>NW_027397065.1:48838527-49035156 GCF_003265705.2 Callorhinus ursinus
AAAAATTAAAAAAAAAAAAACAACAGTTTTTCAGAGAATTATAACTTGAACGTGGCCTTCATAAGTGGGACCAAGGCATGACTTTTCTTTGCACTGGAGTATATTGCCACCAAGCTACATATTCCATATTTCTTCAGGTTAGCAGCAGGGAAATCCTGAAGTGGGTAAAATTTATCTCTAGGTCCCCATCATTTCACCTTTTGCCTTTGCCTCCACAGAGGATCAAGAGATCGGACAGTTGGGACTCATGCGGTCTCTCTTCATTTATTGTAGTGATGCCAACTGCTCTCTGTATTATTGCCTGGGAAATCTTTAACTATCATCAAAGAAGGGAATATGCTGCCATGCGTCTTCCTGAGCATTCTTATGAAAAGCAGCTCAATGGCAGACAAAGCCGGCAATCTGGCCTCTGTTCCTATGACCAGATTCAGGATTCTTACTTAAAACCATGCTTTGCTTTCTCTGGCTCTAGTATCTTAATGTGTGTGGGGTACCTCTTGGGAGTAAGAGTTGATCTCTCATTCTCCTTTTTAGCTTCTTTTGAAGTAGACTGCTTTTTGCCCTGGAGTGCTTTCCCAAAACCCCACAGAGTCAATATTTTTAGGTCACACCCTCTTAAACTCATCCTTCAAAATTAACAAATACTTTCCAGCTTTTCTCACTTGATGCAGTATCATACAAAGAAATGCATTGAAAAGTATTTATATAGCTATGAATATGTATTATACTTATCAACATACATGATTATACCCTTTTAGCATATGATTTTGAAATCAATAATTATGTAATGTGGCACTTCTTCTACATCTTTCTTTGAAAGATTTGTGTAAAGTTGGCTTCAGGGCCTAATTTCTTGTCCCTTGTCCTCTAAAACTTTAATATCATCTCCATTATTTTTGTGAATTACTGGGGGCTTCTATCTACTTATTGACATATCTGTCTGTCTACCAATATAAGGAACACCGGTATAAGGAACACAAAGCTTTGTGGCCCAGACCCTGGGATCATGACCTGAGCCGAAGGCAGATGCTTAACAGACTGAGTCACTCAGACACCTTCCTCTTTATTTTACTTTATTTTAGTTCTTTTTAATTATTTTAATTTTAATTCCAGTATAGTTAACATACAGTGTTATATTAGTTTCTGGTGTACAATATGGCAATTCAATAATTCTATACATCACTCAGTGCTCATCATAGTAAGTGTATTCTTAATTTTCATCATTTATTTCACCCATCCCGCCACCCACCTCCCCTCTGGTAACCATCAGTTTGTTCTTTATAGTTAAGAGTCTGCTTTTTTGGTTTGTCTCTTTTTTTCTTTGTTCATTTGTTTCTTAAACTCCACCTATCAGTGAAATGATATGGTATTTGTCTTTCTCTGACTCATTTATATTATTTAGCATTATACCCTGTAGATCCATCCGTGTTGTTGCAGATGGCAAAATTTCATTCTTTTAATGGCTGACTAATATTCATACACACACACACACACACGCACGCACACACACATCTTCTTTATCCATTCATCTATTGATGGACACTTAGGTCATTTCCATTTCATGGCTATTGTAAATAATACTGCAATAAACACAGGGATGCATATATTTTTCTGCATTAGTGTTTTAGTATTCTTTAGGTAAATAACAAATAGTGGAATTTTGGATCATAGAGTAATTCTATTTTTAGTTATTTGAAGAACCTCCATTCTGTTTTCTACAATGGCTGCACCTGTTTGCATTCCAAAGGGATATATTTTATTTTTAAAGATTTTATTTATTTGTTTATTTATTTAGAGTGAGAGCAGAGGGAGAGGGAGAGAGACAGTCCCAAGCAGACTCCCCGCTGAGCCCAGAGCCTGCCATGGGGCTTGATCCCATGACACCGAGATCAAGACCTGAGCCAAAATCAAGAGTCAGATGCCCAACCAACGAACCACCCAGATGCCCCATCCAAAGGATACATTTTAAAGCTTTTGCAGAAGTTGAGTGATCTGATCAGAGAATGAGAACATTAAGTCTGGTAACATTTTATTGGATGAAGCTATCACCCTGGTCTAGAAAGAATTTTGCACAAAATGATAGATGAGCTCTAGATACTAATATTTTTTATTTTTATTTCTTTATTTTAGAGAGAGAGAGAGAGTGAGCATGAGTGAGAGGAGGGGTTGATGGGGAGAGAGAGGGAGAGAATCTAAAGCAGGCTCTGAGCTGAGTGCGGAGCCCCACCTATGGCTCGATCTCATGACCCTGAGATCATGACCTGAACCAAAACCGAAAGTCCAACGCCTAACTAACTGAGCCATCCAGGTGCCCCTCAAGATATATTTTTGTATCTAGATTTCATATTTGAGATCTTATGGCTAGAGTGGAGCCAAAGAGACAATAAAAGCTCATATTTTGTTGGCATTTGCTCCTAAAATGAAATTCTTACTAGGAACTCCAAAGTACTCTCCCTCTACTTCTCAGAGCACTTCCATTTCACCTCTTCTTTGCCCAAATGTATATACCTGTGCCCAACTAGAAGAATGAATACAGTTAAATTTAAAAAGAGCTTTTCACCACCCTTTCTTTGTTATCTGTATATATTTTTATCTGATTTCTAGAGACTTGCTGCTTTTTGAGGGTAGGGTTGACCTTTGATTTATTTTTATTCCAACTGTACAATACTTGCTCAGTGTTTTGCAGATAATCAGTGTTAAATATGGAATGAATTAACCACAGGGGAACTCAGACAAGCATCACATACTTTGCTGCCTTTGCCTGAGTGCATGTCTACCAAACTCTAGCCAGTGTCCATTAAAAGAGATAACATTTAGCACATTTAGACATGAGGAACCTATTTACATTTATATTAGTGTCTAAAGTCATCTTTTGGGACTGAGCTCATCTTAATTTATTGTAGCCTTTACTGCCTGCCAGGAAGCAATGATGTGTTTAAATTTCACTTGCATTTCTTAGCAGGAACCCAGCTTCAATCAATATTTGGGGGGGAATGACAGTTCCTGGGAAGGCTCAGAATCTGATTCTAGTTAATACATTATGATCATTCACAATAGAACTATCATCAAGACTCTGATGAAAGAATTTGCTAACAGCTGTTTTCTGTAGTGAGATTTGTTTTTGTGTCCCATAGATAATCAGCAGGCAGATTTCTCTGAGAATAGATGTCTTCAGAAGTCACTTGGGAAAAGAGCTCTGGGTTGGAAGTCTGGAGATCTGCTTTTTCTCTAGGCCTCAGCTGCTAGTAAGCTGTTGGAGACTGATAGTGGGTCTCCTGGAAGATGGGGATGGCAACCTAGTATTAGGACTTTGACATCATCTTAAGGCTGACTTGCTATGGACAAGGTCAGTAGAGCCATCTCAGCCAACTGAGAAGCAGGTTAAGAGAAGCTGTACTGGGGCAATCTAATAAAAGTTCACTTAAGCCAGGGGTTTAGGGGTGAGATGAACTTTTGAAACAACCACACACTGAAATGCCCCTATCAGTCTCATACTCTAAGAAGAACTTAAAATACTTACTGAACAGACCGGTGAGTACCATATTGCCCAAAGTCACCCAGTAGCACCTGGGTCTATCCATTCCTAAGCATGTGCTCTTAGAGAACCTGCTCCCCCTTAGCTAGGGATCAGATAATCCCTACTAAGCTAGTAAATGACAAGGCTTTCAATCATTGCCTCCCTCAAGAATATTTACCTTAGAGGACCAAATACTTAATTTCTAATGGTGAAGTTTCCAACCCTGCATGAGATAGAGATAAAAGATTTAAGCTAAGGGCGTTCAGGGGTTCCTCAGATTATACAATGTAGGACTCTATTTATGGGAGACAATGGATACCAGGCTTTAGAATGACAGAAAATTATTATGTGGCCTTTGAGCTCTCATTTATAAGTCTGTACCAATTCCTAATCACCATGAGTCAGACTCTGGGGACTGTAAAACAGAACAGACTGGGAAGTAACAATAGCATTAAACACTGACGTAAGAACCAAGTCTTGCTTGCTATTTTGCCACTGATAGACTGTATGAACTGGGATATAACCATTCCTCTTTCTGGACCTCAGTTTTCTCTTCTTCAAGATGGAGCTGGTTTAGATGGAGTACTTCTCAAATTTTAATGTGCATATGAATGCCTTGGGGATTTTGTTAAGATGCAGATTTGGAATCATTAGACCTGGGGCAGGGGCTGAGAGTCCTCATTTCAACAAGCGGCTGGGTGATGTTGAAGCTGGATCTCTGGATTATATTTTGAGTGTCAAGACTTATATCCTGAGGTCAACCCTTAGCATTCTGTGTCACCACATATTTAGGGGATCCTGGCTGGCTCAGTTGGAGAAGCATGTGACTCTTGATCTTGGGGTCATGAGTTCAAGTTCCACACTGAGTGTAGAGATTACTTAGATGAATAAAACTTAAAAAAAAAAAAGAAGTCAACACACATTTATTGGGTATAGTTATGTGTCAGGTATTCTGGTAGGGACTGTTAATATTGAGATGAAGAAGACATAGTTTCTACCCACACTAGAAATACATTCCAAATGGGAAGCGAGACAAATATAATTTCAAAATACTGTGATAAATAACCAAGTTGAAGTTTATACAAGGAAAAGAGAAGCCACATAACAGGGAAAGGGTAATTTATTCACGGATGGAGGTAAAACTATAGATGTCAGAAAGGCACACATCATGTGGAAAAGTGCCGGAAACTGCCAAATGTTACATCCATAAAGGGAGTCTCTTCATCTCAGAGGACACTCAAGAATTCCTTTGTCCAAGGGAGGCACAGCTGTGGGTATTGAAGAAGAATTATTTTCATCAGTAATCTTGACTACTTCATCTCAGTCCATGATTGCTTTCTCCATGCCTTCCCATCCCATGGCTGCCTGTTAGCATCACAGTGATGAAAGATTTACTCCCCTGGCTGAAACTGGGTCTGTTTGGAAGGTACAGCAAGCAGGAAGCCAGCAGAGGCCCTGCGAAGGCAACACCTTTCGCCCCCGCTCAGTTCCCAGCAGGCCAGAAGCAGTGAGTCAGGAAAGAAAAAGCAGGTGGGTGGAAAAGGATGCACTCTATATCTGCACTAGGCAGGGATTCTGTGTTCTAAAAGAACACCTGAACATACAGGCAGCCATCCTGGAGGAGACAGGGGGTCCCTTCCCCTGAATAATAGGAACCTAAGCACCTTGATCCAAGGATTATGGGGAAGGGTAATGAGGGAATATCCAGGGTGCCATCTCCCTCTGGCTCATCATAGGCTTTATAGTGAAATAGGTTATTATGATGCCGGAAGGTGATCTTCACAAAAAAGAAGTCCTCAGGTAGTAGTTGGGGGAGGTGGGTTTTGGCACCAGCCAACTGTAGGAACTTAGGCAAGTCAATTCCTCTCTAAGACTCAGTTTTCCTGGTTATGCAGTGGGAGGGAAGATTGGGCACAATTTCTTGGGTGATGTATAACTTTAAGAGTCTATGATTAAATGTTCATGTCCCAGTTCAGTTATCCTGCCTTGTCCATATCTAACAGAGATCGTCTTTTGCATCCTCACCACATCCAGCTGCCACTTCTCATATACAATAGGATTTATTGCCAAATTTGGTGACCTCAGAATCTGGATGTCTGTTTCCCACAGATCTAGATAATTTCCTGTCTTTATTCAGGCACTGAGCCTTCATTTCCTTTTAGAAAGGAAACTGGATATCCAAAGTACCATCATTCCCCTGCCAGGACTATTTTAGCAGTCTCCTGGACATCCTGGAGCCACTCCAGTACCCTAACACTTCCTTGTCAAGGTGCACTTGAAGAGATCTCTTATAATGTAAGTGAGATAGTGTTATCTCTGCTCACAATGGCTTCCTTATGTGTAAAATAAAACACAAACTCCTGTGTGGCTTACAAGATCTTTCACCATCTGGCCCTCTGCCATCCCAGTTTCTAGCCTCATCCCATATTTACTGTGTCCTAGTCACACAGACTTGTCTTCTGTTCCTTGAAAACTCCAAGATTGTTTCCACCCTGAGAGCCTTTGATCCTCCTGTTGGTACTGTCTGCAATGTCCTTTCTCTAGACCTTCACACGCAAGGCTCATTCTCACTCAGTCCTCAATTCAGATGATGCCTCATCATTCAGACCACTCTTGACCAGCTGTCCAAAGCACACACTCCTACAACATGTCACCCTCTAGCCCTTAACTCAGGTTTGTTTCCTTTATAGAATTGATCATTATCTGACATTATCCTGCTTACCTTTTGCTTCCTGTGTACTGTCAGCCTTCTGTCCCCCAACCCCACTAACATGCAAGAGCTGTGAGACTAGCAACTTTGTCTTGTTGCCCTTAGAATAGTGCATGTCTCAGAGTAGGTACTCAGGGAATATGGGTTGGAAAAATGGGTGGAAATATGAAAAAAAAGTGAGGGATGGAGGGGGAAAGGGTGCCACAGAGGGTGAGGGAAATTACCATTATTGACAAGATACAGACCTGGATGTTCTCCTTTACTCATGTGATGGTACTTAATCTTCACAACTGCCCTGCAAGGAAATGGAAGAAAAGCACTGCCTGTGATTTGAATCCAGCCTTTTATAGCTTCAAAACTCAGAGTAGTTAAATAGGTTGTTGAGCAGGTCTGAGCACTGACAGGTATAATGTGATGCCACCGAAGTAGAGAGCCAATTTCAGTGTCAGGAGGAAGGATGCAGTTTGAAAAGTGGTAGAAATGGCTTCCAATACCACAGGGCTTCCTGGACTCGATGAGGAGGCCTTAACCACACTCTATCAGAGCCTGAGGCAGTAGCTTAAAGAGTTTGATCCTTATTTTTAAAGCAAATTCATCTAAGAGGAGTAAGGCTTACAGTTCTTCTCTTTTTCTTTTATATCTCTTCATGAATAACATTAGCATTGGTGAGTTTAAATGTAGGCTGAGAGATGGAAGGTGAGGGCAGAGGGGAAGACCCTGAAAGACAGTGTAAAGAGGGATTCTCAACTCTGGCTGCCCATTACAGCCACACAGAAGATTTTTAAAAATATTCATGTTCAGGCCCATTACAAATTTCTGATTCAATTGGCCTGGAGGTGAGGCCTGGGTTGAGATATATTTTGAGGGGTGCCTGGGTGGCTCAGTCAGTTAAGCAGCTGACTCTTGATTTTGGCTCAGATCCTGATCTCAGGGTTTTGGGATCAAGCCCCAAGCTGTGCTCCCTGCTCAGCGGGGAGTCTGCTCGAGGATTTTCTCTCTCTTCCTCTCCTTCTACCCCTCCCATTGCTCTTTCTCTCTCTAAAGTAATTAAATAAATCTTTTTTAAAAAAGATATTTTTTGAAAGCTCCCAGAGGCCTATATGGTGTAGCCAGAATTGGAAACAACAACAACAACAACAACAACAACAACTGAAGAATGGGCTTTAGGAAGACATAACTTGTACCAAGGCATCCCTCTTATTGTTTGGTGTTTTGGCAGGGGGATTTTCCAGGCAGTTGACAATCACTGAAAGCTGGCTACATATAAGATGTGGGGACAGAAGCTGTGGGAGATAGCAGAACTTTCTCAGACTAACCCCTCACCCTGAGGACCTTACCAAACAAAATATGGACTGTAGACATTAATAAAGTATCAAATAAATACATGATAATAATTTAGAGCAGCATTTCTCAACTTGGATACTACTGACATTTTGTGCCAGACAATTCTTTTCTGTACGGGGCTTCCCTGCACATCATAAGATGTTTAGAAGCATTCTTGGCCTCTACTTACTAGATGCCAGTAGTGTCTGTTCCCAGTTGTGACAATCGAAAGTATTTCCAGACATACCAGCTCTCCCCTGTGGAGTGAAATCACCCCAGATTGAAAACATTTGTGGTTAAAGGGATCATTCAGGGATCAAAGTTCCTGTGGAGAGGTTTCAATTTAACATAATCTTTATACATGGGTAAGATATCCATAAATAGGATAAATATGCATTGGATACTTTTTTAAATTTTGTTTTATTTAAATTCAATTAATTAACATATAGTGTATTATTAGTTTCAGAGGTAGAGGTCAGTGATTCATCAGTCTTATATAATACCCAGCGCTCATTACATCCCATGCCCTCCTTAATGCCCATCACCCAGTTACTCCATCCCTCACCCACCTCCCCTCCAGCAACCCTCAGTTTGCTTCCTATGATTAAGAGTCTCTTATGGTTTGTCTCTCTCTTTGATTTCATCATTTTATTTTTCTCTCCCTTCCCCTATGATCCTCTGATTCTTAAATTCCACATATCAGTGAGATCATATGATAATTGTCTTTCTCTGATTGACTTACTTCGCTTAGCATAATACCCTCTAGTTCCATCCATGTCATTGCAAATGGCAAGATTTCCAATTTTTTTGATGGCTGAGTAGTATTATATATTATATATTTTATATATATATATATATATATATTTATACCACATCTTCTTTATCCATTCATCTGTGGATGGACATCTGGGCTCTTTCCATACTCTGTCTATTGTGGACATTGCTCCTATAAACATTGGGGTACATGTGCCCCTTCAGATCACTACATTTGTATCTTTGGGGTAAATACCCAGTAGTGCAATTGCTGGATCATATGGTAGCTCTATTTTCAACTTTTTGAGGAACCTCCATACTATTTTCCAGAGTGGCTACACCAGCTTGCATTCCCACCAAAAGTGTAGGAGGGTTTCCCTCTCTTGAAATATATGTGATGAAATTTTAGAGATATTAGTTGGCATTTTTCTTCCACTGTTTTTTTTTTTTTTACTTTTATTCCAAGTGTAGTGTTAAACAACTTTTTATAGGCCATTTAAAAGCAGGGGTGGGAATGACAACAGAGGTGGAGCAGAGAAAAAAATGTCTAATCCTAGTAAGACAACCACAAAGAAATGGTATGAAGGTTTTGAAGGCCCAAGGAGACCTTTGAAGTTTTATTATCTGGGAACAGAAGGGGATGGAGTCTTTTGTCAAAAACAAAAAATGGGTGGCTTTATTCCTTGGGGAGAGGAGTTCATTGGTGGTAGCCCGTGGGACTCTGATAGGAGACAGGTTTTGTGGGCTTCTGGAGCAGGGACCTGAATCTCTCAGTGTCTACCCTTGACATTGTATTGCAGCCAATGGGTGATACCTAAATGGATATTTATGGGGGCTGGACACTCATCACCTTGACCTTGGTAGCTGGGCTGTTCTCCAAGACTGGAGCGGCTGACAGCTCAATCTCGGTTCAAGTTGCCGTCCTTCAATTTACTGCAGAACTAAGAGCAAACATGCAATACAAAACAAACAAACAAACAACTACAACAACAACAAAAAACCACACCAAAAAACATACAAGGGAATGGAGCAGCTTCCAGTGTCAATGCAGGCAACACAGAGTGAGGGCCTCCCCAACCCCCCCACCAGATTAGAGGAATAAAGGAACCATGAATTCTATGCCTTTTGCCACAGATGTGCTTTAAAGGGCCATTGACCACATTATGGGGAAATTCCTTTCTGAATATCGGTTACATACTTCCTTGTCTACTGGCTAGAGTGGGACCCAAGAAGACCCCAAAGTGAGTGTGCTAAAGCAAGTGGGAGACTAGCTAGTGATTGTAACTGTGAGTACCAAGAGGAATGATCATGGCAATATTAAAGCACTGAAAACGACAGAAGCCTTAATCCCTCTTTTCTGGAATACTTGAAGCCTAGGAAATTTTATGATTCAAGGGAGTGGTAGAGCAACAGGGAGACTGATGAATATTGAAGCCAGTGGGATTTCAGGGCTGGATTGATTTGATCTAAAAAATAATAATAAAGATACATGTTATCTCTTGTACTTGAGTAATATAGAATAATTCATTCCTGTTATAATAATGATTCTACTTTTAGAATTTTATCCTAAAAAACTAAACACAATTGTTTAATAAATTAGCTATAGGGATGTTTATTACACAGCTAATTACAGTGAAAAAATGAAAAGAGGTTTATCGATAGAGTATCAGTTAAGTACATTTTAATTCATTTACACAAAGTCATGTAATACTATTAACATGGCATTATAGAAATACGTTTAATTACTAGGAGAAAGTTAATACTTATTTTAAGTGGAAAAGAGAGTTGAAACAGTACACCTTTTTGAAAAATAAAATGGAACCAGCTGGCTACATATACATCAAAAACGAGTCTGGAACATGTATAGTATAGCCTTGAACAATACAGGGGTTGGGGTGCCAACTCCAGTGTGGTCAAAAATCCATGTATAAATTGTGACTTCCCAAAAACTTAACTACTGATAGCCTACTGTTGACCAGAAGACTTACTAATAACATAAGCACTGATTAACACATGTTTTGTATATTATATATATTATATACTGTATTCTAACTACAAAATAAGCTAGAAAAAGAAAATGCCATTAAGAAATAAGAAAGATCGGGTGCCTGGGTGGTTCAGTTGGTTAAGTGACTGCCTTCGGCTCAGGTCATGATCCTGGAGTCCCAGCATCAAGTCCCGCATTGGGCTCCCTGCTAAGCAGGGAGTCTGCTTTTCCCTGTGACCCTCTCCCCCTCATGTTCTCTCTATCTCATTCTCTCTCTCAAATAAATAAATAAATAAAAATAATATTAAAAAAAAGAAATAAGAAAGATCTTCCTAGACACATCGCCAAAGGCAAGGGAAGCAAGGGCAAAAATGAACTACTGGGACTTCATCAAGATAAAAAGCTTTTACACAGCAGAGGAAACAGTCAACAAAACCAAAAGACAACTGACAGAGTGGGAGAAGATATTTGCAAATGACGTAACAGATAAAGGGCTAGTATCCAAAATCTATAAAGAACTTATCAAACTCAACACCCAAAGAACAACTAATCCAATCGAGAAATGGGCAGAAGACATGAACAGACATTTTTCCAAAGAAGACATCCCAATGGCCAACAGACACATGAAAAAGTGCTCAACATCACTCAGCATCAGGGAAATCCAAATCAAAACCTCAATGAGATACCACCTCACATCAGTCAGAATGGCTAAAATTAACAAGTCAGGAAATGACAGATGTTATCAAGGTTGCAGAGGAGGGGAACCCTCCTACACTGTTGGTGGGAATGCAAGCTGGTGCAGCTGCTCTGGAAAACAGTATGGAGGTTCTTCAAAAAGTTGAAAATAGAGCTACCCTACAACCCAGCAATTGCACTACTGGGTATTTACCACAAAGATACAAATGTAGCAATCCGAAGGGGCACGTGTACCCCAATGCTTATAGCAGCAATTTCCACAATAGACAAACTGTGGAAAGAACCTAGATGGCCATCCATGGATGAATTGATAAAGAAGATGTGGTTTATATATACAACGGAATATTATGCAGCCATCAAAAAAATGAAATCTTGCCATTTGCAATGACGTGGATGGAACTAGAGGATATTATGCTAAGTGAAATAAGTCAGTCAGATGTCACTGATATGAGGACTTTGAGAAACAAGACAGAGGATCATAGGGGAAGGGAGGGAAAAATGAAACAAGATGAAACCAGAGAGGGAGACAAACCATAAGAGACTCTTAATCTCAGGAAACAAACGGAGGGTTGCTGGAATGGAGAGGGACGGGAAGGTTGGGGTGGCTGGGTAATGGACATTGGGGAGGGTATGTGCTATGGTGAGTGCTGTGAATTTTGTAAGACTGATGAGTCACAGAACTGTACGCCTAAAACAAGTAATATATTATATATTAATTAAAAAAAGAAAAAAAAGGTAAATAAGAGAAAATACACTTATAGTACTGTACTATACTTAAAAAAAATCCTCGGGGCGCCTGGGTGGCTCAGATGGTTAAGCGTCTGCCTTCAGCTCAGGTCATGATCCCAGGGTCCTGGGATCGAGTCCCACATCGGGCTCCCTACTCCTTGGGAGCCTGCTTCTCCCTCTGCTTCTCTCTCTCTCTCTCCCTCTCTCTCTCTCCCTCTGCCTCTCATGAATAAATAAATAAAATCTTAAAAAAAATCCTCATATAAGTGGACTGTGTAATTCAAACTTGTGGTGTTCAATGGTCAACTGTATATTAAGGGGTAACAATAGGAATTTCTAGCTGGTGGAATAATGTAGTATTTAATTTTCATTTTTTTGCTTGTATGTGTTTATTCTGATTTCTCAACAGTGAATATATATTGCTTGTAAAACAGGAAAATATATTAGAAAAAATAAGACAATAGGTATCAAAGGAAAAAGAACAAATCTAACCCAATAGTTCTTAACAATATTGAAGAAACATGGATTTGAAATGGATGTCATTCATCCTTGGTGAATGACCCTTCTCTTACCCTTGTTTTCTTGATAAAACAGCCATGTTGATCTATTGACAATGGATCCTTTCACCTCCTGTAAAACCATATCTTCTTTCAGCTGCTGAAACTTCCTACTGAGGCCACTCTGAGATGACTAAGGGGAAGCATTTTCATTAAAAAGGTTGCCTCTGTTTCCCAAGAAGGAATAAGAGCAGGAAGCACACCCCCAAAAATTCCAATCCTCATTGTTCTCTCTTTGAAACACCCAGAGCATTTTTTTAAAAGATTCTATTTTTTTATTTGACAGAGAAAGACACAGTGAGAGAGGGAACACAAGCAGGAGGAGTGGGAAAGGGAGACGCAGGCTTCCTGCTGAGCAGGGAGCACAACGTGGGGCTCGATCCCAGGACCCTGGGACTATGACCTGAGCTGAAGGCAGACACTTAATGACTGAGCCACCCAGGCGCCCCCAGAACATTTATTTTTATAGTGTACAGTTCAGTTGGATTGCAGAGCATCTTATATTGTTCCCTCATGGTGTGCAAGTCTTTTCCCCAAACTGGACGGAAACTCAAATTCAGTATCCCTCTTCTACATGATTTTTGTGTTGTTATTATTACTATTGTTAGCATCATTGGTGACAACTTAGGAAGAATCTCCCAGGGAGGTGGGGTTTGAGTTTTGTTGGGCTTTGGCTTTGAGGATTTGATAATCAAACTACATTTAATATAACCATGGGCAAATGGAAAGTATTATTCTTAATAATGGCAATAATAGTAAAAGTATTCATGTGTATGTCAACACTGTGTAATTGTTTTATTCTTCCGAATCATTTTCACAAATACTACTAAATTAATTCTCATAGAAAGTCAGTGAAGTGAGTAGGGTAAACAAGTAGGAACTTTCTCCATTTTACAGATGAGAAAAACAGAGTAAAATAAAATAAAAATAAAGACCATCCAAATGATTTACAATGGATTAATTGAAAAACTAAGGCTAGAATTCAGGTTTCCTGATTTTATAACTGAAACTGTTCTCATATGGACAAAACCACACTCAGTGCTGAACTTTAATATGTGCTTGTTCATTTTAGGTTTTTCAAGTCGCATAAACAATATTCCTCTCCTCTAACATTGTAAACTGTGAATCCTTTGTAATGAAGTCCAGAGAATTTAAAGGTGTAACAAATATTGGAATTTATCCTTTCCCATAATTCTAGATCAATATAGAATACATATAAGGGTCACTGGTTCAGTTAATAAAAGTAACAGCATTTTGAACATCCACAATGGCAACGCAATAATCTACCAAAGACAAGGCAGCCTAGAAAAACAGATTGTGAGAATGAACCCTAGATCTGATTCTGATTAGGGCCTACTTCTGCCTTCCCAACCCATCTTTTCCACCAAGACTTTGGCAGTACTGGGTCCTCAGAGCAGTCCCTGATTCCAGCCACAAGGGCAGAATACACTGTGGGAGAATTGCCAGCTTGAATACCAGAGGGAGACATACTAAACAGATGCGATTAGGTACACAGGAGCAAGAGACCTGGAGGTTCAGGAACATTCCCATTTATAAAACATTGTCCAGGGATGCTAAGGCCTGGGAAAATCAGTCCTACCTTCTTCCCTGGGCAGAGTGGGAGATGGTAAGGATTCATTCCAATCTTCTTTGTTTCAGGAGAACTCAAAAGTAATACAAAAGTCAGTAGATCCTATCTTTTAACTATTTGCTAAGTGTTAGAGCCAGTTCTTACTATGGCCTATGAGGCTGTGCTGTACTGGCTCCCTGTTCTCTCTTTGATGTCATTTCTTAGTATCCCTCCTCTCTGCTCCAGCCACACTGGTCTCCAGGCTGTTTCCCAATCACGCCTAACATATTCCTGTTTCAGAGCCTTTGTACTAGCTGTTGCCTTTGCTTAGACCTCTCTTCATCCACATTTTCATACCATTCAACCCCTTGCCTGCTTCAGGTCTTTATTCCAATATCATCTCCTCAGTGAGACCTTGCCTATCAATTGTCTATTCTATTTAAAATTGCAACTCACCTACCACTTCCTTGCTATATCTACTCCACAGCACTTGCCACCATCTAACATACTATGTGTTCTACTTTGATCTCCTTTGATCATTGCCTGCTTCCCTCACTAACATACACTCTTCATGAGAGCAACGGAAACTTTTGACTGTTTGGTCATTGCTGTTTTCACATGGCCTCATCCAATATATATTGTTGAATGAGTGAATGAACAAATAAACTATTGATATGATACATGGGTGACAGAAGCCCAGAGAAATGAAATGGTTTTTCTGGGGTGAGCAGAGAAGGTTTCGGACAGAGAGGCTCTATCACCCATCAGAACCCAGGCCTCCTGACTCCTGCTTTAGTTCACATTTCATCTCACCACCACCTTCTGACACATTTCCAAATAGGGAGTTCTGGTATTATTAGATGGCTGTGCATTCAAAGAGTGTAGAAGGGCATTTTACTTTGGCAAATTAGCATAGGGACAAAGGAGGAGGAAAAATTCAGTTCTCCAGCTAGAGTAGGCAATCCCTGCTGGTTGGACTTTTAGAATTTGGGTTTTTCATTCTACTCCTACAGGAGAACTGCTTTTGAATAAGAGAAATGTAACTTTGCATGACAATGAAAGCACAGTCACTTTCTCATCTGATAGAGACACTCAAGAGCTGTTTCATGAACAAAGTACAAGCTCAAAAACTAGGGCAGGGATTCCCTACCCTATGGGTTTTTATTTGACTTCGTGGTACTTTTCTTCCTAAAGCCCACTTTAACATTAAGGTATCATCCAATTATGGAAGCCTAGCCCTTGAGAGCTGCAAGGCCCCAGGGAGTATGTAGGCTGTGCACAAATGGTAGTGAGGTACTCTTTAAGAAGCCAGAAGTTAGAGATGTACACTGTTCTCCTAGAACTAAGTACCTTATCTATACAAAATGGATTAGTACAGAAGTTAGAAGAGTCCCCATGAGGGAATGGAATATTCCCCAAGCCACAACACAATGTGATGATTTTGGGTCTGTGATTTCCAGACTTTTTCCATTTGAGTTTCAGTTCTCCCTTAATATAAAGTTAGTCATACTGTTTCACTATGGGAAACACTACCAGTGGCTTCCTACTGACTTACATCTTCAACCTCAACTCCTTTCACTCTCTTGACCATTTCCTCTATTCTACCCATGGTGGCCTTTCTTCAGCTCCTTGCATGGCCCACACTCTCTTGTGCATAGAGGTCCTCTACCACAGGCTGTTTCCTCTGTGTGGACATCTCAAAATGCTCTTTCTGAGTAAGTGATCCCAATTTTCAAATTCCAGCTGAGATACTGTCTCCTCTAGGTGAGCATCTCCTTCTCTGGTCCTTCAACTGTATGTTTAAGAGCCCATAGTAAGAGGTATAATAGAACCCTTCATTAGTGTGCTGGGTCTCTTCAATTTTCCCCTTCAGACCCACTTTCACCTTTTATCATCCTCCTGTGTGGCACAGAAGAGCTGATCTTTGGGCTCCTTGCCCTACACTTTCCAGTTTGGTTTTGCCTGGAAGGAGATGAGTGGGATGGGAGGAAAGTGAGGGAGAGGGTGGGCTGCAGTGGGTTGTCCATGTCTCTCTACCCAAGGCTGTAGCTTCTGTCAGGCAGCTCTCTCCACAGAGTTACCCTCTTTCCTCTTGCATCTTCAGACCTAGGGATTGATCCTAAAAGCTCCCAGCTCTTCCCAGCTCCAGGGCACTGCACTATCCCTTGTTGGGTTTCCTTCCCTCTTTGGGAAAGAGCTTGTTTACATCTGTGTCTGTCAGACTGAACTGATACATTTGTTAATTGCATTGTAATTCTCTAGTTTTCTGTCTTGTCTCTATTCCCTTCCCTCCTACTCTACCCTCCCTCCAGGTACACAGTAAATTCCATGAGACAAAAGACCCTTCTTGTGCCTTTTCATATTTAGGATGCTACCATAATGTCTGACACATTGTACATGTTAAGCAAATATTTTTTGAACAAACTGAATTTAAAATAACATCTAGTGGATTCTTTTATTGTTTATATTTGCCTATAAATAAAAAGCACAGAGTTTGGGTTTTGGTTTTATTTGAAGGGAGTAAAGATTGTAATAGAATTGTCTTATAACAAAGATCAAGAATTAAAGTGAAAGAAACTAGGAAAACTGTGGGTAAGGGAAGAGATTTTTGTTGTTTAAAGTCCAGATGGGGAAGGAGTAGGAGTAATGATACAGGTGAGAAGGATCTTGAGAAGCAGGCAGACTATTAGCTAAGGAAAACTGCTACAAATCAGCCATGGGAACAATGTCTAACAGGGAGCTGAGAGACCTGAGTTTTGTCTTGATTTAACCCTACCTCTCAGTGACATTTATGAAAGAATTCATTGTCAAACCCACTATCTTCGTCCACACTTTTTTCCCCCCACAATAAAATGTCTCTAGGAGAGTTGAGCTAATATTTCTTGAAAGTTGATCTACTTAGTTTGCTAATAGAAAGTGTGTTACATTCAGTCTTTGGACAAAGACAGTTTTGTCTTCTCTCTCCATCAGATCTTTTGTAAATTGGCTTTCTCAAAACATCCAGGTTCAGCGAAGTGTACTGGTTAAAAAAACACTTAAGTACTTATTCTCTAATAAGGACTACCAGCAGGTAAGATAATCTAATGCAACTATTTAAACTATTTTGAGGTTGAATAATAGAGCTATATACTTTTTGAGCTAGAAAGAAAGCATGATATTGTTGTAAAGCACAATAAAGCATCATGTGATTTTGTAAATGATTGTTTCATTCATTCATTCATTCATTCACTTCCTCCTTTATACTTACATATACTATAAACACTTATTGTGTATTTTGTGCCAAAGTGCCAGGTTTTGTGACCTCAGCAACTACTCCTGCTCACGGACTATGCAATGTCCATGCATCACCCACCGACTCTGGAGACAAGCTTGGAAAACATATATTCCAAAAGTTCCCCAAGAAATTTAATAACCATTAATTGGCCTCTGCAGAATTCTGGCAATTTGTGGACTAGAAATTTGGGTTGGTGGGGAGGAAGAGGGGACCCTCTACAATAAAACACCAATGATCCCGATAAAATACAAGAAGATTTCCTTAAATACACAGACCTTGCAGACCTTGAGGAAAATACACAGGATCTAAAAACAAAATCAAGGTAGAAATCCAGACTATTAAACCAAAGAGTTAAGCCTGACACAGCAGCTGACCTTGGGGACACTGGGAGCCTTAGCCTTGGGTTCCATCACCCAAATCAATGGCAGGAGAGAAGGACTTGCAGCTACACCTGGTGGATATTTGTTCATAAGACCCCATCCCATTTCTTATCTTGTAAAATGAAAACTCTAAATGGAGCGTGACCTCCTTCACTCAAGACAGCCCTGGTTCATGCCTGTTGTGTCTGCAGTATTAATAATGGCATCTGCTTCCCTCTCAGAAATACGAAGACTTGGACAATGAATTACATTGTCTCTCTACACAAGGGCTATGTAGTGAGAGGATGGACAAAGAAAAAGAAAAAGCACATAACAAAGAGAAGCAAACAGTAACATGTTCATCTTGGCCTTGGCTATGGGTAAAAGAGATTAAACTAACTAATAACTAATAACTAGCACTGTGTCCTTACTCGGAATTGGAGTCAAAAAGTTGTATATATGCATTATATTTGGAAATCACTCATAATTTCTTTAACCAAATAAAAACAGTGTTAATACTGTCTTTTTATCCCCTCTCTTCAGTCTTAACATTATTTTTTCTTTGGTTTTATATTGGATCACATTTTACAAAATAATTTTGTGTACCAAATTTTCACTAAACATGGTGAAGAATTTTATTTCCATGTTGCAAACAATATTTAGAATGCCTTTTATTCTTTTTTATTTTTTTCTTTTATTCTATTTATTGGCTGTGATTTAAATGAAACCCTATGTTGGGTATTTCAGTTGTTACCAATGTTTGCTATTAGTGCAAATATCATGATGGACATCGTTGAGCATGACTCTTTCTTGACATTTTGGATAGATTCTCTAAAGTGAAATTACTAGGTCACATCCATATGCTGTCTGCAAGAGACTCATTTTAGACAGAAAGACACCCCCAGATTGAAAATGAGGGGGTGGAAAACCATTTACCATGCTAATGGACACCAAAAGAAAGCTGGGGTGGCAGTCCTTATATCAGACAAATTAGATTTTAAACCAAAGACTATAATAAGAGATGAGGAAGGACACTATATCCTACTTAAAGTGTCTATCCAACAAGAAGATCTAACAATTGTAAATATCTATGCCCCGAACATGGGAGCAGCCAATTATATAAGCCAATTAATAACAAAAGCAAAGAAACATATCGAAACAATACAATAATAGTGGGGGACAATAACACCCCCCTCACTGAAATGGACAGATCATCTAAGCAAAAGATCAACAAGGAAATAAAGACTTTAAATGACACACTGGACCAAACGGACTTCACAGATATATTCAGAACATTCCATCCCAAAGCCACAGAATACACATTCTTCTCTAGTGCCCATGGAACATTCTCCAGAATAGATCACATCCTAGGTCACAAATCAGGTCTCAACCAGTACCAAAAGATTGGGATCATTCCCTGCATATTTTCAGACCACAATGCTTTGAAACTAGAACTCAATCACAAGAGGAAAGACAGAAAGAACTCAAATACATGGAGGCTAAAGACCATCCTACTGAATAATGAATGGGTCAGCCAGGAAATTAAAGAAGAATTTTAAAAATTCATGGAAATAAATGAAAATGAAAACACAACTATTCAAAATCTTTGGGATGCAGCAAAGGCGGTCCTAGGGGGAAAGTATATAGCAATACAAGCCTTTTTCAAGAAAGGTCTCAAATACACAGCCTAACCCTACACTTAAAGGAACTAGAGAAAGAACAGCAAATATAGCCTAAACCCAGCAGCAGAAGAGAAATAATAAAGATCAGAGCAGAAATCAATAAATAGAAACCAAAAGAGCAGTAGAACAGATCAACGAAACTAGGAGCTGGTTCTTTGAAAGAATTAATAAGATTGATAAACCCCTGGCCAGACCTATCAAAAGGAAAAGAGAAATGACCCAAATAAATAAAATCATGAATGAAAGAGGAGAGATCACAACCAACGCTAAAGAAATACAAACAATTCTAAGAACATATTATGAGCAATTCTATGCCAGCAAATTAGGTAACCTGGAAGAAATGAGTGCATTCCTAGAGATGTATCCACTACCAATACTGAACCAGGAAGAAATAGAAAACCTGAACAGACCTATAACCAATAAGGAAATTGAAGCAGTCATCAAAAATCTCCCAACAACAAAAGCCCAGGGCCAGATGGCTTCCCAGGGGAATTCTATCACACATTTAAAGAAGAATTAATACCTATTCTTCTAAAACTATTCCAAAAAACTAGAAATGGAAGGAAAACTTCCAAACTCGTTTTATGAGGCCACCATTACCTTGATCCCCAAACCAAAGACCCCATCAAAAAAGAGAATTACAGACCAATATCCTTGGTGAACATGGATGCAAAGATTCTTACCAAAATACTAGCCAGTAGGATCCAACATTACATTAAAAGGATTATTCACCATGACCAAGTGGGATTTATCCCTGGGCTGTAAGGTTTCTTCAACATCCGCAAATCAATCAATGTGATACAATACATTAATATAAGAAAGAACAAGAACCATATGATCCTCTCAATAGATGCAGAAAAAGCATTTGACAAAGTACAGCATCCTTTCTTGATCAAAACTCTTCAGAGTATAGGGATAGAGGGTACATACCTCAATATCATATCATAAAAACCATCTATAAAAAACCCACAGTGAATATCATTCTCAATGGGGAAAAACTGAGAGCTTTTCCCCTAAGGTCAGGAAAATGACAGGGATGTCCACTATCACCACTGCTATTCAACATGGTATTAGAAGTCCTAGCCACAGCAATCAAGAAAACAAAAAGAAATAAAAAGCATCTGAATCGGCAAAGAGGAAGTCAAACTCTCACTCTTTGCAGATGATATGATACTTTATGTGGAAAACCCAGAAGACCCCACCCCAGAACTGCTAGAACTCATACAGGAATTCAGTAAAGTAGCAGGATATAAAATCAATGCACAGAAATCATCAGTGGCATTCCCATACACTAACAACAAGACAGAAGAAAGAGAAATTAAGGAGTCGATCCCATTTACAATTGCACCCAAAACCATAAGATACCTAGGAATAAGTCTAACCAAAGAGGCAAAAAATCTGTACTCAGAAAACTATAAAATACTCATGAAAGAAATTGAGGAAGTCACAAAGAAATGGAAAAACGTTCCATGCTCATGGATTGGAAGAACAAACATTGTGAAGATGTCAATGCTATCTAGAGCAATCTACACATTTAAAGCAGTCCTATAAAATACTGTCAACTTTTTTCAAAGAAATGGAACAAATAATCCTAAAATTTGTATGAAACCAGAAAAGACCCCGAATAGCCAGAGGAATGTTGAAAAAGCAAAGCAAAGCAGGCGGCATTAAAATTCCGGACTTCCAGCTCTATTACAAAGCTGTCATCATCAAGACAGTATGGTACCGGCACAAAAACAGACACATAGATCAATGGAACAGAATCGAGAGCCCAGAAATGGACCCTCAACTCTATGGTCAGCTAATCTTTGACAAAGCAGGAAAGAATGTCCAATGGCAAAAAGACAGTCTCTTCCACAAATGGTGTTGGGAAAATTGGAAAGCCACCTGCAGAAGAATGAAACTGGACCATTTCCTTACACCACACACAAAAATAGACTCCAAATGGTTGAAAGACCTAAATGTGAGACAGGGGTCCATCAAAATCCTAAAAGAGAACACAGGCAGCAACCTCTTCAACCTCAGTCACAGCAACTTCTTCCTAGAAACATCACCAAAGGCAAGGGAAGCAAGGGCAAAAATGAACTACTGGGACTTCATCAAGACAAAAAGCTTTTGCACAGCAAAAGAAACAGTCCACAAAACCAAAAGACAGCTGACAGAATGGGAGAAGATATTTGCAAATGACATATCAGATAAAGGGTTAGTATCCAAAATCTATAAAGAACTTCTTAAACTCAACACCCAAAGAACAAATGATCCAATCAAGAAATGGGCAGAAGACATGAACAGACATTTTTCCAAAGAAGACATCCAATTGGCCAACAGACACATGAAAAAGCGCTCAACATCGCTGGGCATCAGGGAAATCCAAATCAAAACCTCAATGAGATACCACCTCATACCAGTCAGAATGGCTAAAATTAACAAGTCAGGAAACGACAGATGTTGGCAGGGATGTGGAAAAAGGGGAACCCTCCTATGCTGTTGGTGGGAATGCAAGCTGGTGCAGCCACTCTGGAAAACAGTATGGAAATTCTTCAAAAAGTTGAAAATAGAGCTACCATATGACCCAGCAATTGCACTACTGGGTATTTACCCCAAAGATACAAATGTAGGGATCCGAAGGGGTACATGCACCCCAATGTTTATAGCAGCAATGTCCTCAATAGTCAAACTGTGGAAAGAGCCAAGATGTCCATCAACAGATGAATGGATAAAGAAGAGATGGTATATATACACAATGGAATATTATGCAGCCATCAAAAGGAATGAGATCTTGCCATTTGCAACGATGTGGATGGAACTGGAGGGTATTATGCTGAGTGAAATAAGTCAATCAGAGAAAGACATGTATCATATGACCTCACTGATATGAGGAACTTTTAATCTCAGGAAACAAACTGAGTGTTGCTGGAGTGGTAGGGGGTGGAAGGGATGGGGTGGCTGGGTGATAGACATCAGGGAGGGTATATGCTATGGTGAGCACTGTGAATTGTGTAAGACTGTTGAATCACATACCTGTACCTCTGATACAAATAATACATTACATGTTAAAAAAAAGAAGATAGTAGGAGGGTAAAATGAATTGTGGGAAATGGGAGGGCAAGAGGAACCATGAGAGACTATGGACTCTGAGAAACAAACAGAGAGTTCTAGAGGGGAGGGGTGTGGGGGGATGGGTTAGCCTGGTGATGGGTATTACAGAGGGCACTTACTGAATGGAGCATAGGGTGTTATACACAAACAATGAATCATGGAACACTACATCAAAAACTAATGACGTGTGGTGATTAACATAACAATAAAATAAAATAAAAAAAAGAAATTACTGGGCCAAAGAATAAGATTGTTGTTAAATTTCTTGACACATGTTATTGCCAATTGGTTTCCAAAAGGGTGTATCAATTTTCATTCAGTTTCTCTTTGACAGGATTGGGCATTTAGTAAAACATCTTCTTGCACAGGTTATGAATATCCAAAGCACTCTGAATCAAGCACTCCTCCTTTAGCACTGAGGGCCATGCCCAGGAATTATCCATAAATAACTGGTGAGTTCAGGGCCATGAAAATGAGATGGTGAAAGGAGGAGGGAAAGAAACCAAAATGAGCCACAGCCTGTCAGTGTGAATCTTGGCAATAGGAATCCTCTAACTCAGACAGTCAAGATATAAAATAAATATTAAAGCTGTAAATAATTTCCAATTAGCACTATTTCAATGTCCTGGGCAGCTGAGCTCTAGCTTTCTGTTGGTAACAGGAGGATGGGGATGATCCTTCACCATGCTGAAGAAAAGCCCTCAGGCCCTATCTGGAAAAAGAGAGAGGACACCCATAGCCCAGCCCAAGGGTAATCTGTGGATTTTAAAGAACATAGACTCTGTTCAATGAAAAAAGCACCCACTTTATTTGGGAGAATCCTAGGGCTTACAGATAATTTTGAAGATGGATTTTCCATTATAGAAATGGAAAGAGCATTGGAGATAAGGGTCATATATTGGGGTTTCAGTTTTGTTTTTTCCAAAAGTAACCATGTGACATTGGATGAAGGAGACGAGGATCATAATGATGATAAAGATTTATTCAATACATACTTATTCTGTGCCTACAATGCATGAAGCATTGGTCCTGACTCTGGGGATACATTAATGAACAATACAGGCAGGCACTGCCCCAGAGGAGCTCGCTTCCTTTCCATCTATGTGAGGCAGATGAGAAACATGTTGAAGAGACGTAATATATAGTAGGTTAGAGGGTGAAATGATGGTTAATTTTGTGTGTCAACTTGGTTAGGCCCCGGTGCCAATACATTTGCTCAAATATTATTCTGGGTGGTTCTGTGAGGGTGTTTTTTAGATGAAATTAACATTGAAAAGGGTGAGCTCTGAGTGAAGCAGATTGCCCTTCATAATGTGAGCTGTCTACGTCCAATTAGTTGAAGGCCTTAACAGAACCAAGACTGACCTCTCCTGTATAAGAAGGGATTCTGCCAGAAGATGACCTTTAGACTTGAACTGTAGCGTCTGTTCTTCCCTGGGACTCCTGCCTGCTGCCTGCAGATTTTGGTCTTGTCAGCCTCCATAATTGTGTGAGCCAATCCCTTAACCTTCTCTGTACACACACACACACACACACACACACACACACACACACACACACACACACTGACACACTGGCTGGTTCTTTCTCTGGAGACCTCTGACTAATACAGTTGATAAGAATTTTGAGAAATAATAAGAAAATGGGAAAGAGTGAGAGTCTGTTGCTTTTCCCCTCGAATCTTCTCACCTATTTCCTCTCTCCTCTGGTTCCAAAACTGTGGATTTGAACTAGAATCTGTGCATGTGTTTTGTTTTATAAGCAATACAGGTAAATTTAATATACAGCCAGGATTTGGTTTATTCTTTTAAAATAATCTGTCTGGATTTTAAGCCCCAAGTTTTATTTACACATGGAGGTGATGATTATTGTCTCCTCAGGAGCAGAAAATGAATTTTTTTCTTTATTATCAGGGTTTATGGCATTTCTGAGCTACTAGGAGCACTAGAAGTTATATAGATTAGCATTGCTCAAACTTTAATGAGGATAAGAATCGGCTGGGATGATGGTTAAGCTGCAGATGCTTAGGCACCAGCCCCAGGACTCTGATAGCTGAGCTGGGGCCCATGAAAGTGCATTTCACTGGCATCCTGGTGATTGAGTTGCAAATGGAAAGAAATGCACCTTGAAAAGCATGTCTCAGCTGAGGCCCAGAGATGGGACGTGTAGCGCTGAAGCTTACCAAGGGTAGCAGTGGTCTCTGTCCAGTCCTGCTCTCTCCTTGTGAGGTCCGGCCCCTCACCCTCCACCTGTGTCTCCCTGAGACCAGTAGTGCGAGCATCCTGTGCCATCTTATAAGAAAAACAACTTCTTGGACCCAGTCCTTACTTACTGCATCAGTAATGCTAGACCCAGAAATCTGTATTGTACAACTCCTCCAGGTGATTCTAATGCTTACTAATTCAAGAACCATCAGTCTCCCCCAGGCTTCCTTGAGAGTTGCTGGATCAGCAAGTGGCAGTCAGAATGTAACATGTGCCCTTATTACAGGTGTTCAGACTTTCCTTTATTACATGGCATGACCTACTGCATGTTAGCTAGGTGTTGCCTATCAGTAGTTCTGAGGTTCTCTTTGAAGCCAAGTGATGAGTCCTGTTGCTGTTCTTGCCTGCTTTCTTCCAGCCAGTCTTCTCGGTGGACCCTAATGCCTGCTCGTCCATCTTCTCCTTTGGCGTCCACAATGTGCATCTACCCGCAGGGCCAACAACCGGGTGAGTAACTTCTGGCTGTTAGATGTGAAGTGTGTCTCATTTGTGAGGAGAAACAAGGTCTTGAATCAGAACCTGGCCTAAGAATTTCAAAGCAGTTGTAGTGGAGAGTAAGGTACTTTGCCTATTAATGACGCTAGATTTGAAAAATCAAGTGTCAAAATTTCCCCCTAAGCTGTGTTTTCTTTCTTTCCTTTCTTCTTCTTTTTTTTTTTTGCTATCGACAGACAGGGACCAACTCAGACATTTTCTTTACTATGGGAAGGAGAGGGTGCAGAGACAGAACTTTGCTCATTCTGGACAGTTGCTTAATGCTAATGATAACGAGCTGCATTTATATGGTACCTTTCATCCAAATAACTCTACAGGCTGAATTTATGCTCACCATTGCTTAAAACATACTTCATAGAGTCCCAAGGGTATATCTTTCAGAGCCCCATAACCCCTGCATTTGTTAAGTGTTCTGCGGTCTCTCTGCTTATACAGCCTGCAAAGAAAGATAGATAATGAGCAACGGTGGTGCTGTAATTAAGGCTATAGACTGACAGGAGATTTGATCTATTCTGACTTTCTGGGGTGTCACTGGTCCAATTCATTGATGTGTTTTTCTGATTTTACATCTTTGTCAGGGGTTCTCTGGGGAGGAATTGCGTTAGAGTGTGGGAGATGTGCGGTTGAACTTCTAAAAAGCAAATCTGAATGTTTCAGACCTTTGTAGGAAAGTTGTGCTCTGTGGACTCGCTCCTCTCTGATGAGTCCCATTGCTAGGAATCTGCTTCCCAGCAGGCAAGGAGTTGAAACGTATGGAGTCTCATGGTGAATTAGCAAGTAGGGAAAGTCTGTGACTGCTAACTATGTTGCTTTTTCCAAGTTTCTGATAACTGAAGGTAGAGTGCTAGTTTTGACTGTGGTGTGGCATGGCTTTGTGTTGGGGCATGGGGGACTGTAACTGGGAAAGCCAGTGTGACTGGGAAGATGACCTACCTTCAACAGGGGGTTCCACTTTCGGTGCTCATTAGAATGGCCTGTTGAGGGGCACATGGGTGGCTCAGTGGGTTAAGCGTCTGACTTTTGGTTTCTGCTCAGGTCATAAACACAAGATAGTGGAATTGAGTCCTGCATGGGGGCTCTGCACTCAGCAGGGAGTGTACTGGAAATTCTTTCTCTTCCTGTGCTCCCACCCTCCTCTCATACTCTTTCTCTTTCTCTCTCAAATAAATAAATGTTAAAAAAAAAATAAAGAATGACCTGTTGAGCAAATGGGAGGGCAAGGGGGACTTTATCTATGAGGTTGTAATTCTTTTCAAAAAAATGCAAATCCTGGAAAAATGAAAATTGTTTCAACTCTAGGTGGTAGGTACAGAAGTATTTTTGTAATAGTTTTTGTGCTTATCCCTAACTCCTTAAGAGCTCAAAAATAAAAGTGGTCTCAGTGACTGCATTTAGAACTACTGTACAAGATCGCCCATCTCCTATGGTATGGCCCAGTGGCTCATATTATTGAAAGCTCCTCTGGTGCACCTGGGTAAGTTTGGCATTCAATCTCCAGAAAATGTGTTTTCTGAGTCTGCTTCTATTTACAAATCTAAGTCAGTTTTTGTCTAGCAAGTACCTACTCTAGATCTACTTCTTACTGTTCCAGGTCACTCATGGCTCTGTTATTCAGGTTTGGTTCCTGCCTTGGGCTGATTAATAGAGTAGCTATGATCTTGGCTACATTTCCTGAGCACTTTTTGCATAGCAGATCTGGGCCATGGGTTCATGAATTGTTTTCTTTAATTCTCCCAAAAATACATTTTGTATCTGAGGAAACTAAATGGAAAATTATTCATTCCAGACCATATAGTTAGGAAGTGATGAAGTCAACATTTGAACCAAGTGTATTTGACCCTAGAGCCTACACTCCTGATAACCATGACATACCAAGGCTCATTTATTTGAGATTTCTCAATTATATAAAGAAATGAGTCCATAAGAGAAAGGTCCAAGGACAGTAATTTTATAGCCAGTTATGGAACAGCCATGTGACTCCTCAGCTGGCTCTGGACTTTATTTTCTAGATGTTTGATCTGTACGTTGTAGGCCATTGATGGCTTGCAATTGTCTCCACTATCTCCCATCTTGTCTTCTGTAAGAACCCAAGGGCTTCTCATCCACATGGTCTCTTGCTCAAATTCTCCATTCCAGCATGCAGAGATACTCTCCATTTTTCACCTCTAGTTCCTTCAATAAAACATGTGTTCCCCATGTCCTGGCACAACCTTTCCCTTGGCAAGTATGTGATCAGGCTAGGGATTTATGCTTTCTGAGGCTGCCCAGTTCACAGTAGAGTCTGACTGAGTTTAAAACTGATTGCTAGGTAGGGCATCCTTAAATGGGGTGAAAGCTGACAAACTGACAAGCAGTTCATGAGTCATTGCTCGCTGGTTTCCTGGAATCTTTTTTCTATAACCATTCTCCCAAGATATGTGCATACCTGTGTAATTGCAAATGCGCTTCAAGTGACCCTTACATGCTACTCTCCTATTTTGCTTGATTGGCGGATGCCCTCTAAATCAGAGTCAAACCTTTTTATCCCTTAGCAATATTCAAAAAGCCATATCCTTTAGATATGCAACCCTTGGGTTATGGCACATAGCAGGCACATGTCTAATAAATGAATTAATGAAGTCAGTGTTTCCTAAAGGTGAAATGAATACCACAGGTCTGCAAGTAAGTTTGGTGGTTCATGGGCATTTTCTGAACTTTAGTAGTTATATTTAAGTGGTGTTAGAATGAAAGAAATGAGCACATGAAGCTGTACACTAGAGTAAACACATAAAAGTTTGCAGAAAATAATAGAATTGAACAAATACGGCATATATGCATACTTTACAGATGAAACTATATCTTCAGAAATAGGTGAATTTGTAAGAAGATGGGACTTTGAATGATTCAAGTAGAAATAGAATGTGAATGTAGAGGTGGGGGCCGCTGAAATGAAGAGGGTTACGTTGACAGGAGAAAAAGATGCATGCCTGATGCTATGAATTTAAAGAACACTCACCATTCCATGTTTTGTCTATAGGTTTATCCTCTCTATTTATTTGACTCTTATCATCATCTCCTCTAGGAAGCCCCCTTACCAGAGGTTAGAAGAGATTTGCAGCTGCTATTTGTTGAGATAAATCCCATTCTCCTTTCTTAGGACCAAAAAAAGTATATATTTTTTCCTTTTGGTGGGAACTGGATGGGGAGGGAGGGATTCCAGGAAATCTGAAAGCATGACATTTTATCCAGTAAAAGTCATGAAGCAGTCATGGTGGGCTGAGGGGCTGGCACCATTCTGTAATGACCTCCTATTCTTGGAAGAAAACCAGAAAGACCTTAGAAAATCATTTCGTTTGGGACTGTTTAACTTCTTTGAAGATGAGAATATCTGAGCCCCAGAGATAAGCAGTGACTTGAGGGAAGCCACACAGTGACAGGCAAATTCCCCTTTTCATCAGTTTGGGAGCTGATGATGTACGCATACAAGATGCCTCAGTAGCCCAGGAGTTCATGGGAACAGAGAAAGAAGTTGGGGAGAGGGATAAGGAAGTGTTTCAATAAATATTTTGGCAATTGAAGAAGTAGGACTATATATTCTCCAGGTATTGTCCAACTTCCTCCTTTACTAAAGCAATATTTATTTATTTTTTTGAATCAACATTTTGGGAGTCTAATTGAAACCATGAATCCTCTCCCCAGAAAAACACATAGAGCTAATTTTGTTTTGGATGGGATATAGCCTCCCCCTAATTCTAATGTTAAGACCCCTGTAGTGGGCTAAATGGTAGCCTCCAAAAATATATGTCCATATCCTAATCTCCAAAATCTATGAATATTACTTTATGTGATAACCGTGAATATTAACCTTATATGCCAAAAGATGCGATTAAACTAAGGCTTTTGAAAGGAGGATTTTATCCTAGATTATCCAGATAGGTCCTAAATCCAATGACAAGTTTTCATAAAAGAGTGAAGCAGAAGGATATTTGTCAATCAAAAGTGGAGGAGGCAAGGTGACCAGGGTGGCAGGAACTGGCATGATGCGGCCACCAGTCAAGAATGCCAACAGCTACCAGAGGCAGGAAGTCAAAAAGAATGGATGGCCACACCAGCAGCTTCATTTTGGACTTCTGCCTCCAAGACTGTGAAATAATAAATTTTTGCTTAAAGTCATCCGTTTGTGGTAAGTTGTTACAGCATCCAAAGGAAACAAATAGAACCTCTACTCGAGAAAGTAAACATGAGGCTCTTGAGAGTGCATGCTACTGTGATTAAGAAACATGTGCAAAAAGGGGTGAGCATAATTTACACTGGTTACATAGACATGATCTTCAGCTTAAATTTTCCAGTTTAAATTTTTCCTATATCTTTGATCCATGTGAATGGGAAACTTTTTAAAGATTACGTCCTTCCCTCATTTGGAAAGGATAATCATTAAGAGTCCTGATGAATGCCTTCTGGTATAAACTGGCTGCTTTGATAGTTGCTAGAAATATTTTATAATGGTCCACATGGCTTTGCCAAGAGATAATGTGTTCCAATATTAACATAAATTTTGGCATATAGTTAAAATGAAGAGGGTAAAGCAATAGTTAGATACTGTTTCTAGGGGGAGATTATAAGAATAAAGGAAGCCCAATTTGAATTGAGTGATCAACAGACAAACCAGAGAGAAGCAGAACCTATTTTTGTTAGATAGAATTTGAAGAAAAACTCTGTATAAGACCAAGCCCCTGTCAGGAGATGAAATACTGCCTTTGGATGATGTGCTGAAACTCAGCCTGAGACCTTGGGTCTCTGTTTCCCTAACTTTCATGTGTTCAAGACTAGCCCAGGAAGCTTATTAAGATGTAGATCCCAGGGCCTTCCACAGCCATCTATTGAATCCACCTTGGGGAGAATGGCCAGAGCACTGATATTTTAAAACAAGCTTCCCAGTGGTTATTTTTCAGTGGTCCATGTGGAATATTTTCAGACTTAACACCACAGAGTCTCCAGAGAGTTGTCTTGATGGGACCCAAAGAAGGAATATTAAGATCCAAATGGAAGAAGTCATTGATAGTACATCCTTTGTTACCCAGTCCAACTAGAAAGAATCATTCTATCGCAAAACTATGATGTATCAGGATCAGCTTGGGAGAAGAGGAACAATAGGTGATTCATTTAACTTTCTTTTTTGTCTCAAATGGCCTCCAGTCTTTTAAGTGTCTGGTGTTTAGTGGCCACATGGACATATCTGGTAGGTCTGAGAAAAGATGATTGTCTCTTTTCCAACCTGCCTAAAACCAGGTGATTGCCTCCTGAAACTCTTACGATGTGCCAAATTTCCTCTCTGGTCTTATCTCTAGTACCTCTATGGGTGCAATATTCCTACTTGACTCAGGATTGTTAGTGGATTGTTAGCCTATCAATCCTACTTCACTCAGGATTGATAGGCCGCATCATGCCACCATAACTACCTTCAGTTAGTTTAAATAGAAAATTAAATTTATTGAAAGAATATATGATAGTTAACAAGAAGATTCAGGGGGACAGTGAGCCAAGGTTTGAGGCTATGAAGCCAAGTATGATACCCAAAATCATGCCTCAAACTGCTCCAGTGAAGATATTATATACCTGGCTCCTTGGCAAATGGCCCCTACTTCCTTCAACGTCCAGCTTCTGATTAGTAGTTTGGGATAGGAACATTTGATTTGGCAAACCCAGGTCATGTGTCTATGTCTACACTGAAAGGGCTGATTGGAGGAAAGATCGTGTAGCACTTGCAGTCTCTATTGGTGGGCCAATTCCATCTTAGATGGTAGGGAACTCCTCAAATAAGGGAAAAGTTTCAGGTATTAAATGGCCATTTTTTAAAAATGCTAACATTTTTCTTGCCTCCTCTACAGTTCTTAATCATCCTTCAAGTGATAACACAAATTGAGTTTCCTCAAAAATTTTCTTAGTAACTTAAACCACATTGTCCCCTCTCTAGTCTTATCTATCTCATGAATAGACAGTCACACAACACAAAATCTAATCTTGAACCATTTTGGCTGGTTTGCAGTTGCCTCATGTGCATACGTCTGTTCTCCCACAATCAATTGTCAGCAACTCTAGAATAGACCCTGTATTAGTCAGGGAGTGTGTGGCCCTGTTGGAGGTCATCAGCTAATACTTATTGCTTGGTTTTAGTAATTCATATTTTTTGTGTGCATAATCAATTACTTACGGTCTGTGAGAGGAATATCAGCATAATACAATATTTAATAACAGAAGATCAGAAGCTAACATAACATGAGCTCATGGGTGAGTTAGAAAAAAACTTAGAAAAAATGTTACCTATTCTAACTATGAGGTCCCCTTAAAGTGATTGGAAGATAATATTTAAATTAGAGAAATATACTTCTTGCCTAACAGCAGACCCCACTTGAAAATTTCCCCCATAATTTTCCTGTGCTCTTGGGGTAGACACTTTGGGGTGGAACACTAGTGCACACTTCATGAAAAACTTACTTGTGAACTTATTCTTCCAATGGTGTTCTTTACATAATAGCAGTGTCTGTCAGATTGCATCCTTGGTGAAATATTTAGGGAAATGTAACTCTGCTTTCCCCTATGGTATCATCAGTGTTTGACCAAACATCAGTAATTCTTTTGCATTTATATCTGTCATTAGTGAAAGGTGTTATTTGCATAAACTTGGGTTCCTTGATCATCAGGCTGTGAGAACAGATGAGTTCACACCCGTTGTTATTTGACAAATTAACTCAAATTTCCCTCAAATGATCTGCCCTCTGGGAAAATCCAGATAGAGGATTTTTCTCTTCCTACCCTGCCTATGAGGAGGGTTTTCTCAATCACCAGGAAGATGTGCATGGATACTTTTTGGATGTCTGCACTACAGAGCAGCAAACTGCAAGAAGCATATTAGCTAATGTGGGAGCCTCCCTGGGCCATGGTTGTACCAGGTGTGTGGTCAAGTGAGGGAAGGTCACTCAGCCCTTAGCAGTTCATCATTACATGGTCCTTAAAGCAATGCTGCTTGGGTGTCCTAAGTTTCTTCTAATAAATGAATTGCATAGTTCTTTAGTCTTCCAGGCATAACTAGAATCTTCTTCCTGCCCCTTCTCTCCCTCCTTCAAGCCCTATCTTGACATATTTAGCATCAGGTATGGATCTGTAACTGCTATCATCGTATATGCAAGGTCTAGACTTCCCCACTGTGGTGACTATGTCACTAATTACCACAGCAAGATGGTTCTGCTTGGCATCTTCATTCTGTGGGATGCTCAGTCCTGCAGGAGGCCCCTCGGCCCTTTCCCTTACTCTTCTACCTCCATCCAAAGGGATTCACAGCATCAGCAAGCTGAAGAGGAGATTTGAATGTGTGGGGGTGAAAAGCGAGGTGGGGGAGATGGACCCTTTCAAGTAGCCCTATCCTGAGACATCTGACTTCTAACCTCTAAATAATGATGTCCCTTGTTCACAATCACTTGCTGAGCCATAATAGTTAATTTGCTTCTAAACCTGATCAAAGATATTGCATAGAAAGGACTACTAGTTAATAAACCATTGCTTTTGTATTTCTCCAACTTATTTTGTCCTTATTCATGGGAAAAGTGTAATGCTAAAATCTTGAATCTCAGGAGGAAGGCCATGAAGAACTTTAATACTGTAGCCACTGAAACAGCAAATCTCATCAAGAAAAGGTCCACTGTAACTGTCTGGTTTCTCATGTCTGAGCCATGTACTCACTGAGTATTGATTCCTTAGACTGAGAGTTTCTATCCTCTCTGGATTATGGTTCTTCCCGTGGTTTATTTGCTCTAGGAATCCAGTGGATTTTACAGTTTATGGATTTTATAAGGTAGGGAAACAGGAAGAGTGAGCCTTGAGAGTGCAATGCAGTATAAGCAAAGGCAGATGTGGAGACAAAAACCTGATAGGAAGACCACACTCTGAAAGGGCTCTGAATTAGGGACAGGGTAGGTACATCATATATTAAGTTGTATTTACTAGGCAGCTAACATCTTTTATGTGAGACATTGTACTATGTTCAAGCATAGTAGTTACTAGAGCTGGTCACTGGATCGCCTATAGTTTGTTTTGTCTTAAAATAAGCATGTCTGGGTCCTGTCTATGCCTACTTATACCTAGTCAATTTCTTTGGGGAAAGAGTCTGCAGATCTAGATAGAAACAAAATAATCACACACACACACACGCACACACACACACACACACACACACACACACACTTCCATATGATTCTACGCTCATGCCTATTTAAAAGCTTTTTGATGATGGTGTTCAAACGGAAAATTCACAGTGCTTATTCTTGATGTTAACAGCCTAATAGCAGGGACTTACATTTCAACAGGTAGAACAAAGTAAGTCATCTCTACTGGTTTAGAATGTTCATGAAAGATGTATTTAAATTCGTCCCCCATCTTCTTACAGCCATGTAAGCAAAGAAAATTGTCTAATTTTTTTTAACTCCTTTGGTTTGGCATCAAACTATACCAGCCTCCTAGTAACTGGATGTTTTCTCTGTATTTCTATTTTTTTTGAACCTATTAGATAATAAAATAATGAAGTTCTCCTTGCTGGTTAGAGTCCTTTAGGGCGGATGTTTAAACATTTTACTGAAGTGAAATTTGGTTACTACTTTTGATTAGTTTGTTTCAACTTTCTGTTGTTTGAGGTGGTTCTGGTAATTTATTTTTCTAGAAAAGCAACCATTTTGTTTTCTATTTATCTTTGTCATTCAGACAACAGATAGAAACTCTGTCCTACTACCAGTTATGTCTCTTCCTTCCCAGTAGTTGTTTTCTTCCAGTAAGCTTAGCTAAACTTTGTCTGTTTTCCAAAGATAAAGTTTTTGAATTTATTTGCTTTAATTTATTCTCACATCATGTCTTCTATTAGATGAATTTCTGCTTTTATCTGGTTTTCCTCCATCTTTTTTCATTTGGTTTATTATGTTCTATTTCAGCTTTTGCAGATGAATATTTCTATTTAAACCTTTACCAAGAAAATTGAGTCTGACTATAATTCTACCTCTAAGTACCATTTTTAAAAATCTGCTTCCTACCAGTTGTGTCATAGGATCTTTTGATTGTCATTCAGTTATAAGAATATCCTTTCCAACTTGATTTTCTTTGTATCACATGAATTATTTTAAGCTTCCAAATTTAAGACACTCTTCTTACTGTTGATTTCTGATCTGAATCCATTGTTGTCAGTGATCCTTTGTGATATTGTACCTAGACAAGCTTTCTTTATGTTCCATGAGTTTTGAAACGTGTATTTATTGCTTATTGGGTGCAGGGATATGTATGTCCAAGTGTGCTACCAAATTTTCTTAAATTAATGAAGCTTGATTAAAGTAGATTAAAAATCTATTACTAAATTTTTTCTTATATTTTCAAGACTAAGCATATTCAAGAGCATGCAAGATCTTTTAACTTTTAAGAACTTCCAGAAAAATTGCAATGATAGTAAAAAGAATATATATACAGTTACCTAGATGCACCAATTACTATTTTACTTCACTTGTTTTTATGTGCATACTCTATGCCTGCAAATGTATATACCCCAATTTTTTCTGAACCATTTAAGGATAAATTACATCATGACTCTTTAAGCTGAGTACTTTAGTATATATATATTTTTGGAAATACAGATATTTTCTTAAATAACAAATGAAGCTAATAACAAAGGGTAGTTATTAGCTTCATTAAATTTAACATTGATAGAATACTTGAATACATTACCATATGTATGTACCATATGTATGAATACATAATACATACAATACATATTCCATTTTTGTCAGTTGACCCAATGTCTCTGATAAGCATTTTTCCCTGATAGCACAGAACCCAGTCTGGAGGCAGGTATTACCTTTAGTTGATAGGTCTCTAATTTGGTGTATTTCTATAGCCTTTCTTTGTCATTTATAATACTGACATTTTTGAAGAATAAAATTTGTCCCCACCCTCCCACTCCCCCTTTTTAATAGGCTGTTTCTCATTTTGGTTTGCTCAGGACTGATTTATAAATTATGCCTTCTCAGTTTGAAAACTACCTAGGTGGCATGTCATTTTCAGGGTATACCCCGCACTATGTGTATCTACCCCTCATTAGTGATCTCAATTTTGATCACCCAAAGTTTGGTCTTGATTCTCCACTGAATATTTTATACATATAATTTTTTTTACCTTATAACTGAGTACTTTAAGACTGAATAAACAGGGTAGACCCCATGCAAAATATGGTTTGGATGCTGAGATTGATTGAGGCCATACACATATCAAGAAGGAATGAACAAGATATATTACTCAAAGAAGTGTTTTTTGTTTTGAGAAAGCAAGGCAGGTTTCCCAAGCTGGCCCAAACATGGGTTGAGGGAGAATAGGGAAAGGAAGGGGGTGCAGCCTGGATGAGGTTTTTTTATAGGTGGGCTGAGGCCTAATGGACTTGAAACTCCTGCCAGCATCAAAAGGAGGGAACAGCTGGCTTTCTTATCACCTTTCTCAGATACTGGCCAGAAGGGGAAGAGCTAAGGATGAGGCTTACAGCCTATTGACAAACATCAAATGATAAAGTCAGGCTCTTCAGTACAGAAATCATGTCCTGCTTCTTAGCATAATATCCCACATTAATAATGCTTGCATGAATTGGTCTATGTTATAATCAAATAAAAATGCTGATTTTTCCAATCATCTTACTCCTACCCCATTTATCAGTCAGCCCTCAATATTTTATTATAAACAAGAGCTCTCCCTCTAGAATTGGTCCTCTTTCTTACAATTATATGGTAATCTAGTTACTTCAAAATAAAAATTTAATTAAAACAACTATATTTTTATAGTCACCTAAACATTTACCATTAGTTTAAGATTTGTTCTCATTGGTTTTTTTTATTTTTTTAGATTTTTTTTTATTTATTTGAGAGAGAGAATGAGAGATAGAGAGCACGAGAGGGAAGAGGGTCAGAGGGAGAAGCAGACTCCCCGCTGAGCAGGGAGCCCGATGTGGGACTCAATCCCGGGACTCCAGGATCATGACCTGAGCCGAAGGCAGTCGCTTAACCAACTGAGCCACCCAGGCGTCCCTCATTGTTTTCTTTTTTAATTGTTTATTTAAATTCACTTAGCCAATATATAGTGAGTACATCATTAGTTTCAGATGTAGTGTTCAATAATTTATCAGTTGCATGTAACACTCAGGGCTCATATCACATGCCCTCCTTAATGCCCATCACCCAGTTACCTCATCTCCCACTCCAGCAACCCTCAATTTGTTTCCTAGAGTTAAAAGTCTCTCATGGTTTTTCTCCCTCTCTGATTTATTCCCATTCAGTTTTCCCTCCCTTCCCCTATGATCCTCCATGCAAAAACGTTGGTTAGATACCACAAAGTAGGTGGCAATGCCTTAACTGTATGTGTGTTGTTGGGACAGAGGGCTTCTTCCATCCTTGTCAATGGGAGTGAAAACCTTTTCTCCTTTCATGCAACACCTCATTTTACTTTTCTAAACTTCATGCCCTCCCTTTGAGTTCACTTCTCTTTTAATAGTTGTTTTGGTTTGGGTAAATTATCTTCATCTTCATATGCCTATCAATTTTTTATTTTGTTCTGGATTTTTGAATGATTGGTTGGGTAACATTTCTTGATTGACTATTTTTCCTCAGCACTGCACAGAATGGACATCTAGTGCTGCTAATGAAAAGTCTGTTTTCAGTTTAACTGTCATCCCTTCGCAAATAATTGGTCTTTGATCCCTGGTAATATGAGTTGTTTTGTTTTGATTTTTCTTAGGGATGATTATGATGTGTCTACATGTGGACTTACTATTATTTATCCTTCTCACCACTAGCAGTTCCCTATTAATCTGAACTGTGATTTTCTTTCATTCTGGGGGGAAAAATCAGCTACTTTTATTCAAATAATGCTTTTTCATCTTTCCTTCTTTGTTCCTTTAAAACTTCTATTGAGTACATGTTAGAACCCTCAATCTAACTTTCATCCCCCTCTCTCCCCTCCCTATTGCTCTGTTTATTGTTGTCTATATCGGCAGTGTTTGGGGTAAAATGATGTTTATAATAGAGAGAGCTCTATTCCCTTCTTTAATGGAAGTTTTTTGTTTGTTTGCTGTTTAATCCAATAGAAGAATGTCTCTTGGTTTGATTGTTCTTGGACAATGATGCACTGAAGATTTCACTGATGCTATTTAATTAAGTTTCCAGGGTAACAAACAACTTGAGTAGTAGTACTTGTATTGCTTCTGTTTTTTGTGTTAGTTTTTTTTTTTAAAGATTTTATTCATTTGAGAGCAAGATACAGAGAGAGAGAGAACATGAGCAGGGAGAGAGGTAGAGGGAGAGGAAGAAGCAGGCTCCCCCTTGAGCCAAGAGCCAGATGTGGGGTTCGATCCCAAGACCCTAGGTTTATGACCTGAGCCAAAGGCAGACGCTTAACCATCTGAGCCACCGAGGCACCGCTGTGTTAGTTTCCACTTTTACTCTCCTTAATACTTTTTCTTCTCACTCCTCTATACTTGCATGGTTTGATTATTTCTCAAAAACATATGCAATAGCAAATTTTGTTCTGAGGGAGGAAAAAAAATCTAGTAGACACTCCTTTTTGACCCTGAATGTTATTTTGGACTCTCTAATTTGGATGACATATTTATCCATGAAATTGTCCTTGTTTTAGGTTCACCTAAATATCTAGTTAAATGACTGATCTGTCAACTATTTTTAGGTTTAGATTAATTAGAATTTCAAGCTTAGCGCAAATAATGAATACAGTTCTGAGTTTAAGCCAGTAGTGATTTTTGACACTATGAAAGATGTTCTTCACTTTAATGACTATTGAAAAAACTTAAGCCCTGGATATGAATAAAGACTCACAAAGAACTCTTCTACATATAAAGAGCTCATATCAGAAAATACGTAGCACAGAAAATACATCCATCTACACTTAGATTCTCTCTGTGAGGACAAGTGTTCAACTATTCTGATAGGAAAAACAACTATTTCAGTCAATTACCCAGACCCTGAAAGTGTTCTGTGAAGGCTCTCTATTCATAGTGCTATTGTTCAGTCGTTTTCATTAAATTAAGTGTTGTCTCTAAACTTAACTAGTTCTATGCCTTTCCCTTACCTAAGTTCTTTGTATGTAGACCTAGTTAATTGATGTTTTGACTTGTCAAATCAGTCTATTTATGTCTGTCATTCCAACTATAAATGACAAGTATTTGCCCAGTGTTGGTGGAAGAAAATGCAAATATATTACCACCCTAATCACCCCACCACCCCCTCCATTTTGCCAATTTTAAATCCAGTGTTCATTCCCGATTAGGATGTTAAGCAGTCTGTTCTAAACCAGATCTTTAGTCTTCTCCCTTGAAAGGTGTTCTTTTTTTAAACTTGCATTCAAGTTGCACCTGGCTTTGTTGACACAGTTATTCTTGCTTCTGTTTGCCCAGGCCTATAGCACTTCTCAAAGTGGTGAAGATGGCTTTTTCAGGGATGACTGAAGTCACAGTAGGGGAGCCAGAGACCACAGCGCACTCTGAAAGCAAGGCTCTATGGCAGGTGAAAATTTGATTCTGAGAGGTGTGATGGCAATTTTGAAGCCATAATGCATCGTCAGCTTCCCCCCAAGTGACCTGTGCACCTGCTCTCTCTCTCCATATATTTACATTTTCCCAGAATATCATGGTTTTAAAAAAAAGAAAAGCAATACCATGGGTTCTGTCATATTGAATTGAATTTCAGAAGTGGCTAGGGCAAGGATAACAAGGATGATAAATGTGCAGAAAGAAAGCTAGCTGTTTTTTTTTCCCCTAATAGATTTGCAGGATTTTCAGCTGGAAGGTGTTAAAGAGATCCATTGTTTGCTCTGGGGAGGCCTAATATCCAAACAGAATCTGGCTGAATTGTTCAGACTCACTGAAGTTTGTAGACTTTGCCCTTTCCTTCTGAGAACAGGCTGATGAAAAATTCTGTTTCTCCTATGCCTAATGGTTCTTATGCAGTCCCTTTGTTCTCATAATCACCTCCTCCAATATTGGGGGTGGGGGGCAACCCCTGAGGCCTTTGTATTTCCTTTTTGCTGGAGACACTTGTGATTGGGTTATAGGTAAGGAAAACATGAAGCAAGTATCTTGCTATAATATAGCTATAAGCAGTCATTATTACAATAATAAAAGCAATCATTTGAGTTAAGTATGGCCAAGATATTTACCTACATTTACTCAATCCTCAGTACAACCTTACGGCTGTTAGCATCACTGTCACCATATTTCTGTTGAGAAAAATGACTCTGTACCAGGTTCAGTAGTTGCCTAAGGTCCTGTTGCAAATTAATGGTCATGCCCAGAATTTAAGACCTTGCACTCTGACTCCAGAATTGGCTTTATTATTGGCAAGTACTCACTTGATACTCTGTCCATGGCATATAGTGAATCTATTTCATGTAAGACTTTTGAAGTGTGGATGTTATAAATTGCAGATAGGATATACTTTGTTTTATTGGAAGCTTGGGAACCACTGGAGACCTCTGGAGTTGGAATTACTGATCATGAAATGTCAGAAATAAGCAAAAATACACCTCTGTGACTAAGACTCTGGGCCTGTTTTTAAGAAACATGTAGTTCAGTGGAGGAAAATGGACACAGGCAAAGCAGTTACCAAAATAATTATGTGATGCCTATTGTAAATATTATAAAGTAGATAGGGGGCTGGCAGAACTTACCCTGGGAGAGCCTGATCTTGCCTATATGTTTTCATGTTTTCTTCCTAGCGGAACCTGCCTCTCATTCTGGAAGCTAAAAATATACTTTGTTTCCCCCACTTCCTATAACCATTGCTGGCTAGTTGGAGCTAAGTCTGTGGTGGTACTTCTGGGAAATAAACATTTTGTACCCTCATACAGATAACCTACAGGGAGATGCCTCCCCTTTCTGTGGAAGCAGAGGGTCTGCCTGTGATGCCTAGGACTGTGATTGTGACCTTATGACCTTAGGGTGAGAACAGAAAGATGGTGAGAGCCTAGGAACCTGACCCGAACACCTGAATCAACCCTGGAACTCTCTATCTCCAGATGACCTGTTACATGAAGAAGTACATATCTTTTTGTTTAAACCATTTAAATCACAGTGTTCTCTTACTTGCAGCTGAGAACTTCATAAATAATAAGGAAGCTTCTCTGAGGAAGAGGCATTGGGCCTGGATTATAAAGGAAGAGTGGTTGTTGACTAAGTAAGGAAGGCTTAAGAGTTTCAGGCAGAGGGTCTAGCAGGACACAGGGACCCAAGTGGAAGTGGTTTGTCAGATTTGTAAAATGGGAAGGAGATCAGTAGGGAATCACTTTAAAAAAAAAAAAATAAAAAGAGAAGGGTGCAGATGTGGCACATACTGATGCTGAAGTGAGCACATGCTAGGCCACACAAGGAGCATAGGCCAGAGCAAAGGGACTGAACTGGATCCTAAGAGTGGGGAGTATTTCAAACACTTTAAGCAGGAACACGGTCTAGTCAGATCTGCACAATGGCTTAGAGTAAACAGGAACATTGGCATACGTGGAAGAAAGCAAGGACAGCTACAGGGCAGAGCCTAAAGGAGAGAGTGACTGGAGATATGGTTGCTCGCTTGGACAGGAAGGAGCTTGAGCATTAATTTGTAGGTCAGACTGAGTGTAAACAGGTCCACCACATCCAAGTGGGCATGAGACTCTGTAACTCAGCCTGTGGATCTCCTCTTTTTTCCTGCTTCCCACCCTCCACTGCCCCAGGCACAGATGTGTGACCTTCAGAACATGCATCTAGGTTCTGTTTCTTCCCTGTCACTCTCTAGAACCTTGCTTTGTTTTACAAAATAGCAACTGAGACATGGGGAGGGCAAGTGGCTTGTACCTGCCTTAAGTCTCATGTCAATTAAACACATTGGACCCTGGAACACTAGTCTCTTGATTCCCAGTCAAGTGATCTTTCAAAATGGCCATCTTTCTCAGAAATAGTTCCTAGAAGATTGGTATTGTTACGGGACAGAGAACTGGTTCCAGACTCATGTTTGGCTGCTCATCACTTGAAAATCAATACCCAGAGGGAGGTGATGATTGAAAAGGAATGCTTGCTTAATTCAGAAACCAGCAACCTGAGAATGTTGACTAATGTCCCAAAGACCATCTTTCCCATCCAGGCAAAGCTGGAGGGTTTTAAAGGGAAGGTGTGGGAAATGGGGCTAGTGCAGCAAGGCTGGTACTCAGGTGGTTACTCTATGTCAAGATGACCCTGAACAGACTTGCCAGCATCAGTGGTGGCTGCTCTCGAATGTAGTTAGAACTTAACTTCTGAGAATGTCTGGTCCTTCATTCCTCAAGGCCAGTGGTCTGCACATTTCCAGAAAAGTAGGTCAGTTCTGCTACACCAAAGAACTTAGGTCCGCAAACAAAGACTGCATAAGCTTGAAGCTAGTTAAGACTAGTTGGAGTGCTGTTACAGTAGGACTTGAGTGGGATCATCCAGAGTGTTTTTAGTTTATAAATATATTACTGTTATTTTTTACTGACCAGTTGGAATATTCACCTTTATTTTCCCCCTCACGGACTTGGTGCTACTGATCAGAGGAAAACCTAGACTATGAGATAAGGAACATGAAAGTGATGGGAAAGGGTATTAGGAAAGATCAGGAGCTGATGACTTTTCCCATCCAAAGGCCAGGTAGGGACAGGGAGTGGAGTTGGCCAGGTAAGGATGGGGAGATAGGAACTGAAGACCCCTGTCCCTAAAGGGGCCGCTGTTATCCATCATTGGCCAACTATTGGCCTGCAAGATGGTGGGTGCTGGGTTACCAGATCTCCCATTTTCTGAGAGGCCCTAAAAGTTTGCACTTGCATGTGAAATGCATTTAATGTTCTTAAATGTTTGTTTAGATTGGTAGTTAATGTTGGCTTAAATTGTTTTAAAATACTTTGTCAGCAACAACAACAAATGACAAATAACAGGTAATTTCCATTTCTGGGGAGAAATAACTTGCAAGTGCTTTATTTTTTGTTTTGTTTTGTTTTGTTTTTAAAATCGTGCCATTCTGAAGAAAAAAATGTTTATGGATTATATGTAAAAATGATTAATATCATATTTTATTAAATCTACATACAGTCCAAAAGAAAGTTAGATCAAACAAGACTTATTAGTTTCCAATGGCTATTGTAATAAATTACCACAGATTTAGTGACTTAAAACAAAAATGTATTTTCCCATAGCTCTAGAGTTCAGAAGTACACATCAGTGTTAATGGGCTGGAGCTGAGATATCAGTGGAACCATGCTCTCTCCAGAAGCCCTTGGGGAGAATCATTTCCTTGCCTCTGCCAGTTAATGATGACTGCTGGCATTCCTTGGCTTTTGGCCACAACATTCCTATCTTCAAATCTCTCTCTGCTCTTATTTCATCTTCTCCTTTGTGTGTGACACGTCTCTTGCTGCTTCCTTCTTCTGAAGATACACATGATTGAGTTTAGGGTCCATCCTAATAATTTAGGATAATCTCCTCATTTAAAAACCCTCAATTTAATCACATTGCAAGGATGCTTCTTACATATAAATTAACACTTACAGGTTCCATAAAATAGGTGATGAATATCTTTGGGAGGAATTCTTTTACATACCATCACATGAACATTTTGCATCTTATTAAAAAGGTTTTATACATTTTATCTATTGCTCAAATCATAACATGTACACTTTAGAATGATATTGGATATTAGTGGTTATAGGTATGAATTCATATTTCAAAAAAATCTGTAATGATTGTAAACTATCTTATGATTTCTTAGCAGAATTGATGGACCTTTACTCTTTCTACCTAGTATTTTATTCCAGTAGCTCACTCAAGAGACCCCTGGCCTATAGTAGGGTTTCTTAACCTTGGCATTGTTGATATTTCTGGCCAGACAGTTCTTCACTATTGAGGGCTGTCTTGTGCACTGTAGAATTAGCAGCATCCCTGGCCTCAAAGCACTAGATGCCCACTTGTAAACACCATGCCTCCCACCACTGTGATGACAAAATTAGCTTCAGTGTGGGTAGAAATAAATTTCCTACCAATACTGACCTTTCCACACCAGCATGGAAAGGAAGAAAACTGATTTATTATTGAATTAACACAGGATGCATGGGTGGCTCAGTTGGTTAAGCATCTGACTCTTGATTTCTGCTCAGATCATGAGCTCACAGCCGTGAGATCGAGTTGATCAATCCAGGCTTCGAGCTCAGTGGTGAGTCTGCTGGAGATTCTCTCCCTCCCTTTGTCCCTCCCCCTGATCTCTGTTTCCTCTCTAAATACATAAATAAAATCTTTGGAGTGCCTGGGTGTCTCAGTCAGTTAAGCATCTGACTTTGGTTCACATCATGATCTGAGGGTCCTGGGATGGAGCCCTGCATCAGGCTCCGTGCTCAGCAGGGAATCTGCTTCTCCCTCTCCCTCTGCCCCTCCCCTTGCTTGTGTGTGCACTCTCTCTCTCAAATGAAATTTTAAAAAATATTAACACAATAGTCCACATGTAAGAGATGAGAAAGACAACATCACACACACTATATATATATCAAAGCAAGTCTTGGGAATTAAAGTAGCTGTTTAATTAATTGTTCTCCTCTGAAAGAATAATGAAATGTTTTCTATGCAAGACCTCTTGGTTCTCCCCTAAGAGAGTTATGTCTTGACATGGGCTCTTACATTAACTCCATTAATAAGTTGTTACATTTCAAGAGGTCTGAACCTGTGGCTTTGGAGACCTCTCTGCTCTATGAATGGGGCTTTTCTAGTTCCTGGAAAGACTGGTCTACAATCTGCTACAGGCTTGCTAAAGAAAGGATTCAGGACCACCATGTCTTCCAGAAGACTCTTCCAAGAGGGGAGAAGCATGGGAAGCTACTTCCTTTCCCTTTATAAGCAAAGAAAGTTTATTTTATTTTTTTTATTTTTTTAAGAAAGTTTATTTTTAAAAAAGTTTCCCTTACACCAGATGTAAGCTGGCCAAATGTCCCCTGGAGGATGAAATGGACCCCAGTTGAGAACTATTAGCTTTGAGCAAAGGATGAAAAGGTTAGCAACATGAAATCAAACAAAAGCTTGGAGAAAGCCATGCGAAGAAAAAAAAACTTATAACAGTTTTACCTTGGATTTATTAATTAAACAAGGAGGCCATTAGATGGAGGTGGCTCTAATGTCATGGCAGTCTATGTAAACAAACCAGAGACTTTAAATGCCTCAAGATTACTAAATTGGAACCTAAGGATAACCAATCACAAAAAGCCAGTAGACTTTAAACTACAACCAAATAATTTCCTTCTTTTGCTTCTACTTTTTTTCTCTATAAAAATCTCTTCCTGTGCTCCTGCCAGTGGCAAGCTCCTAACCACTTCCAGTTTGATGCTGACTGACTTGAATCAATTTTTGCACAAACTTAAGCTGAGGTATATTAAAATTAAGAGTTCAAACTGGTTTTGATTATGGACTCATTTGGTTACTATTAAATCCTAATACTTTTATAGGGGCCCAGTATTAGAAGAGGAATGAATTTCAATAAAGGAATGAAAATTTTATATATCTTCTTCCTCATCCTTTCTTCTAGTTTGGAACCAGGCAATGGAGATTTTTTCCTCTGCTCAGGGATAGACCAAATGGCTAGTTTTTACAAATTGTCTTTCACTGTTCTCTCTGTTTTCTTAGGAAATTGCTTTGATTACCTAGCTGACCCTCCCCTCCCTTACCATATTACTGCCATTTTATCACTGCCTGATAGAAATCTAGTTTCCTTTATCTGATAAATTTAAAACCTAGTAGGCCACTATATAATATATTTGTAATTTAGGATCTTTAAAACACTATGCCAGATTTAAATTTGGCAAGGAATTGGAAAATCTAGAGTGGCTGGCAATGCCCTCTCCCTCATGTCTTAATTAGGAGTGCTGTAAGTCACTGGATGTCACAGATAGCCCAGAAAGCGAGAACCATAGACTATATTCTAGTCATTTTAGGATATAGGACATGGGTTATTAAGATGATGGGAGGAAAGTGAGGTTGGGAGGAAATTAGAAAAGACATAGTGACATGGGGTAGTGAATAATGCATATATTCTTCATGGATGTCCCATGCTTTGAGATAGGTTTGGGGATTAGGTGTTTTCTTCTCTGACTTATGCCAGTAAAATCTCCTGAGGTAGTTTGATCTCTGTCTTCATTTTTGTCTAATAATCTTAACATGTCATAACCTTAGAAGAGAGGGTCTTTGTACAGGTACTGCATACAGATTCATGAAACAGTTGAGTATTTAAATGAACTCTATACATGCACAGCACTGATAGAATTCTGGGTTTGTGTCTAGACAGTCTACTCCATGTATTTGTCTATTTTTGGTACACGTAGGAAAGTGCCAAGTCCTAGTTCAAGCAGCGATAACTAAGTTGTGTGTGGAATGAAGGCAACAACTACTCAAGATACAAATGATTAAGTATGAGCAGTGTAGGCTCCCTGTTTCACCCAGAGAGGTCATTTGCAGCCTAATATATGCTTATTCCCTCTTAGTGCTTAATAGATAACTGTATAGAGGGAAAATATGTGCCTCAGTGGAAAAGTAGGCATTATCTGTAGCACTTCCTTCTACCTCATGCCTTTATATTCTGATTCTATGGGAGCTATTTTAAAATTCTTTTAACCATAGGTATCTAATAGGCATGGAAACCCTGTCTAATCTGGAAGAGTTTTAGTTGACTTCCTTCCCTGCTCCTCTGCTGTGAGGGCCAAACAAAAATGGTTTTGCCTCCATTTTGTAATTCATTTCAAGATTCCTTTACATAAATGCATGCATCTGTGAACTTTTCTCTGCACAGGTTTTAACATCTGATTCCCTCATGAGTTGAATAAACTCATTAACATATATATATATATATAAGTATGAACCATGGTTTTACCTCTTCCTGAAAATTGCCTTTGAATAATAGACTTACGTACTTTTGGCTCTGGAGTGCTGGGGGTATGTGCTCTATAGTTCATTAAAACTAGGGTTCATTAGAATCTGGAGGTCTGTTCCTATAGATAGAATCAGAAATTAGGTTTTGTTGTCTCACCTCCCCACACGCATGGTTACATGTGACCAGTTGCCTCTATCTCACAAAAAACATTGCTTTTTGCTCAATCTACTTGTATGGGCACAGTTGCTTTCTTACATTTATCTCAAAAACAAATGATTTCCTATAAATAAATTATAAGTATTGTTCCATTGCTCTGACAGTTCAAGAGACTTCAGGGCTTAAAATATTGGTTGGGAGATCCAGCTTTCATGAGCTAATAATGTTTTTTTCCCTGGGATTACTTACTTGAATTGTTTTCATTTTACAGCATGGATGAAACTACCAACTATTGAATAATAAATTCACTAGCTTGGATGTTTGGCATAAAGGGAAGCTATAGGTAGCAATGCCAAAATAAACAACTTAAATATGATGTTTCTCTGATTGACAGAACCATTTTCTCCTGAGAATATGGCAGGGTCAGTTAAATCTATGAAAATCAGAAATGCCATTCTAGCCTCTTTCTGTGCTTCTACAAAGCTCTTATTCACTGAAAAATCATACCTAAAGAAATATATCTTCTTGGCAGGGCCATTATCTTTCTTGATGAGATATGAGTGTATTAGAGGCGATTTTCATGAAATTACTGATGATGTTAGACGGGGCAAAAAAGATAAAATGAAAATGAATTCACTTCAGACTAACAAGATAGGAAATCAGAAATTGGATTTGAATATCAATTGGATATGAATCTCATACTTTATTTTTAATATGTAAAGATAACAGACACCTGGAAGATGTCTTGTGTTCAGGTGTAAAGTAAAAGTGCAGCATGTTTAGAAGTATCTGGAGGCCTGATTTTGCTCATCTTTGGAAGGCAAGGTGCTATTTATACAAACATTGGTATATTCCCAGAGTTTCAAAGCAAGCATAATGTTTCACATATGAAACATGTCCCACAACCTGAGATGCTCTTGCCTTGATAACAAATAATAATGGAGAGAATCTTTTACTGAAAATTTTGTACCTTTTGTAAATATTTAATTTGGATTTCATATCTGGGCTGCAAATAAAATTTTGATCCTGCTGGGTCAGAACATAAGCGGAGATTTGAGTAGAGCTGTAATTTTGAACATCCTCTTGCCTTTCCAGCTCTCAAATTCTCAGGGTCCTTTACTTTATAGTCTATCATTATGAATATTCTATCATCTGTGTAATGGATTGATCCTTGCATCAAGTTCCAGGGATAAACCTGAAAATTTAGGTATGCATCCTGAGAGCCTGGGAAGGTCTGAATGAAATCACTGGGGAGATGGTTGCCTGTCAATGTTATTCCTCTAACAAGGAGGATGACCATGAACAGGAAATAACAGTCCTGGGGAAACTAAGCCCCCTGCTCATTCATTACTTGGATGGATTTATTGAGCACCTTATGTGACAAATAAAAGAACTGGGTATCCATTGGTGAACATCCAGAGTCCAATCTTGTTTTCATAGTTCAAGGTGAATGGGCAAGTCAGATTGAACAAATAGCTTACTAGTAAATCACTAAATATTTACCTGTGCTAAATGCAGACACTGGGAAAACTCTTCTTTACTAATGGTTTCAGGGACCTTTCTAAAAAGTTACCTTTTGCCATACTTTCAGTGGAGTCAGCCTGATGATCACAGGCATGACTTTCATAGTTTTCCCCTCCATAGTTCTTTTTGATAGAACTGGGGATTAATAATGAGGATAAAGGGACTATCACCAGAATAGAAGAGGTGGAATAGCAAACAGGAGTGGGGAAGAGCTAACGCTGAGAGGAAGGTTGTGTAAGGAGATTTTTACTCTGCATTGTTTTTCTTGACTTCACTGTTGTAAAGAAATAGGGAGCTGAGCTCTCTGATGGCTGTCATCATGCTTGGTAGTAAAATCAATAATGACTATACTATTATCTTAAAGTATTACCAATAAAAGAAGGAGACACATATCTATTAAAAGGAATTACAGCAGCCTTTAGGCTGTCTTGGAAATTCAGGAGAATAAGTATTATTTTGTTTATGCTAACATTTGAGTACTCCAGCAGTAACATGGACTTCACTGCAGAAAAGAAACCTACAAGATGAACCTGAGTCCCTGTGTGTTCCTGCTCCCTTCTTGTGCTGACCAATCGACTTGATGATACAATGAAATGGAAATTTCCTGAACTGGGGACATTGGCATTCCTCCTTTTACAAGGCCTATTGGTAAAATAATGTTAAGTGTCCTTATACAGGTGTAATTCTGGAATAATTTTTCTCCTTTAATGCTGCCATATAAATCAATCTTAATGCTCCATTAAAACAAATGAACATGTGCTAATGATAGCAACTCCTACCTCTTTCCTGAATGGCAATTGGGGCTGGGAATATGGAGCTATTCTGTGTCCAACAGAATGTGTCCATGGAGACTGGATTGCTCACTGTCATGGACAAGCTAATCAAATACAGCTCAAACAGAAATCCAAATCAATCTCTCAATCAGTGACTCACTCCAGCAGCCCCCCACCCCTGCAATCAACCTGGTTATTGCTTCACCTGGAACTGCCTTGCTGGCCTTGGAAGGTTGAGGTCTGCTGCGTTTAAAGCTTGATGAATTTTAGAGAAAATTGTTTTTGCATCATTAACAGGAAATTTAACCCTCAGCATAGGCTCATGTGAGTTCTTTTGGGTGGGGTTCAGTCTTATGAGATAGGAGTTACTTCATGTTTTCAGAGAAAGAAATTAAGGTTAACAGAGTCATTATATTCCAGTCACATGGCTATTATGTCACAACCAGAATTCAAGCCAGTTCTGTTTTACACCAAAGTTATACTTTTAACCCGTTATTCTATAGTCTCTGCTGCTCACTCAGAATGGAGCTGAAACTTATGGACCTGTTAAATAGCATCAACATCCTAGGTTGGAAGAAAATTCCAAAACTTCAAATCTCTGCCTTTGTAACTATTTATAATTATTTATATGATTCATTTATATGGGTTGATAATGACAATTACTTAGGCTGCCCTACACATTAACCCCCCAGGATTTCCACTTCATTCTGGTAATTTTTCAGTTTCCTTCTCTCTTCTATGCCTCTGGTTTTTTCCTCAACCTCATAGCATATACCCTGTGTTCAGGGTTCCTTTTCAGTTTAATTAATTTTTTTTCTCCCTCTGGCCTGGCAGGATAATGGGCTCCTTCCCAATAAAAGCAAGTAAAATGATGTTTCCATTTGTTTGCAAATTTTACTTTTACTTTTGCTTTTTTTTTTTTTTTTAGAAAATTTGATCCTCTCCTGAACATCAAGCTTCATCAAGGTTGTAGAATCCAATTGTTCCCCTTCAAACATTAGCTCTCCAGATACCAAACACCTTTGTGGTGGGCTTTAGGGGGTTTCAAGGATGCAAAAGGTGATGAGTCCTTGTTGCTCTAGATAAGGTTTAATCCTCGTGTTGTATGTTCCCATAGCTATGTGTGCTTTCCCCTTCATGGCATTTCTCACAGTTGCAATTACTTGTTGGAATGTCTGTTCCTAATAGTAGACTATGATTCCATGAAAGTGAGCACCATGGTTTGATCTGTTTTAGCTGCTTTGACTGCACTGTGCTGGGCACAGTACTGTACTTAATACTACATTATACTTAATTGAACTGAATCTAATCATCATAGTTGATTTAACTATCACTTGAATGCTTACCTTGTGCAAGGTATGGTGCTCAATGCTATAGGTTAGAAAGAGACTGAACAAATTCCTGTCTTTACTGAACACAATTTAGTGAGAAGACAGTCAAGATGTGTACTATTACACTAAATAAATGATAGCAGCATACACAGGGTGTTATGTGCTGTTAGGTAGTGATTATGGATAACGGTGCCCACCACTGACTGAACGCCTATCTTCCAGAGTGTGTTATATGCGTTAGGTGATGTCAATACTCTACCCTGCCCCAGACTGCAATAGAGGACAACTGAAACTGTTCTAGGTCACACAACCACTAAGTACCAGATACAGGATTCGAACCTAAGCTGACTCCAGAGCCAAAGCACCTGTTCCTGAAGCATGCTGCTTTATGTGGTAATCTCTGAACCACTGTAAGAAAGGACAACGAACACAGATCTGAGAGTTGGACTCTGGCAAGTCTTCTGGAGGAGGTGGTACCTCAGAGAAATTTTCAAAGAGTTAGGAGTTAGCTAGGTGAATCTTTTAGTTGGTGGGAACTGCACAAAGTAGAGAGAATAAAAGATACATTTCAAGATATGTGAGTGGTAGAGGATAGATACAAGGCCAGATTACAAAACATATTTACTAGATGATGGAATTTATTTTTATAACTACAAGAGGTGTTTAAGCTGAGGGCCTCACGGAGTCTGATATATGTGACCAGAGCAATGGGGTGGGGGGTAAGGTTTTGTAGACAGGAATAATGGAAACTTGATTCACTTAGAGTCTCAACAAATATCTGTTAGGTGAATGCTCATGCTTCTAAAACAAGGCCTCTGCTCTGTGGAGATAGACAACTAACAAGTGAGTAAATACAGCAGTTTAGGACTGTGATCTTTTCTCTGATGGGAATGAACAAAAGGATAGATGTGGTAGAAAGCTATGTAGAGAAGCTGCCTTTAGATGGGGAAAGCTGAGCACACTCCTGTGAGGATGGGCTATTCAAGGTGATATCTTAAGAATAGGGAAGAGCCAATGAGAGATGATGGACTCTGAAAAACAAACTGAGGGTTCTAGAGGGGAGGGGGGTAGGGGGATGGGTTAGCCTGGTGATGGGTATTGAGGAGGGCACGTTCTGCATGGAGCACTGGGTGTTACGAACAAACAATGAATCATGGAACACTGCATCAAAAACTAATGATGTAATATATGGTGATTAACATAACAATAAAAAATAAAAAAAAAAAGAATAGGGAAGAGCCAGCCACACTGTCAAGGCACCAAGCCCAGCAAGTGTGAAGGGAAAAAAATGAATCAGTATGAGGAATTGAAAGGAGGCACCCCAAGGTGTGGTGTGACAGGTGCTTGGATGGAGATTGTTATGAAATTCAGGGTTAGAAGCAGGTGACTTACAAAGCTTAGTGAGTTGGTCAGATTTACCTTTCAAAATGATCACTTTGTATCCTTGATTAAAGGCTTTTTTCAGTTGCAGTGATGGTGGTTCAAGCATTGAAGGTTTAGTTCTGATGTAGGAGGAAAAAGTAGAAAAGGCAGCCTGAAGCTGACATGGCAACTTTATGAAATCGACAGGAACCTAGACTCCTGTCTTTTTGATCTGCTATCTTTAGCCCTAGCTTGCACCCTCACATATACAAGATGGCTGCTAGAGCTCCTGCATCACTTCCATTTTGCACACAGGGAGCAGAAGGGAGGAGAGCAGGGCACTAGGATCATAAGATAACTGACTGGCACTGGGTCCATTCTTGGAAGTGCTGCCCACTGACTTCCAAATAATTAGATACTTTAAACTGCAGGAGAGACTGAAAATACTTCCTTCAAAACTGAGCACATTTCTATCCAGAGGAAAGACAAGTTTCTGTTACTAAATAAAAATACTTATTGGGAAAGCAAGCAGCATTTTCCGCCACAAAAGCGGTGTGGCAAACAGTTGAGGTGGCAGAATATAAACAAGAAAGGGACAATTGTGATCTATGAGATGTAGAAAACCATTTTTCTTTGGCTGAAACTAGAATGGAAAGGAGGGTGGTGAGGGGTAAAAAGTTAGAGATGGAGAAAATGATAAACTTGATCTATTCAGAAGCCAGAACTGACAGGATTTACAGAGCTTATGCATACAGTTGAAGAATTGAGGATGACTTCTTGATTTTTTACATGTTAATTTCTTTCTTACCGTGTTATAAAGTGAGGAGGAAAAGATGCAGAAAATTACTAGACAGGGTGAGGAGAAATGTGACTTTATTTATTCATATGATTTATAAATATCACTCTTTTCAGGGAAGGAAGGTACTACATAGCTTAAGTTACCTGCAGATCTAAGTGCTTTCTCTGTGAAAGGGCTCTCAAGAGAGTAAAGGGAACTCTTTATAATCTTCTTCAAAACCTGAGATTCACACCATGTTAGGCTTTATGCATTTGACAACTTCCAAATGTAGATAAACTCTGTAATTGCTTTGATAACAGACTCACCAATGTTAAAAAGGAAAAAAGGAAAAATGCAGTGCTCTGCAAATTTGGGGAGAGGGGGCAATTTTAGCAGCTTTCAATCTATTTGACTAAATGTAATATAAAATTTCCTTATGTCAAATACAGCCCAGCAAATACTAAACATTATTGTCATGAAGCAGAGAAAATCAGGTTAGCCAACTTATGAGTTTGGGTAGATTGACAGGCCTCCAAATTGGAATTCAAATATTTAGAAGCAATGAAGCACATACTTCCAGATCATGATGACTCTGAAGGGGTTTACAATGTAGTGAACTGAAATATTAGCCAAGAAATTAATGTACACACAGTACAGTATAATTTGTTTTCAACAAAACATTTGTCAGACTTCCACCTGGGGACATACAGGACCAAATAGTTTTTTTTTTTTTCCAAGCATGAAGATTTCACACATAACCCTCATAGATTTATTGTAATTTGAGGCAGCTAATTACTGCAATGTCCTAGGTATCATCAGACTATGGCCAAAAGGCTCTGGGTCAGCATTCAGAGGACTTGAGTTTCATTCTTGACTTTACTACTTCCTAGCTTTATGACCTTGGAAAAGTCATTTGAGCTCTCTGATCCTTCATTTTCTCTTGTGAAAATTGGAAATATTTTTATTACTGATCTCTATAGCAGTAATCCTATCATGTATTCTTTGACTGTGTAGGACAATATGGAGAGCCTACTTAGGGCTGAGTGGGGAGAGGAAAGTCCTCTGAAATAACTAGTTTTCCTACCTCTCTTGTTGTTAATAAATTTGATAGCCTCCTAGTTGGTCAGAATAAAAATGATAACCTAGCTCCCTGTTGGGTGAATTCAGCCTACAGATACACTCAAACACATGTGTATGCACATATACACATATATGTACATGAGCCCTATATACATACATATACACAAATACATACACAACAACTTGAACAACTAAGCCTGGTTTTTAACCACAAATACACATATACAATTTCTTCTTGTATGACATTGCCTTATAATGATTTTTAAAAATTGTATCAGTTGCCAACAAACTTCCTACAAATACACAGACTCCGGGCTTTGTCAAATGCTTCCTTCCTGAATGGCATATCTTTTAAACTGGGGCATAGATAGCCAGTTCACCATAGTTCCTAAGCCCCACTGTGCGTTTAACTTTGCTTACATGACCCCTGAAGATATTCTAGTTCTCTGTACTTCAGTTAGAGTGTGAGTTAGCAAAGGATAAGATGTACCAGTTAGTTCTCTTTTGATAATGTTAGTCATTTTTGTCCAGCTAGTCATTTTGAAATATGTGAAACTCTTGTGGGATGGGCTAAGCAAGACTACATGGCTGAGTGAGAACAACCACTTGACTCTTTTTCTTTTTTAATTTTTTTATTTTAATGTTAATCACCATACATTACATCATTAGTTTTTGATGTAGGGTTCCATGATTCATTGTTTGTGCATAACACCCAGTGCTCCACGCAGAACGTGCCCTCTTTAATACCCATCACCAGGCTAACCCATCCCCCCACCCTCCTCCCCTCTAGAACCCTCAGTTTGGTTTTCAGAGTCCATCGTCTCTCATGGTTTGTCTGCCCCTCCAACTTACTCCCCTTCATTCTTCCCCTCCTGCTATCTTCTTCTTTTTCTTTTTTCTTAACATATGTCGCATTATTTGTTTCAGAAGTACAGATCTGTGATTCAACAGTCTTGCACAATTCACAGCGCTCACCATAGCACACACCCTCCCCAATGTCTATCACCCAGCCACCCCATCCCTCCCACCCCCTGCCACTCCAGCAACCCTCAGTTTGTTTCCTGAGATTAAGAATTCCTCATATCAGTGAGGTCATAGGATACATGTCTTTCTCTGATTGACTTATTTCACTCAGCATAACACCCTCCAGTTCCATCCACATCGTTGCAAATGGCAAGATCTCATTCCTTTTGATGGCTGCATAATATTCCACTGTGTATATATACCACATCTTCTTTATCCATTCATCTGTCGATGGACATCTTGGCTCTTTCCACAGTTTGGCTATTGTGGACATTGCTGCTATAAACATTGGGGTGCACGTACCCCTTCGGATCCCTACATTTGTATCTTTGGGGTAAATACCCAGTAGTGCAATTGCTGGGTCATATGGTAGCTCTATTTTCAACTGTTTGAGGAACCTCCCTACTGTTTTCCAGAGTGGTTGCACCAGCTTGCATTCCCACCAACAGTGTAGGAGGGTTCCCCTTTCTCCGCATCCCCGCCAACATCTGTCGTTTCCTGACTTGTTCGTTTTAGCCATTCTGACTGATGTGAGATGGTATCTCATTGAGGTTTTGATTTGGATTTCCCTGATGCCGAGCGATGTTGAGCAGTTTTTCATGTGTCTGTTGGCCATTTGGATGTCTTCTTTAGAAAAATGTCTGTTCATGTCTTCTGCCCATTTCTTGATTGGATTATTTGTTCTTTGGGTGTTGACTTTGATAAGTTCTTTATAGATTTTGGATACTAGCCCTTTATCTGAGATGTCATTTGCAAATATTTTCTCCCATTCTGTCGGTTGTCTTTTGGCTTTGTGGACTGTTTCTTTTGCTGTGCAAAAGCTTTTTATCTTGATGAAATCCCAAGAGGTCATTTTTGCCCTTGCCTCCCTTGCCTTTGGCAATGTTTCTAGGAAGAAGTTGCTGCGGCTGAGGTCGAAGAGGTTGCTGCCTGTGTTCTCCTTTAGGATTTGGATGGACTCCTGTCTCACGTTTAAGTCTTTCAACCATTTGGAGTATACTTTTGTGTGTGGTGTAAGGAAATGGTCCAGTTTCATTCTTCTGCATGTGGCTGTCCAATTTTCCCAATACCATTTTTGAAGAGACTGTCTTTTTGCCAATGGACATTCTTTCCTGCTTTGTCAAACATGAGTTGACCATAGAGTTGAGGGTCCATTTCTGGGCTCTTGATTCTGTTCCATTGACTGATGTGTCTGTTTTTGTGCCAGTACCATACTGTCTTGATGATGACAGCTTGGTAATAGAGCTGGAAGTCCGGAATTGTGATGCTGCCAGCTTTGCTTTTCTTTTTCAAGATTCCTCTGGCTATTCGGAGTCTCTTCTCGTTCCATACAAATTTTAGGATTATTTGTTCCATTTCTTTGAAAAAAGCAACCACTTGAGTCTTTAAACACCATTTGTTTATAATAATAGAAGAGAATTTGAAATGGCCAAGAAAGATGATTCACCATTGTAAGAGCATCATCTCTGTAGCCTTTTATAGCAAGGGGAGTAGTTTGCTAAACTTTCTTGAAATAGGCATAAATTTGCCAAGGGCCATCCATGCCTGCTGTATCCTTTCCCTTGTTGAGATAAAATGTGGAATCTTTTGAAGCTAGCACACTTATGGTGTTTTTCATTAGTGATCTTGACCAACTGAACCCTGTTTTTAAGCTTTGACTCAAAGTCGAACCAACAGAGAGTCTCTTCCAATTTTAGTGAATTAGTATTTATGTAAAACAGGATTTTATATAATCAAAAAACATTAGGGAATTAAATGTAAAAGCAGCACAATACATACTGTATTATCAACTAAAAGTGAGTTTATTTCAAAACAGGGTGGCTGCATATTTAGCATCACTTAAAGCACTGGTTCTCAATTGGAGGTGATTTTGTCCCCTAGGGGATATTTGACATTGTCTGAAGATATTTTTGATTGTCAAGACTGGGGAAGTGCTACAGGCATCTCTGGTTGGTGGGGATTAGGGATGCTGCTACACACTCTACACTGTGTAGGACAATCCCCATTACAAACCCTTATGTAGCACAAAATGTCAATAGTACTGAGTTTGAGAAACCCTATTTAAAGAATATATCTTTTGCAGGCGCCTGGGTGGCTCAGATGGTTAAGCATCTGCCTTCAGCTCAGGTCATGATCCCAGGGTCCTGGGATCGAGTCCCGCATCGGGCTCCCTGCTCGGAAGGGGGCCTGCTTCTTCCTCTCCCTATGTTGCTCCCCCTGCTTGTGCTTTTTCACTCTCTCTGTCAAATAAATAAATAAAAAAAATCTTTAAAAAAAAAGAATATATCTTTTGCAGAAGCTTTCTTAAATTCAAGAGAAATTGAGACCAGAGAATTTAACACAAATTTGCATTTCTGGTTAGGGCGAAATGTAATTTGTGTCCTGCACAGCATTCCTTATCTTCCAAATTATTTAATGATAATTGAGGTCAATTTGAATTGCATTAACTTAGCTAACCTAGAACTATACTTCCTAGAGTTTCCTTTCTTACACAGTGATGAATTAGCGTGGGCAACCAGAGAGATTTTGCATGAGATTTGGAAGTCATAAATGGAACTATAACCATTTTTGTTTCTTAGGCTCAGAAAGTTGTACCAGGCCACATGGCATCACTGTAGCTCACACACACAGTAACATGGCTGCCTGATGACCTGGTTGGCCCAGAAAGGCAGCTGAGTCTGCAGCAACTAAATCTCCTACTGGATCCTTTCTCTGTTTGACTTTTGGGAGGGGTGCATGATGCTCCATTATGAAGGGTAGACTTACGTTTTCATTTCTCTTGGGTACATGTATAAGTGGGAATGGAATTACTGGGTCTTTATATTTAACTTTTTGAAGAACTGCCAAACTGCTTTCCAAAGTGGCTGTACCATTATACATTCCTCCCAGCAGAATGAAATGTCTACCTTCCCCATATCCTGACACTCATCTTTGTTTTCCATTATAACCATTCTAATGGGTATGACTTGGTATGTTGTTATGGATTTGATTTGCACTTTCCTAATCATCAATAATGTTAAACATCTTTTCTTATGCTTATTGGGTAGTTGTATATCTTCTTTGGAAAATTGTGCAGATCCTTTGCCATTGTAATTGGGTTATTTGTCTTATTCTCATGTTGTAATACTTTTTTTTTATATATCCTAGACAAGTCTCCTATCAGATATGATTTGCAAACATTTTCTTCCATTCAGTGGGTTGTCTTTTCACTTTCTTGATGGTGTCCTTTAAGGCACAAGGGTTTTTAATTTTGATGCCAAGTTTATCTTTCATCTTTTGTTGCTTTGGCTTTTGGTGTCCTATCTAAGAAACCATTGCTCAATTTAAGGTCATTAAGATTTACACCTAGGTTTCCTTCTAAGAGTTTTATAGTTCTGACTTTTATGTTTAGATATTTGATCCCTTTCAAATATTTTTTTGTCTACAGTTCAAAGTAGGGGTCACCCTTATTCTTGTGTATTCTCCATTTGTCCCAGAACCACTTGTCAGAAAGACTATTCACTCCCCCCCATTGAACTGGCTTAGAATCCTTGTTAAAAACCAATTGACTATAGAGGTATAAATTATTTCTAGACTCTCAATTATATTCCATTGATCTCTAGGTCTATCCTTATGCCTGTACCATACTGTCTAGGTTACTGTAACTTTGCAGTAAGTTTGGAAATCGGGAGTTGTGTCTTCCAACTTGCTCTTTTTTTAAGATTATTTTGGGTACCTGTGTTTCTTGAATTTCCATATGAATTTTAAGGACATTTTGTCAATTTATGCAAAAATGTGTTTTACGCCATTAAGTTTGGGGGTAGTTTGTTACATGGTGACACATAACTACTATACAGCTAATCCAGAGTTGTTCAGGTACAATCCTCTTTATGCAATGCAAGTTAGACACTTAGGTAAACAAGTAAATGTAGACGACAAGATGTGAAGGCAGAAGCTGTAGTGGGAATAAGAGCTGCTTCTTGCCCTTTTGTCTCTTGATTTACATTTGTTTCTTCTTGAAATGTCTATAAAAATTGGTATGGTGAACACATGGCTCAAATATACATGAATTAGGGCCTTTGCCTATTGTGCATTTAAATAGAGGGTCAAATGACTTGGATAGGAATGTTCCTGAGCATATCTGGTAATATACTGAAAAGTTTTACAGGTCAATAAGGACTCAAAAAGTGATCACTTCAATCTTAAAGACTTGTTTTTGTTTTTTTTTTTGTTTGTTTTTTTTTGGACACCTTCTAAGGAAAAAGTTTGCATAATCTTCCTGAGGATATGGGATAGTCATGTTGAAAGCTCAGGCTCTGGAGTCAGGGCTGGAAATTGAATTCAATCTTGTTTAACATTTATCAGATGTTTGATTCAGGCCAAGTGCAGAACCTGTCTAAACCACAGCTTCTTCCACTGTAAAAGAGAGATCCTAGTAGTACCCACCTCAAAGTGATTTTTATGAAGATTAAGCCAGATTGTCCCTGTAAGCACATAGCAGATGCCTGCTCCATGAACACCTCATATTAATAACTTACACACCCAAACCAAGATAAACCCACTTTATATAAACCAAAATGGAGTAACCTGATCTTGCGAAAGAAAGAAATTTAGAGATGATTTGCATAACCCAAAGAGACCTTTAAAGGGGGCTCCATTGAAAATGCAGTTGGTATACGATATTATTTCAAGAGCATTAAATTTTCATCTAGACTCTGTCTCCAACTGCATTGTACTTTGAGAAATTTACTTCCCATCTTCTGGAACTCTTTAGTTACACACTGAGAGAGTCAGGGAGCAGCCATTTCTTAAATCCCTTTCTCGTTGTAGGGTATTATAATGAAACCTTGTTAGAATGTGGGCGGGAGGGAAGGACAGGGGAAAGAACCAGAAGGCTTAAGTGTTGGGAGGTGCTGCCTACTTAAGATCAATCAGAAGTGCAAATAGTGTGTTGTGAATTCTAATAGAAGTCCCTTTTATTTTGCACACACATTGACTATAAAATGAAGCATGCTGTAATGCTATTTAATTACTTGCCACCCACCTCTGAGGAAATTTATAACAAGTATTATTTTTATATGAAATGACAACTTGAGTAAATTAGATGTTGACCATGTAGCTTTTTTATGGCATGAGTGGAAGATTGATGGATATACTTCTTAAGAGGAAAGGACAGAGACTCAGAGAATCAGGGCTCTACCATCCCTGGCTTCCACATCTCAACAGGTCTGTCCTTCTGTGTTTTGCAAAATATTGCTGTTTGTTTGTGAGACTAGGTACATAGATGATAAATCAGAAGGGTCTGAAATGAGGTAGATGACCTGTAAGTATTTTAGTGACTGATACTAATGCATTAGTCAGGGCTCTTGGTTGTAAACTCATACTGGCTCTGGAAAAAAAGAATTTATTAATTCAGTTTGAAAAAAGATAAGGAGTATATTCCTTTAAGCACAACTGGAAGCAAAAGTTCAAAGGAGGTGACTTATGTCATCAGGTCTGCTTCTCCACTCCCGTGTATTTCAGTTCTGCGTCCTCTCTTGGCTTTATTCTCAAGCATGTTCTCTCCATGTAATGCATTTGCCTCAGGTTAGTACTGTGCCTGTTACTGAACAAATTTCTGTGATTTTTGCCTCTCCAAGCCTGGCCTCAGTCTTCCCTGAAGCTGAAGATATAGGGTGAACTTACCCTTACTTCATCCTAACAACTGAAAAATTTGTAAAAAGTGGAAGATGGCTTCTATTGGCAGGAGATGGAAATGTTGGGCTATGTAAAACAAAGCTTCACTGCAGAGGATATTTGGAGCATGTTTTTCTGTTTGTTTTTTGTTTTTCCTTTTAAGTGGGCTTTCATATGCTTTTGTATGTGACATGAAATTACTGACCTAAGTTGCACCCTGGTAGGACAGCTGGGAATCAAATTTACCTTGACTTGCAATTTGAGAGTCCTTTACCTACCATACACTGTTACCTTCAACAAGACAACAGAGAATTGTGCTGTCTTTCTGAACAAGGGCCAATAATCTAGAGGATGTGTAGAGAACTGAGAAGGATCATCAGAGACCTGGAATATAGTGTGCAAGGGATAACAAAACCAACTGGAGGTATTGACTAAGATGAGAGGATACTAGTGGACCTGGGACAAATGTAGGGGCTGGAAAAGATAGTTGAAGGTCTCTTTTGGAGGAAACACTGGAGCGCCATGATTCTCAGTGGGTAAAATCTGCAGAATGAAAGATTGCAGTTTAACAAAAAGAACGGTTTCCCAGTGGTCAGAGCTGTCGAGTAACAAATGGAATTTCCAGGACCATGAATGTTCAGTCAGTTTCAAGAAAACCTACATGAATATCTCCTAGGAATTCTGCAGAATAACATTGTCCAAAAGAGATAAAATGCAAACCAGATATGTTGATTTAAATTTCCCAGTGACCACATTAAAAAAGGAGAAACAAGTGAACTTAGTATTTTGGCTATATTGGGTTAAGTGTTGCTCTCATGTCTATCGTTAATCAATTCAAAAAGTTTAGAGACTTTACATTTTTTATACTAAGTCTTCAAAATTCCGTGTGCTTTTTAGACTTAAAGCACATGTGGGTTTGGACTAGCTGTATTTCAAGTGCTCAGTGATAGCCATATGTGGTTAGTGACTATGGCACTGCAAACAGTAGCTCTGGCAGTAGAGGGAGGGTGCTTATAACCTCTGAAGTCCCTTTCAAACCTGACCATGTCTGAATCTGTGGGAGATTATAGTAGCTATGGTCAAATCATTCCTCCTTAAAAACCTTCACTTAGCTTTCCAGTACCTAAAGAAAAAAGTGTGAACTCTGAGTCCTCTGAATCATGGTCTAATAAATTACAATGTTTTTGAGGTCAGGGACTATGTCATGTTCATCTTTGTTTCTCAAGGCTAAACATAGTACTGGTCCCAAAGAAAGTTCTAAAGTATTTTTTGGATGGATGAATAATCTGAACTTCATCTTCCTCTCTAGTTTGTCTCCCTATTTTTCTCTTGCGTGAACCCTATGCTACCCAAATGCACCTCCCATTGCATTCTTACTGATGAGAAGGGCTCTTCTTACATTCCTCTTTAGAAGGAAGATATTAATCTCTTTAAATGGGCAAACTTTGACATATCAGTGAGAATCAAATTTCATTTAAAATAGGGACTCCAGCACTGATGAGGTATTGGATAGCCCCAAGTCTTCTGTCTCTATAAATGGTCTCCTTGCAGCTCTTGGTTACACAAGTGTGTTGACCAAGACTAGGTCCAGTTGAAGAGGATCTCTTACTCTACCTTGAAAGCAGCAATTTAGACCAAATGATCTCTCCAAATATCTTCTGAGTTGTACCAAGGTGAGAACATTCAGCTAAGTGGAAAAGTAAGTTGGATTTTGCGTCTTGAGGTTTTAGATGCTATTTTAACCTCAACACTGTGGACTGTGTGACCTTGAATGCAGCTCTGAACCTCTTTGGATTCAGTTTCTCTGTTTTCAAATTGATGGTAATAATAGCTTTTCCAATTAAAATAAGGAGTATGACCAGCTTATACTACCTTGACAGCATGTCACTGTGCTTGAATGCTCACTCTAGAGTCACATTGCCTAGGTTCAAATCTGTTTCTTTTTTCTTAGCTGAATGACAGACTTAAATAAGTTACCCAAGCTTTGAGTCTTAGTTTGACCATTTTTAAGTAGGGATCATAGGGGTTTTTTTTGTAATAATTAACTATAATCATGCAAATGCATAGTATTTATAAATGCTTTTTTAAAAGATGTTTTCATTTAAATTCATTCATTAACATATGGTATATTAGTTTCAGGTGTACAATTTAGTCATTTAGCACTTCCATATAACACCCAGTGCTCAGCAGATCATGTGCCCCCCTTAATCCCCATCACCCATTTAAAACTTTGCTGTGTTTTGTTGCTCTTGGTGTAGCCAAAAGAACATGACTTACACAACATGTGGTTAGCTCTTTCGGGCTCTGAGCCTCACTTGATTTTAGAGAGACCCTCTTACACTGATGCTATTCTTAGAGGGTTGTTGGGAGGATGAAAAAAAAAACACTATAGAGAAAGGACTTTGAAAAACACAAAGTGCCATAATGCATGTATTGTAATAACAAGACAAACATTTTTACGATGTATAAGTTGGACACATGTTCATAGTAGACTGCCAGCTCCAGGAGGACAGGCTCTTCCTGTTTCTGCTCCATACTTTACCCCTCCTTGCCAAACACTGTGCCCGGCACACAATAATTGCTAGTTGGATAAGCATGGGGCATGATTGCCCATTTGTTACTTGGCAGCAGAAGTGGAAATTTCTCTCAATACAAGGAAAAAATTCAGGGTCTCCTGTTATTCTTTTCTCTGAAAGCACAATCACACCATTGGAAGAGCTACCAAAATAGAAAATGAAATCATTTGAGTAAAACGCTTTCTATGTGATTAGAGACCTTTGTTTCAGATTAGCTCACATCCTATTAAAACTTTGGAGAGGGAACTATTTTAGAAGCCAGGTGGCATTATGCAGCCTATGTTTGCTTATCTTTTCATTTCCTCTCTTTAGTGTATAAAACTATTTGCATAGTAAGAGGTTGTTTTCCTGGAGTTCAGGTTTCAGTCTTGGGCCCCATGTGAATTCAAAATGCTAGATTGTGATCTCAAACTAGTTTGTGTGGAAATGCCTTGATGACCCAGATCGGACTGGGGTCTGTGCTGGCTCAGAGACTGTGTCCATGCTAATGCTGTTGGTGATTCATCTTGCTTTTCATTTTCCTAATGGTAGCTGAGGACCTGGATCTCCATGGCATTGCCTTTCTGATGGGTATTTGGAATAAGAAGGAAGTGGATGTAAAAATATATAAGAACAAAGACATAAAAAACACCTTAAACGGTAGGGTGAAAACAGGCTGGTGTGGATAGCAGTTTTGGGGGTAGGGTGGGGAGTAGGGGCTAGTTTCCACTTTTTTCCAAATGATCCCCACTATTTATAAACCGTTTAGATTAGTTTTTGTTGTGGGAAGTGACACTGCAAGCAAAGCTCTTAGCTCAGATCATGGTTCTAACTGGAAGTTTCTCCGGTGGTCATCTTCCTACCCCACTCATTTTGGACATTTCCTTTATAGCATCCTGAATAAAGCCCATGAAATGATCAACAAAAAATATGTGAGTTCTTATACTCCCACAGTGTCTTAGACTCTGCACTAGATTGGGGATAACAGAGTAAACAAGAGACATGGTCTCTGCCCTTCTGGAGTCTACTATCTCATGGGGCAGGCAGGAATTAACAAAATCACCATATAAATAAATATGTGGAAGTTATCAGGATACTATGACATAAAGGCAGAGCACAAGGTGCAGTGGAAAGAGGAAAGAAAGTGTGGGCCTAAATTATATTGTGAGATCTTGAAAGCCTTTCCTGAAGGTCCAAGTCTCCTGAAGCCAGGTGAGGAATGGAGGAGAGAACCTTGTTGTGTCACTGTAAAATCCCTGGGACAGTTGTGTGGTACTGACCAGGAAGAGGAAGACCTGCATGGATTAAGAGACTGCAGAACCTGCAAGGCAAAGTATTGAATGAGGCTGTAGAAGCAGGCACGGGCCACATGGAGCAGAATCATGCAGGCATGATGACTTTTGACATTTATCCTAAGTGCAGTGGGGAATCATTGGAGGATGTAAGGCAGAGGGATAACCTAATGAGATTTGCTTCTTAAAGAACATCAGAGTGAATCCCCCATAGTGAGTTATTTCTACACAGAGAAGTTTTCTTCTTAGACAGCTTTTCCATGATTAGAAAATTTACTTAAGTGCCACAGGTTATACTCACTTTGTAGGGTTTCTTCTGTTGGGCTTCATGACAGCGGTTCTCATTGTTTTTGAAGACTGCTTTATGAGTCGGGTCAGGGTGGCTTAATGGATAGTGCCCAACTTTGAAGAGAGACAGACTTAGACTTTGCCACATTTACTTGGGTGACTTTCAGCAAGTATCTTAAGCTCACTGAGCCTCAGCTTCATCATTGGTAAAACAGGTTGCTGTAAAGGTTAGGTATAGCAATGTGACTAAGGCATATGTACCACTCATTACATCTTAGCTACTGTGATCAGATTTGACCTGCAGGCTTAGAGAAATCATGATGCATATCAGTCTCTTGGCTACCAGCTAGCCTAGTATCTATGCATCTACTTAGAACAGAATTATAAATTGTTAAGAGTTCTGTGTCTCCTAAAATGCAGTTGGAGCACTTCCCTATGCCTCTACTACCCAGACCATGCGCATTGCCTTTCCCTTCTCCCCCAAGGTGGACCTGGAATCTCTCTGTGAGTGTCCTTTCTCTCCTCCTTGGATGTGGTCTCTTTTTTCCTTTTTCTTGTCCTTTCTAGAGTATTATATCTGTCCCACTATCTCCTTCATTTCCTTTCTCTTCCCTTCCCCTTCATTTTCTCTTTTGTCTCTCTCTGTGTGATGAGAATTCTGGCCCTTGCTGACAGTCCTGCTCACTTGGGGGTGCAGCTGTACACAGAGGAAGTGGAGAAGCACGTTATTCCCACATGAAACCACTGTGTACAACTCTTGAAAGCACTTATCCTTTGCCTTGATCTGTAGCATATCAAATGATGGTTTCACTAAAACTAAAACAGATTTATTGTTCCCAGTTATTTCATAACAAGTGACACATAATGTTTCCTTGGAAAAAATTAACTTCATTCCTATAAATGCACAAAGCAGAGTTTATTTAGCTACTTGATTCTTTATTGGGCTTAAATATAAATACTTCCCTAATTTTCTTTTCATTCTTCAGAAGACATTGGGCTAGAAGTTATAGATGTAGATGTTAAAATATAATTCCTCAAGGAGTTTACATTTTAATGGAGAAAGATACTAAATGTATAACTGCCGAAGTAATAATTTTATTATAATTGAAAATTGTTATGAAGAAAACGGAGCTGAATATACCCAGGTCTTGGGATTTCAAGTCTCTACTTTGGTTAAGTACTATTTAACATAAATTAAGAATGTGTAGGAGATACTAGCTGACATTCATAGTCTCAAGTGTAAAGAAATGGCACCTCTTTGGGCAAGACCTAAGCTTGTGTGAATAAGAAAGTGCTGGTGTTTCTAGATTTGGAAGGTAGTGATCCAGGGAGGAGGTTGGTGTCCTGAGCCAGAGGCCGGGGAAGGAGGCTGAGGCTGGACAATGGTTTAGTAAGACTTTTCTGTAAGGGCAGTACTTTCAGTGGTAAACTAGTGATGAAGGGCTAGTCATCTAAGGAGTCTGACAGAGTAAATATTAACCTGAAATGGTTAATTATGGCACTAAAGTTTCTAAATCTCTCTTTGTCAGCTACGGAAGCACAATTAGGAGAGATTGTTGAATGAAAAATGAGAGAGCTTATTTTCCTAGAGATTTGGTACTATTTCTTTGGTAGGCAAAGAATCAAGAGCCCAAAAGCTGAAGAAAGAAAAATAATGTGTATGTAAAAATAAAGGGATAAACTACATGAGCAGCTGGAGAGAAAGTTTGAGTTTCTATGGAAACCTCTCCTAAAATGTCTCCCTGAGGCAACGGAGCCAACTTCCCAAATGCCAGAGAGCAGTAGAATATATGGGCTGAAGCAATTCTCCCTGGGCTGTCACATGGAGTACAACTCTGATGGTTGGAAGGCGAGGACTTTGAAATGGGTCAAAGATTCCTCACTTGATTTTTCTCTTCTGGAGATGACTGGGTACCAGTGAATTGGGAATCTGGGAGTGACGTGTTTTCGGGTATTTTCTCACAGGTGCTAAGGAAAGGATGACCTGGATGAAAGCATGTGACAAACAAAAATGGAAACAGAAAATGACCTCCTGGAGGTCAGCCACCAGGATACGGTATATGACTTGATGGTGAAATCAGAGGCACATGCTTGGAGCCCATGTCTGCTTTTAGCCTTATGAGAGCTGGAGGCTGCCATCCCTTCAACGTCAGTTTGTATAATGCTTCCCCCTCATTCAGCTTCCTCATTCCCCTGCTGTTCTTCAAAGACACAATGCAAGTTCCTTCTTCAGTGTTTGAATTTGTTCTTCCTTTGCTTGTGTTGCTTTCCCTCCTCAGATTTGTGCCTGGCTGGCTCCTCCTCTTGTGTCAGCTTTTGTGTCTTCAAAGAGCCCTCCTTGCCCTCTCTATCAAATGCAACTCCCTGTCTTTCCCATGCAGGGTATCTCTATCTTATTATCTGGTTATTTCATTTATACTATTTGCTATGGCTGCTTTTTAATTTTTTTTAGCTGTTGATTAGCTGTCTTGCCTCAGAATGCAAGCTCCATGAGAACAAAAGAAGCCAGCTTTCCTGAGAGCTCCAGGTCTGAGAAAAGTGTAAGCAGAGAGAGGACACTCAATAAATGTTATATCAAAGATTCTTGCCCTCAAGAATCTTATGATGTAGTAATTGTGATGATGACAGGGCATGCAGACTTGATTTTAGATAATATTGCACAGCTTTGAGTGATCAAGGTTTAACTAATCTCCATGTCAAAAGGAAGAAATCTTCATGTACAGTTAACTAATAACAACAAAAATTATTAAAACCAACAATAAGTTCCATTTATTTGATAGTTTCTTTGTGGTAGGCTCTAGTAAGTATTTTATATTCCATTATCTATATCTACCCATAAAATAACCTTTTAAGGAAGCCTTGGGATCCCAATTTTCTTGTTAAAGAAATAGGGTCAGACAGGCTAAGCTTGTGAAATTGGATTTTGAACTAAGTTTGGTTTAATTCTTAACTCCAGGGGTATACTTTTTTTTTTTTTTTTAAGTAGAGCATTTTTAGAGAGGAGACTTGAGCCTTGCTGAGATTAAGGATTTGGGTAGAGGATACATAGCTAGATCTGAGTGATACGGAGGGGAAGCATGGTCCACCCGGAACTTCTAAAAGGTTGGAGGCAACAGTGCATGTGGGACTGGGGTGGGGGAGGTGGAGAAAAGCAACAAAGTGCTCTGCATGTGGGCTAAGTTCCCAGACATAGTGGGTCTCCTGGCTCTGGAACTGGAGGAGCCTAGGGCTAGGTGTGGTTGGGGTGAGATATGGTGAATATGATCAGCTGGATAGGGTTGGACCAGACGACATAAGGTCCTTGAACTCTAAAATAAGGGGTTTAAATGGAATATAAAATATCTTACATATATTTATAGATTTTTATCATGTTAGGCTACCTTATGTTATATGTATATTTGTGGAATGCTGAGTAATTTGCAGAGGGTTCATAAATGTCCATTTCCCTTTTCATGTCCCGGTATTATGCCCATTAAAAAAAAAAATAACCGAGGCTCAGAAGATTATTGCCTGGCCAAGGTCACCTGCAATACTGGTTCTAGAACCCAACATCCAGACTCTTTGTATTACTTTATTTTCTTTAGGTGAATAAGTCTTGCTGTGAAAAATTTCTTGATCGTGATCTAAAATGTTATCTTGTACTTTTCTGTTTTACAGTTAAAAATTGCAAAGAACAATCATGACTCCTTTCCATGAAACAGATGTAGATATCAGTATTGATTCCTCAAAGTATGAGTAAATTTTGCAAGGAAAAACAAAACTTAACACTATTTTCTTCTCTACCAACCATTTATATTTTATTAAATTTAGTCCTTTTGTCTAAGTAGTTTTAAAGAAAAAAAAAACACTAGTTTTATTGTTTTCTATACTTAGTCATCATGAAATTTTCCCCATTTTGTTCATCAGTTAGTCATTCTTCCCAGTACTTATGATGATATTGGCAAGTCTTATAACCTCTAAGTCACCACTTGTATTCTTTCTCTCCCTTTCATCTCTCCTATTAATGGTATTAATAATCTTTTACATCCTACCTTTAGAACTTATTATTGGTCCAATGACATAGTGAATGTGAAAATACCGTGTAAACTAGAAAGCATCAAAGAATTCTAAATAATAATTGTTCTTTTTTCACTAGATCATAGCATATTATTTATGTCTGCTCCTAGAACTAGTCCCTCACACATCTGGTTTCAGTTTCCTTCCTTGTCCTTTGGTCATGATTGAATTTGTCAGTGTCTCTCTTAATTGCCAGTTTTAGAAATCATTCTTTTTGCTCTACAGTAAAGGAAAAGGAGAGGCACATTAGTGCATCCCATTGGTTTCCGAGTGGTTGTATCACTGTGGTATTAGATCTGGAAAGGCATGAGACAGGAGCCACAGATGGGCAGTTCATGAGTCCTATGGGAGCTCAGAAGTGTGTTTAATTTGCTTAATCTATTTAATTTAAAAATAAACCTTGAAGCAAATTTAAAAGCCGGGAGAAAACATATAAACATTTGTAGTTCTGGCTTTTCTTAAAAAAATTGGATCATCTGACCGTACTGTATTCTGATTCCCCATTATTAGCTGAGGCATACCCCTTGAGATGGAATAGGAGTTGTCCAGTCTTCTAGATACTCCATCACTTCCTGGTGACTCCCTGAAATCAAGATTTGTTGTCCATTCTCATTTATCATTGACTCTGACCTGTTGTCTTTCCTACTGTGAAGACATGTGTCTTTCTCAGAAGTGTGAAAATGGAAGATAAATGAAGAAGGTTTCCATGTTTCCAAAAAGCGAGACTGAATACTTGTTTGGAGTATACTGGAGGAAAAGTTTCCCTTCTACTTTTCTGGTTCTTTGGCTGGTCTAATAATTATATGGACATAAGACAATGAACTGGAGAAAAACATTGATATTTGTACATACAGAGGACCCATAAAAACAGGAGACCCAAGGGCAAGTTGGGCAGTTGAGGCTTCTGTGCCACCCTGAGCTACAGAATGGGGTAGGGCCTGGGCTTCAAAGGGAAGAAGTGAAATTCATGGGACAATAAGAAGAGCAGGTGATGGATAGATGCTTGCCCTGCCACACAGATCAATCATTCAGATAAAAGTTGTCTCTGGTAATAGCTCTGTCTCTGATCCAGGTCCCCAATCTAAATTATTTTAGGTAGTTAAGGGAGAGGTAAAATTTTTTCTTGAGTCTGCTGGGTCTTGATTGCCTTCAGTTCAAAATAATCCACATACCAAAGTGGCATATTTTGGGGTCATATATTCTGCTTCCCTTCAGTTGAAATGAAGAATGTTTCTGTGTGTTTAAGATTCTGGCTAAGTCTCCCTATACCATGTTTTCCTTACACCTGGCTACCGTCATTCATTTACTTTGGTTGCCTACCTCCTGGAGGTGTTTGAGTTTATACCCCCACCTCTTCCCCATAATGTTTCATCTTTGATTATCCTTTCTTTGAGGATGGGGAGGGTGTGCCTAGTCTGCTATATTTATTCTCCCACCTCCAGAATGTTACTCTTTTAACTGTGTCATGCCTCATTGCCTACATACTTCCTTCCTGAGGGCAGTGTCTGTTTGGATCCCAAGCTTTCGCACACTTATTCCACATCATTGCATCCCTACCTCTGCCAAATAGGATGCAGGGTTCTGTCATTTCTGAAGACTGATAGGGGAACTTTCTCTCTTCTTTTCCTCCTCCTCTGATGGTCTCAGGGTTTCTTCTGTGGCCAGGGTACCTCTTCTTCCTGGACTCAAGTTCTGCGGATACCTGCTTTTGACTTCTGTTTGTCTGTTTCTATGCTTTGTGGGAGTTAAGCAGTGGTTGAAGTATATCATAACAAAACATACCTTTGTAGAAAACTTTATAATTTGAAATACTTGAGGGTATTTCAAAATAGTAGGTACAATTTCCAACAATAATTTTGTTTGGGTTGAGGAACTGAGTGGTGTGTGTGTTGTTTCTCCTTCACTTGACTTTATTTTTATTTTCTAAGTTAACTATACAACACATACTACTTCTGTAATCTAAAAATAAGACTGACTGAAAAAAAATTAAAAGAACTCTGCATGAGCTCATTTGAACTTTATATCAAAAAACATATTTGAGTTTAGCACATAAGTAAAGGATGAAGCAAAGGCAGGGAATTTTGATACCCTCCTCCCCCGACCTGTACCTCTTGTCAGAACCTGACCCATTGGCCAGAATCCTGGCCTCGTTAGTTGGTTTGTTGTTGTTGCTGTTGTTGTTGTTGTTGTTGTTGTTGTTTGAGGTTTTACTCTTTAGATCCAGAAGGCTTCTCCAGTGCTGAAACAGTAAGATGTGGATTCTTCTTTTCTTTGCTTTCTGTATTCCCTGGAGATGGAATGGTACATTTCAGCCAGGCAGATAATTCTAGTGAAGAGGGTAGAATGTATGATAAGGAGGGTGCCAGGCACTGTTGTTAGCTGGGTGGTGTGGGCTCTGTTTCTAGACTGTGGGCAGCCTGTCTGTAGTCTGTCATTACCAGCTGGAGTGCAGGATTAGTCTAATCTCATGTGACTTTGAAAGTGAATTGATCATCCAGTTTAGGAATGACAGTTATTATGGTATGTTGTGTGTACAACCAGCAGTATATATGGCCTCAGGTATGGTGTGGAAAGCGACTACTCACTGCTGGCCATGTGACTTTGTTTTTGTTTTTTTAAGATTTTATTTATTCGAGAGAGAGAGAAAGAACGAACACACGAGTAGGGGGAGGAGCAGAGGGAGGGTGAAGGAGTCCTAAGCAGACTCCGTGCTGAGCACAGAGCCTGACATGCGGCTTTATCCCAGGACCCCAAGATCATGACCCAAACAGAAACCAATTGTTGGACACTTAACCGATTATGCCACCCAGGGGCCCCTGGCCATGTGACTTTGTAAGTCATTTAACTTCTCTAGGACCCCTTTCCCACCAGTTGAGGGGAGAGGAGAAATTAACATGCCTGGTGAAATTAACATGGGGGAGTGTTAAAGAGGATAATGTGTTTAAATAAAAAACTCTTTACTGAATACCTCCTCTCCTGGGGTTAAATGACTAAGATCAAGAAAGAGCACAGAAATCAGTTGCTTTCTTATACACTAACAATGCAACTGTAGAAAGAGAAATTAGAGAAACAATTCCATTTACAATAGCACCAAAAAACATAAGATACCTCGGAATAAACCTAACCAAAGAGGTAAGGGATCTATACTCTAGGAACTACAGAACACTCATGAAAGAAATTGAAGAGGACACAAAAAGATGGAAAAACATTCCATGCTCATGGATTGGAAGAATAAACATTGTTAAAATGTCTATGCTACCCAGAGCAATCTATACCTTCAATGCTATCCTGATCAAAATTCCAATGACATTTTTCAAAGTGCTGGAACAAACAACCCTAAAATTTATAGGGAATCAGAAAAGACCCCGAATTGCCAAGGAAATGTTGGAAAAGAAAAACAAAGCTGGGCGCATCACGTTGCCCAATTTCAAGCTATATTACAAAGCAGTGATCACCAAGACAGTATGGTGCTGGCACAAAAACAGACATATAGACCAATGGAACAGAATAGAGAGCCCAGATACGGACCCTCAACTCTATGGTCAAATATCTTCGACAAAGCAGGAAAAAAACATGCAATGGAAAAAAGACGGTCTCTTCAATAAATGGTGCTGGGAAAATTGGACAGCCACATACAGAAGAATGAAACTCGACCATTCTCTAACACCATACACAAAGATAAACTCAAAAGGGATGAAAGACCTCAATGTGAGACAAGAATCCATCAAAATCCTAGAGGAGAACATAGGCAGTAACCTCTTCGACATCGGCCACAGCAACTTCTTTCAAGATACATCTCCAAAAGCTAGTGAAACAAAAGCAAAAATGAACTTTTGGGACTTCACCAAGATAAAAAGCTTCTGCACAGCAAAGGAAACAGTCAACAAAACAAAGAGGCAGAGAATGGGAGAAGATATTTGCAAATGACACTACAGATAAAGGACAGGTATCCAAGATCTATAAAGAACTTCTCAAACTCCACACCCAAAAAACAAATAATCAAGTCAAAAAATGGGCAGAAAACATGAGTAGACAATTCTCCAAAGAAAACATACGAATGGCTAACAGACACATGAAAAAATGTTCATCATCATTAGCCATCAGGGAAATTCAAATCAAAACCACATTGAGATACCACCTTACACCAGTTAGAATGGCAAAAATTGACAAGGCAAGAAACAACAAATGTTGGAGAGGTTGTGGAGAAAGGGGACCCCTCTTACACTGTTAGTGGGAATGCAAGTTGGTATAGCCACTTTGGAAAACAGTGTGGAGGTGCCTCAGAAAATTAAAAATAGAGCTACCCTATGACCCAGCAATTGCACTCCTGGGTATTTACACCAAAGACACAGATGTAGTGAAAAGAAGGGCCATGTGCACCCCAATGTTCATAGCACCAATGTCCACAATAGCCAATCTGTGGAAAGAGCTGAGATGGCCTTCAACAGATGAATGGATAAAGAAGATGGGGTCCACATATACAATGGAATATTACTCAGCCATCAAAAAGGAGGAATACCCAACTTTTGCATCAACATGGATGGGACTGGAGGAGATTATGCTAAGTGAAATAAATCAAGCAGAGAAAGTCCATTATCATATGGTTTCACTTATTTGTGGAACATAAGGGATAGCATGGAGGACATCAGGAGAAGGAAGGGGAAAATGAAAGGGGGGGAATCGGAGGGGGAGATGAACCATGAGAGACTATGGACGCTGAGTAACAAACTGAGGGTTTTAGAGGGGAGGGGGTGGGGGGATGGGTGAGGCCTGTGCTGGGTATTAAGGAGGGCACGTACTGCATGGAGCAGTGAGTGTTCTACGAAAACAATGAATCATGGATCACCACATCAAAAACTAATGATGTATTGTATGGTGATTAGCATAACATAATAAAATTAAAAAAAAATCAGAGCTCTTAGTTGCAAAAGGCAGAAACCAACCCCTCATTACACAGAAAAGGAATTTGGAAGATCTGAATCTGTAGGAGGATGAAAGAAGCAGGCTCAGAAGCTGTGCAGACAGGAATATCCTCTAAAATCATGCAGCCTGATTGGCTAAGATGACATTGTCACTGGGCATGAGATGCCTCAGTTTGTACTACTGTTGAAAGCTGCAACCTTGCATGGTGCCCCCACAAACACAGTGACCAACCATCACATTCCAGCCACACCAGAAAAGTCCCTGCTCCTCCCATCACTGATGTATATAGCTCAACATCATGCTGATAGGTTTGGTTGGCACAGCCTGGGCCTTGTACACACACCCTAACCACAAAAGAAGCTAAGAAAGAGACAACCTGGTCTTCTAGCTCCTATAAGGGCATCAGGTTGGGTTTTGTGAAATATGAGATTCCCTAATAGGAAAAAAGTTTAAATACTGAGAGCCCAAATTAAAGAAAAAGTCCCCTAGATTTCCAATCCTCTAGGGATTTGTAATCCAACTGGAAATAGTGTTTTAAATATGCTACACAATTGTAAACCATAACCATTTTGCCAACAGACCTTTAACCAGCTCACTGTTCTATTTGCCTAGAAAGATCACCACGTAGTAGAGCTGTTACTAGATTTTCTCTTTGGACACCCAGTTCCTTTGTGGCATCCCTGACTTCAGAAGCTTGTGTTTTCCTGTTACCTCTGGTCTTCCATATGTACTTCCTCATATGGAAGTACTGAGCAGATCAGGGTGCTGTGATCATCTCTAAGAATAGGAAACTAAAAATACTCTGGGGAGAGGGCAGGCTCCTTCTTGGCTATGCGTGGCCACCCAGTCTGTAATCCATCTTTGCTGTCTATCCTCATTTCCATGTCCGTGTCCCTCAACTTTGGGAGTGATGACATTGCTTTGCAAGTCAGCAAACTAATGAAAAGGCTCTCAGACAAATCTGGCTTGCGCATCTTGCTCTTATATCCTGTGCCTCTGTGAAGAGATGGGATTGAGCTCTAGATCCTCCTGAAGCTTTCCTCCTACCCATTTCAGAAGTCCCAGCACAGCTGCTCAACAATCCTCATGAGACCATAAACTCCTAAAGGCAGGGACAAGATCTTTCATTATTATCACTTTATCCCCAGTGACTAGTACCATGCACAGCTCATAACTGGCATTCAAATATCTGTGGAAGGAATGGTAATGCACTAGGTATTTCTTTTTAATTATATGAAAATTAAAGGACACCCTCCCCCACTTCCCCACCCCCCTGCCAATGAGGTGAATGAAGCCAAAAGGAGTCTTAAGTAGATCATGTAACTGTTAATGAAATTGGACGGTGCCTTTGGGCACAGGTGAGTCCAGGAAGTCTCTGCTCTCCTTATCCTGAGTCAGATATGCTTTTCCTCTAACCTTCCCAATAACTCCAGTAGAAGGTTTTATCCCCATAACGTCTTAAAAAAAAATAAAACAAAAAAACCCAGGACTAAATCTAACTGGACAGCAGGGTTGCAGTCTGATCCAGACAGGGAAACTGTAGGGCTGGGTTATTGGTTGGTTTGGTTTGTGCCACAGATTCACCCCTGGAGTCCAGGTAAGTTCAACCAAGTTCCATGGGTTGGGAATGGAGAAATGGAGGCTTCATAAAGCAAAATTGAGGTCTTATTATCAGACAGAATAGATGCTAGATCTAGTGTGTTGAATGATTTGTCAAAAGATTTGTCTACCTAGAACTTGTGAATGTGGCTATGTTTAGAAAAAGGATCTCTGCAGACCTAATTAATCTCAAAATGGGTTCATCCTGGATTAGGGTGGGCCCTAAACCCAATAACTGGTGCCCTTAGGAGGGTAGGGAAGACCTACACAGAAGACAGTATGAAGACAGAGGCATAGACTAGAGTGATGCCTCCATAAGCCAAGGATGGCCAGGGTTCGCTGTAAGGTGGGAGAGATGTGGAACAAATTCCCCCTCAGTGCCTCCAAAAGCAACCAAACCTGCTTACACCTTGATCTTTTTATATATTTTTTTAAAGACTTCTAGCCTCTAGAATCATGAAAGAATAAAATTCTATTATTTTAAGCTACCAGTTTGTGACCTGTGTTACAGCAGCCCTAGGAAACTTAGACGTTGGGTAAGTAAAAACAACTGAGGTTTACTCTGGTCACCATATATTGGTTGTTGCGGTCTGGAGTATTACCCTGTAAGTCAGAAACTGTCAAGACACCAGGCTGGGATTTTTACTTACTTCAGCCTGCACTTACCTCACTCTCATGGCCAGCCCATTAATCCAGCTGTGCTGGCCACCTCTTTGGATATACTTCCTTTAACAGACAATATTGAATTCAAACTACCCATTTAATCCATGGAAAAAGGATAACAGGAAGGCCCATAGGCCTGTGAGGTCTGTGTGATAGGAGGCACACAGCCAGTGGCTGACAGAACAAGGCCACCCTACACTCTGCACATCATGACATTTTTCCCCCACCCACTTGTGGCTCCTAAGATAGAGCAACTTCAAGTCTGAACGACCCACATGGCAGGTTCTGCTAGGTCTTTAAAGAGATGCTGTGACTCTGTAACATAGCATCTCCTGGTCCTATGATGATGGGGGGGATAGATAGGGGGGCCAATTGGCTGCTAGCTGTGGTGCTTGTCCATGGTACGAATGCTTGGGTGTGGGTAAGGGAACTTCCCCCCCTTTTCCTGAAAATAGGAAATAGCTAATCTCTATGCTGATCCTTACAAGTATGTCATTTTTCCAGATCATTAGCTGCATTTGTTTTCCCTTTTTTTCTGAGCCACAAGCAGCCCTGGTAGAAGAGAGGATTGCTGGCATGGTTTGTCAGAGGTTGGCAGCCAATGTGCAGACTAAAGCCCCAGTAAAACTGGAGCCTGAACATGCGATATGTGGCTGTCAGGACTAGGAATATGGCATGAGTGTGAGGCTGGTTTTTGGTTTGTGTTTTTTGGAGGGGATGGGAACAGTTAGAGAATATACTAAAAGATGGATTTTTTTTAAGATTATTTTAGAAACAGTGTGCATGGGAGTGTGTGTGAGTGGGGGGAGGGGCAGAGGGAGAGAGAATCTTAAGCAGACTCCACGCTGAGCACAGAACCCATCATGGGGCTTGATCTCATGACCCTGAGATCATGACCTGAGCCGAATTCAAGAGTTGGATGCGCAACAGACTGAGCCACCCAGGTGTCCCTAAAAGATGGATTCAAACTAATACATTATTTAAAAAAAAATCCATCTTCAGGACAACACACATGACTTTTCATGAGTCATATTAAGTATGAACAATTAGTTTTAGATCCCCTTTAAGGAAGGAAGAAAATAAAGAGTAGTGTTTTTGGTTAAAGTAGAAATGACCATGAATTAACTAAACTTCTTTCGAATTAAATTAAAATCTCTACACCGTTTGCACACAGTGTGCATGTGCCCTGAACACACTCATCAAGAACTACATTACTGGGGAGAAAACACAGTCATTGATTTGTCCAATGTCATCAGATACAATGAGTCAAAAACTCAAAACAAATAGATATTTGAAGTCTGTCAAGCAAAAAGCGTTTTAGTTGAAAAGCAAAGTCAATCTAATACTTAACTTTACATTTTGAAATATAACTACCTTACGTGGATGTGGAGTATAAGAAGTCCTGCTCCACAGGCCAAAAAGATAGTTTCATCAGCTTTGTGCTTAACTTGATCACTCCAGACCTGCAGCTCCTGGTGGCCGTTACAATGCTAAAGTCTTTACAAAGCCCTCTTCTGTGGATATCCAAACCCTTTTCCTTCTATTCTCCGCTTGCCTTTCTCTTCTCTCCTACCTTTTACTTTCTGCAGAAGTGGCTTCCTTTTATTTATTTTTCAAATATAGTTGCTTTTATTGAGTAAAAGCCACATAGTACTTTACAGGATTTGGGAAAGAAAAAAAAACATGCTTCCATGTAACAGCAAGTCTGAATTAGTTGTGCATTTTGTTTTGTTTCCCGGGAGAGAGAGAGAGAGTGTGTGTGTGTGTGTGTGTGTGTGTGTGTGTGTGTGTGTGTGTGGTGGCGGGGGTGTCTTTCCTGGTATTTTAAAACAGTAAAATTTCATTTAAGTACTGAAATACCTTGGACTGGCTACTTAACAAGCACTTCTACATCAAACTCTAGGTGACTTTGATATACTGAAGACCTAAAGTCCCTTCTAAGGGCAGCTCCCTTTGGACCCTAAGGTGCTAATACCTTGTGACTCGTTGGTGGCACAGGCGCCTAGACAAGTTTCACTGGAAGACATGAGACAGCAAGTGGCTTGGCTGTGTGACCTCAGACAGGTCGCTGAGGCTTTCTGGGCTCCTTTCATTTTCTGGAAAATTGCTATGCAGATGATTGCTAAGGAAACTTAGAGCTCAGGATTTCTATAGTTGATGACTTGAGTTACACCAATGATTATTATTAAAAACAATAGCTTCAATTTATTGAACACTAGCAATGTTTCAGTAATTGTGCTAAGCCCCTAGCAGTCCCTGGGCCTTTTAATTACCACACCAACCTAGTAATTAACAAGGTAGGGTTATAAGCCCCATTGTATACGTGAGAAGACTGAGGTTTAGGGGAGTTAATAGACAGGTCCTTAGTGGAGTCCATGTTCTTCACAGCTGCACTATATTGTAAATTCCATTCTAGACTGTGCTCAACTTATCAAATGGGATTTGAATTAATGAGACTCTACTGAACTAGGGAACGTTTCTCTCTTAATGTCTTCCCATCCATCCTGCTAATTGGTCTTATAATTTTAGGCTCCGAGGCTTTCATCCTGCTCTGCTCAGAGGGATGAGGGATGGCCATAAGGGCATGTATCTGAAATGCTTACTTTGACCTTTCTCATCAGGATCTTTACTCATAGTTAAATTCGTCTGTATTAGACAGGAAAGAAAGTCAACCCTATTAGACCGTGACTCACAGGATCGTTCTCTTGTTCCAAATCCGAACATGCCTGGATTCAATTCTTCCAATACATTTATTAATGACCAAACAAACCGGCCTCTATTTTTGTCTCCTGTTCAGGACTCCTAGGCAGCTGTACTTCTGGGCATCTACTTAACATGCTTTTCTTTCTGGTGAAATAAAGGGGAGGATGCATTATCAGTGCAGGTGATCCATTACTCACTTTTTCAGGGGAAAAACAGTCTCCTGTAGGCTGCCCTATTGAAGAGTCAGCAGAGGTGTTCAGCCTTCTTCTGCTCCCAGTTGCTACTGGCTTGTTTGCTTTCATTCCCTCAGCACCTCTCTCCTTCTCAGGCTCCCTCCCACTCATGCTTTAAGTGCTGGCATTCTCTGCTAACATCCTAGAGGGAGAGGCTTTTAATCTTTTTTTTTTTTTTTTTTTTTTAATTCCTGGGGCCTCTAGAGAACTGTGCTGCCATTGGGGGGTGTTCAGGACCTTTTGCCAGGTCTGTGAAGAACAACCCATGGCCCCCCTGGAGGCTTAATGAAAAGGAGTAGGTGGTGCCTTTCAGGTTTCTTTGCCACAGGGGTTCCTTGGGGAATTTTTTTTTTTTTAAGTACCTGTGATGTGGGTTGTTTTTTTTTTTTTTTTAAACAAAGAGCACAAAGAAGAGAGTGCCTCTGCTGAGGCCTGGAGGACGGAATAAGCAGGACATAGGAGTTACTTACCTTCAATGTCAAACAGGCTCTCAGACCCATGGTATTTTCCTTTGCCCTTTTGTGGAACCTCAGTGCCAGGGAGAAAAACCTGGTCATGACTCTTTTTTTTTTTTTAATTTTAAATTTATTTTTATTGAGATATAATTGACATATAACATTGTGTGAGTTTAAGGTATACCACAGTTGATACATTTATAGATTGTAACAGGATAACCATCATAGTGTTAGCTAACACCTCTATCAAGTCACATAATTATCATTTCTTTTTTGTGATGGGAACAATTAAGATCTACTCTCTTAGCACCTGACTCTTTATCATCAGCTTCTCACGACTGGTCCATTCTTGAATTGCCTGGGTCATCCCAAAAGCACTTGGGGATCTATAACATGGAGGTCAACACTTTGAAAAAGAGAACACTAAGTGTTCCGTAGGTGTCCGACACCATGCCCTAGTACAGTGTCTGCATCCTTTCCTTCAGTCCTAACCTATAACCAGAACAGGTGGTAGCAGTCTTACCCCATGATACATACGGCAGAAAGAGACTTAGAGAAATGACTTTGCCTGATGTCACACCAGGGAGGGAACAGTAGCAGAATATAGGTCTCTGTAGTTTTACCCCACCATACCTGCACCATTTTGAAGCCAACTGATAACTTCCTTGGACCTCCTGTAGAAAAATCATTCTGGTAAGGAGACAACACTAGTTGCAGCATTATCTCCTCCACCAAGAGGAGTGAGCATTTTGGTGCAATTCGAGGAAATTGATGTCTTGTGCACTTTGAACAAGATGAAAATGCACATACCCTACAGCTTAACTCTTGGACTCTTCAGTGTATATCCTAGAAAAACTAGCACACTGTGCATAAGGAGACCGGTCAGAAAATGTCCATTGTATCATCGTTGCCATGGTAAAAACTGGTAACAGCTTAATCCATTCACCAATGGACATTTAACATATTGTGCCAACTTCATGCAAGGAAGTTCTATGTGACATTTATAATAAATGAACTAGGTCCACATGTGTCAACATGGATAAAGCTCAAGTCCATTGCATTGAAAAAGCAAATGGTAAAATGAAGTGACCATTTGAAAATTTTAAAAATACAAAATATTATATTGAATATCTGTTCTTTAAGGCTATGCACATATATGGTAAACATAAAATACGGGTGGGAGAACTATGCACCTACTTCAGGATAGTGGTTTCCCATCGGGAGGGAGAGAATGGGACAGGAAATCGTGGAGGGAGGGCAGTGAATTTATTTTAGAGAAAGAATGCAAGTACACATGTGAGTTAGGGGAGAGGCAGAGCGAGAGAATCTTCAAGCAGACTCTGCACTGAGCGCAGAGTTGGATGCGGGTCTCAGTCCCATGACCCATGAGATCATGACCTGAGCCGAAACCAAGAATCAGACTCTCAGTTGACTGAGTCACTCAGGCACTCTGGGAGGGCAGAGAATTTATAACACTTTTTTTCCCAAGTAGAAATTCCAAAAACATGGCAGACTGTCTGGTTGTTGAATTCTAGGAGATAGGCATACGTTATCCCTCATTAGTCTCTGATTGTCTTTCCTATGTGTTAATTTAGTTTGTAATTTCTTTTTTTTTTTCTTCAAATAAGTGAGAGGTGAGGAAGAACATCTTTGGGGTGTTTCAGAGGTGGTTTTTGTTTGCAACCTGCCCAGGGCCCCAGTGTGTGCCGGCACTTTCCAGTGTGGTTCCAAGCACTGAGCAGATGGCAAATGTGAGGGATGGGTCGCAGAAGCTTCTAGGCATTCCACATGATCCCTCCACGCTGTGTTTTTTGCCTCGGTGCCAGTCAGGGTGATTCTCCACAAGCAGACCTGCTAATGTTTTCTCATCTAACTTAAAAAGGCAGGAGTTCTTCCTACTCCCGTAGGGTAGAAAAGTCAGTCATGAGTTCATTTCTTTTGAGGTGGGACTAAGTGTTGTTTTTCTGTTTACTCCTGTCTGGAGCATCTGGGCAACCCCAGCCCTTGCAAGAAGGGTGCCTTTCCCAAGCTGATGCAGGGAGGCAGGGATCTTTCTGTCCTCTGACCCCCTGAAGTTCTTCCTGACCTTTCTCTTGGCAAACCTGCCAGGGGCTGTGCTCCTCCTGCCTGTGTTTACTGTGCCACTAATGGGGCACTCTATTCCAAACCCCGCATCTCTTGTGTTTCTAAAATACGTCCAATGCCTGTTTCAGGTGTGATTTTGCTCAGTTGTTCGCAGCAAACTCTCTCTCCCCCCCTTCTGTCCCTCTCCCTCCTGTTCCTCCTCCCCTTTGTTTTCTTTTCTGCTCTCATCCTATTTCTCCCTCTCCCTCCTTCTCTACCTCTTCCCTCTCCCCCCTTCCTCCTTTCCCTTCCCTCTCCCCCTTCCTCCTTTCCCTTCCCTCTCCCCCATTCTCCTTTCCCTTCCCTCTCCCCCCTTCCTCCTTTCCCATCCCTCTCCCCCTCTCCTGCTTTCTCATTTTCTTTCCCTTTATCTTTCCTCCAGAGATCTGACTCAAGGGCTCCAGTAGCCTGCCCCATGTCAATTTCCAGTTATATGGACTCATGAAATCGTTATCAGTTAAACCCTGTCAGGTTTCTGTCCCTTCCAATTGAAGAATTTCTAAATGTCCCAAAAGTGTTTGCCTAAGTATGAGAAAAACATGTATTCAAGTTCCTATTCAGCCTTAATCATAAGACCTTGGTTGAATTGAATGAGTTGATTAAGTAGGATAATACCCACCTCCCTCACCAGGCATTATGAGGATGTGACATTGTGTTTCTGGGACAATGGAAGATAAACAGAGAAAAAGAAAACTGCCACTGTTATAGCTCCATGGTCAGGTTGACACCAGCTGATGGCTGGAGGTTGAGGCACCTACTGACTGTGACTCACATGAGCATCTCCTGTTCTTTTGGGATAGGTGTCTTCTTCCCAAAGAAGTGTGCAAGGTAAGAATCCCTAAGAGAACAGCTTTTGGTTTTATGTGTATATACACGCAGGCTTTCTTTTCTTTGGTGTAAACGAGGGAGAATTTAGTATACTCATGCTATATGAAGATTTTAGATCTGTGTAAGGAAAACATGTCTTCCTAATAAGCTGTTAAGTGATTCTTTTCTGCTCATTTCCAATTCACTAAGACTTATTCAAGTAATAATCTCTACAACAGGATGAGAAACGAGGCAATAAATGCATCATGCAATTGATTAAATGGAGAAAGTTGGGCCATTTGTGCAGTGTGAAGCACAGAGCTGCAGAGGGCGGGGGGATTGGCTGAGAAACTGAGGGGTTTCTCTTTGCTGTTGTTCTGGTGGGGAAGGCTGGTTTCTGCAGCTCTGGTAGAGCTGCTCAGTGGCAGGTAGTCTCTGGGGAAACCCTGCTGTTGGAGACTGCCCGTCCCCAGCTTTGGATTCAGCACACCACGTCTCTTGTTGGCTTTGTTTATTGCAGTGTGGTCTTCTCAGAGGTTCCATGGACTGTAAATAGGGAGTTAGAGGCTCTCTTCTCACGATTGGAGCTATTTTATGGTGTGGTTTGCCTTTGCCTCTGCGGATTTTGGATTCTCAATTTGAAAAATGGTTAGAGTAAAGTCTTGTCTTAAAAAACTTATTTAAATTAAACCTGAGCAAAATTTTAGCACTGTACCTCAATGCTTGCATTGTCTATTTTTATGTGTACTAAGGACCTAAGTTATTAATGCCCTGCTGGGGTACTTCTATGGGCCCCCTCCCCAAACCTTAAGGGAGACTTAGAGCTACTTTGGAGAAGGAAGGATTACAGACACTGGATTAGTAGGTGTATACCAGACAAGGTTGAGACTGACTCCAGAGAGAAGGTAAATACAGGCTAAAAGGGAGGAACCCCAGCTGGCAAGAATATTGAGCTGTTTGGGGGGATCTGCTTGTGACTGTGAGTATTACAGATGGAGTGGAATCTGACACTTTTCAGAAGCTTTCTGTGGGTGACATCGTAGAATTCCTCAATGGTGTTTGTGAGACTGGTTACTATTGGATTATTTCTATCTTTGGCTGCTGCGATATGTATCTTGAAATGCAATTTTGACCTTTAGAGGAGCACATGAGAACATTTTCCCTGCATGGGGAACTCTTGTATAAAGAATTTGTGTTGTAGGAACACATCCATTTCTATGATTATTTTGTTTGGGGTTTTTGCTTGTTTTCTAGAAAGGTAATACAATGATTAATAATTCAGGCATTCGATATGCTAGACCCAGGTTTGCTTCTCAGCTTTGCTTCTCAATTATTAGCTGTTGATCTAGAAGAAATTTCTTGAACTCTCTGAGCCTCCATCTCCTCATTACTGAAATATGAATCATATTAAAACCTACCTCATGGATATCATGACAACACATGTGATAACAAAGATAACCTGCTTAACACAGAATTTGGAACATATGACCATTCAATACATGTTTTCTCATTTGTTTTCTCTTTAAAGTTTGTGGGTGTGTGGGTGTGTGTGTGTGTGTTACATAAAGTTCATTTGAAAAATCTGATTCCTGTCTCTACCCAACAGTGGGGAAATGGAATTTTCCAACAGTGCCAAAGCAACAAGGGTAGTTCAGAAGTGTATGGTCATGGCAGTGACTGGGTAATATCCACTTAGTAAATGTTTATTTTGAACCCATATCCCAGGCACTATATTCAGGAGTCAAGAATGAATGAAGTATGAGATCGCCGGGTGGGGTCGGGCCGAGCCAAGCCACTATGGGGAAAATTGCGCTGCAGCTCAAAGCCACGCTGGAGAATGTCACCAACCTCCGCCCTTTGGGTGAGGACTTCCGGTGGTACCTCAAGATGAAATGTGGCAACTGTGGTGAGATTTCAGAGAAGTGGCAGTATATTCGGCTGATGGACAGTGTGGCACTGAAGGGAGGTCGTGGCAGCGCCTCCATGGCCCAGAAGTGCAAGCTGTGTGCGAGGGAAAACTCCATCGAGATTTTGAGCAGCACCATCAAATCTTACAATGCTGAAGACAATGAGAAGTTCAAGACAATCGTAGAATTTGAATGCCGAGGCTTTGAACCAGTTGATTTCCAGCCCCAGGCTGGGTTTGCTGCTGAGGGTATGGAATCGGGGACAGTCTTCAGTGATATTAATCTGCAGGAGAAGGACTGGACTGACTATGACGAAAAGGCTCAGGAATCTGTGGGAATCTACGAGGTCACCCACCAGTTTGTGAAGTGCTGAACCTTCTTCATGCTCACTTGCCTCTAAGAACTGAGAAGGGACAACGTGCCCCGAGCAGCAGAGCCCACTGAGGCACTTCCCCTCATCCTTTGTCTCCTGGAAGCTATCCAAGCCCTCATCGCCTGCATGCTGGGCTCTGTCACAGCTTCCCAAACCCCACCAATAAAGCCCCTGTTTGTTTGTGCTGAAAAAAAAAAAAAAAAGAATGAATGAAGTATGAGATATGGTTATCCTCTGAAGAACCTTAAATTCCAGTGATGGGTTTCAGAGCTGTGGCATGAAATTCAAGCATAATGTGGTGATCTAGAAGCAAGGTAGCTTACAGGATTATTGTAAGAACTAAATGAGATAACATCTGGAATACTAACTATGTAAAATACTAGAGACCATGTTCCTTTTATCCATCCCCGTATATCTGGTACCTGGCATATAGTAGATACACAATAAATATATAGCAGTTGAATGAATGAGTACCTGACACGTGGCATGCACAAGTGTTCCTGTTACATATGTTATTGTAGGATAGGACATAACCAGTAGAGTTTAGCAAAATGACAGCTCACTCTCCCTACTTAAATGCATTGACTTCCACAGTAATTCTGAGCAAAGTACTGTTGTTATCCCCAGTTTTCAGATGAGAAAACCAAGGCAGAGAGGGGCTACATAACTTGCCCAAAGTTACACTTCTCCTGAGTGGCAAAACCTAGATTCCTTTATGATGGTGGGACTTCAGAGTCCATAGTCTTCACATTGACCAAAATGTCTTCTAGGTAAAAACCCAGAAAACAGCAAGTCCCAGCCCTACCCTGGATTCTTTTGTAGTTTGGTGTTTTCTCAACTGGGTATTAAGACCATATGACTTCAAATGATGATTGTCTCTTATGAGGCTTGGCTATTAATGAAGCATTTATATAGTGGATTATCTCTAATAGTCTTTACATGAATCCTGATAAAGGAATTACTGCTAATTTGTGGATAAAGATTTTGGGTTGAATGTGTTTTATGTCCCCTAGAAAAATGCAACCTTGTCACTTTGATCTCAGGAACCCCTGTCTCCTAAAATCACGTTTTCACAATGATTTCTCAGGATATATATTCACCTATCCCACAACCCTTGAAAATGGCCTACTCCATGCCAGGCACTGTGCTTGGAAAACAAAACAAAAAGGGCAGCTCATGCGTTCACTAAACGCTCAGTGAGGGTGATAGCCATGTAAATAAATCCTTCCTAACTCAGGTGGCCCATGTTAGAAAGGAGTCGGGCCCAAGGCCTGGTAGGACCCAGTCAAAGGAAAGTACCAGAAGAAGGGGAGGTGCTTGAGCAGGATTTTGAGGGATCAGTAGGAGTTGTCTAGGTAGATAAAATTTTCATGAAAGGAAAAATCCAATATTGTGCTAATGCTTACAAAATAGCTTTTTGCTCCAGTTTCCTTCTGGCCACTATTAGTTTTTCCTGGCAGTACAGACTCATTAACTGAAGTAGGAGTGCAGTACGTGGAAGAGCTGTGTCCTCATTTAGTTTTTTCATCAGTCTCAGTGACTTTTCTTTTTTTTTTAACCACTAGATTGACTTGCTCTATCAACATCAAACAGCAAACAGTCTTAGTCACTCTTGTGTCCTTGGGTAATTTGCCGCCTACGGACTGGCATCAAAATAGCAGTGGACTTCGGCTGTGTCTGGCTTGTGCTATCTACGGAATCCAAGGCAGCTACACAAATCAATTTCTCCTTTTACATTTATTTTTTTTAAAGAGATTAGGATAGTTATTTTCAAAACATAAGTGAACGAGAGGTAAACTTTGTCAGATGGAAATACAAAGTTTAGCTTGATTTTTTGTTGTTGTTGCTGTTTTTTGTTTTGTTTTGTTTTGTTTTTCAATACAAACCATTTCTTGGAAGTGAGAAGGAAAAGGGAATTATTAGAGATGAGACAGGATTGAATGTCCCTTTATTGACATTGTCACTCAGTGAACTCTATGTACCCTGACTAGAGAGCAATTGTCATAGCCCCTTGGATTACAAGAGAGAAAATAGCATTGATGTCAGAATGCTGGCCATATCCTTGCTCCAACTCCTAGTCTAGGTAAGATAATACCAGGATTTCTGCTTGCCTCAGTTTCTCCGCCTTGAAAGGAAGAAGTCAAATATCACAGGAACACTAGGTTTGTCACACTCTCGGAGGTTTGAGGAAATGAGGTATCATGTGAGATCAAATTCAAGGAAGAATTCCCACAAAATGTATATTCTCACTTGTGCCATATGCACTGTGAGGTGAGAACATTAGAAAACCCCTGCTCAACCAGCGTGACCCAAAGCAGGACTTTTCCCCAACCCTTTCTTGTTTCCCTCTCCTTCCTCCTCTATCCTGCTTCCTTTCTCTCCCTTCTCACCAGGATCTCAAAATTTATATTTTCAGTGGTCTCCCTGTCATATATATTGGCTAATAGTTTAAACATGGTCCTAGGGTAGATTTTCCAGAATTACCCTCTAAAAGTTATTTTGCTCAGGTGGTATAAAACATGACTGCATAGGGAACTCTCTCTTTTTTTTTAATTTTATTTTATTATGTTGATCACCATACATTACATCATTAGTTTTTGAGGTAGTGTTCCATGATTCATTGTTTGTGTATAACACCCAGTGCTCCATTCACTACTTGCCCTCATTAATACCCATCACCAGGCCAACCAATCCCTCGCCACCCTCCCCTCTAGAACCCTCAGTTTGTTTCTCAGAGTCCATTGTCTCTCATAGTTCATCTCCCCCTCCGATTTCCCCCCCTTCCTTTTTCCCTTCCTGCTATCTTCTTCTTTTTTTCTTTTAACATATAATGTATTATTTGTTTCAGGGATACAGGTCTGTGATTCAACAGTCTTACACAATTCACAGCACTCACCATAGCACATACCCTCCCCAATGTCTATCACCCAGCTGCCCCATCCCTCCCCCCACCACCACTCCAGAAACCCTCAGTTTGTTTCCTGAGATTGAGAATTCCTCATATCAGTGAGGTCATATGATACATGACTTTCTCTGATTGACTTATTTCGCTCAGCATAATACCCTCCAGTTCAATCCACGTTGTTGCAAATGGCAAAATTTCATTCCTTTTGATGGCTGCATAACATTTCATTGTGTATATCTACCACTATTTCTTTACCCATTCATCTGTCGATGTACATCTTGGCTCTTTCCCTAGTTTGGCTATTGTAGACACTGCTGCTATAAACATCGGGGTGCATATACCCCTTCAGATCCCTACATTTGTATCAATTTGCACCCAGTAGTGCAATTGCTGGGTCATAGGGTAGCTCTATTTTCAACTGTTTGAGGAACCTCCATACTGCTTTCCAGAGTGGCTGCACCAGCTTGCATTCCCACCAACAGTGTAGGAGGGTTCCCCTTTCTCCGCATCCCCGCCAACATCTGTCGTTTCCTGACTTGTTAATTTTAGCCATTATGACTGGTGTGAGGTGGTATCTCATTGAGGTTTTGATTTGGATTTCCCTGATGCCAAGCAATGTTGAGCACTTTTTCATGTGTCTGTTGGCCATTTGGATGTCTTCTCTGGAAAAATGTCTGTTCATATCTTCTGCTCATTTCTTGATTGGATCATTTGTTGTTTGGGTGTTGAGTTTCATAAGTTCTATATAGATTTTGGATACTAGACATTTATCGGATATGTCATTTGCAAATATCTTCTGCCATTCTGTCAGTTGTCTTTTGGTTTTGTGGACTGTTTCTTTTGCTGTGCAAAAGCTTTTTATCTTGATGAAATCCCAAGAGTTCATTTTTGCCCTTGCTTCCCTTGCCTTTGGCGATGTTACTAGGAAGAAGTTGCTGCGGCTGAGGTCGAAGAGGTTGCTGCCTGTGTTCTCCTTGAGGATTTTGATGGACTCCTGTCTCACATTCAGGTCTTTCATCCATTTAGAGTCTATTTTTGTGTGTGGTGAAAGGAAATGGTCCAGTTTCATTCTTCTGCATGTGGCTGTCCAATTTTCCCAACACCATTTGTTGAAGAGGCTGTCTTTTTGCCATTGGACATTCTTTCCTGCTTTGTCGAAGATTAGTTGACCATAGAATTGAGTCTGTTTTTGTGCCAGTACCATACTGTCTTGATGATGACAGCTTTGTAATAGAGCTGGAAGTCCGGAATTGTGATGCCGCCAGCTTTGCTTTGCTTTTTCAACATTCCTCTGGGTATTCGGGGTCTTTTCTGGTTCAATACAAATTTTAGGATTATTTGTTCCATTTCTTTGAAAAAAATAGATGGTGTTTTGATGGGGATTGCATTGAATGTGTAGATTGCTCTAGGTAGCATTGACATCTTCACAATATTTGTTCTTCCAATTCATGAGCATGGAACATTTTTCCATTTCTTTGTGTCCTCCTCAATTTCTTTCATGAGTGTTTTATAGTTTTCTGAGTACAGATTCTTTGCCTCTTTGGTTAGATTTATTCCTAGGTATCTCATGGTTTTGGGTGCAGTTGTAAATGGGATTGACTCCCTAATTATTCTTTCTTCTGTCTTGTTGTTGGTGTATAGGAATGCCACTGATTTCTGTGCATTGGTTTTATGTCCTGCCACTTCATTCCTGTATGAGTTCTAGCAGTTTTGGGGTGGAGTCTTTTGGGTTTTCCACATAAAGTATCATATCATCTGCAAAGAGTGAGAGTTTGACTTCTTTGCCAATTTGGATGCCTTTGATTTCTTTTTGTTGTCTGACTGCTGTGGCTAGGACTTCTAATACTATGTTGAATAGCAGTGGTGATAGTGGACATCCCTGCCATGTTCCTGACCTTAGGGGGAAAGCTCTCAGTTTTTCCCCATTGAGAATGATATTTGCTGTGGGTTTTTCATAGATGGCTTTTATGAATTTGGGATATGTACCCTCTATCCCTATACTCTGAAGAGTTTTGATCAAGAAAGATGCTATACATTGTCAAATGCTTTTTATGAATCTATTGAGAGGATCATAAGGTTCTTGTTCTTTCTTGTATTAATATATTGTATCACATTGATTGATTTGCAGATGTTGAAGAAACCTTGCAGCCAAGGGATAAATCCCACTTGGTCATGGTGAATAATTTTTTTAATGTACTGTTGGATCCTATTGGCTAGTATTATGGGTGAGAATTTTTGCATCCATGTCCATTAAGGATATTGGTCTGTAATTCTCCTTTTTGATGGGGTCTTTGTCTGGTTTGGGGATCAAGGTAATGGTGGCCTCATAAAACAAGTTTGGAAATTTTCCTTCCATTTCTATTTTTTTGGAACAGTTTCAGAAGAATAGGTATTAATCCTTCTTTAAATGTTTGGTAGAATTCCCCTGGGAAGCCATCTGGCCCTGGACTCTTGTTTGTTGGGAGATTTTTTGATGACTGCTTCAATTTCCTTAGTGGTTATAGGTCTGTTCAGGTTTTCTCTTTCTTCCTGGTTCAGTTTTGGTAGTTGATACATCGCTAAGAATGCATCCATTTCTTCCAGGTTGTCTAATTTGCTGGCATAGAGTTGCTCATAATATGTTCTTATAATTGTTTGTATTTCTTTGGTGTTAGTACTGATCTCTCCTCTTTCATTCATGATTTTATTTATTTGGGTCCTTTCTCTTTTCTTTTTCATAAGTTTGGCCAGGGGTTTATCAATCTTGTTAATTCTTTCAAAGAACCAGCTCCTAGTTTCATTGATCTGTTCTACTGTTCTTTTTGGTTTCTATTTCATTGATTCTGCTCTGATCTTTATAATTTTTCTTCTCCTGCTGGGTTTAGGCTTTATTTGCTGTTCTTTCTCCAGCTCCTTTAAGTGGAGGGTTAGGTTGTGTATTTGAGACCTTCCTTGTTTCTTGAGAAAGGCGTGTATTGCTATATACTTTCCTCTTAGGACCACCTTTGATGCGTCCCAAAGATTTTGAATAGTTGTGTTTTCATTTTCATTTGTTTCCATGAATTTTTTTAATTCTTCTTTAATTTCCTGGTTGACCCATTCATTCTTTAGTAGGATGCTCTTTAGCCTCCATGTATTTGAGTTCTTTCCGACTTTCCTCTTGTGATTGACTTCTAGTTTCAAAGCACTGTGGTCTGAAAATATGCAGGGAATGATCCCAATCTTTTGGTACTGGTTAAGACCTGATTTGTGACCTAGGATGTGATCAATTCTGGAGAATGTTCCATGGGCACTAGAGAAGAATGTGTATTCCGTTGCTTTGGGATGGAATGTTCTGAATATATCTGTGAAGTCCATTTGGTCCAGTGTGTCATTTAAAGTCTTTACTTCCTTATTGATCTTTTGCTTAGATGATGTGTCCATTTCAGTGAGGGGAGTGTTAAAGTCCCCCACTATTATTGTATTGTTGTTGATGTGTTTCTTTGCTTTTGTTATTAATTGCCTTATATAATTGGCTGCTCCCTTGTTAGGGGCATAGATATTTACAATTGTTAGATCTTTCTGTTGGATAGACCCTTTAATTAAAGTAGGATATAGTGTCCTTCCTCATCTCTTATTATAGTCTTTGGTTTAAAATCTAATTTGTCTGATATAAGGATTGCCACCCCAGCTTTCTTTTGGTGTCCATTAGCATGGTAAATGGTTTTCCACCCCCTCACTTTCAATCTGGGGGTGTCTTTGGGTCTAAAATGAGTCTCTTGCAGACAGCATATCGATGGGTCTTGTTTTTTTTATCCAATCTGATAGCCTGTGTCTTTTGATTGGGGCATTTAGCCCATTTACATTCAGGGTAACTGTTGAAAGGTATGAATTTAGTGCCATTGTATTGCCTGTAAGGTGACTGTTACTGTATATTGTCTGTGTTCCTTTCTGGTCTATGTTACTCTTAGGCTCTCTCTTTGCTTAGAGTACCCCTTTCAGTATTTCTTGTAGGGCTGGTTTCCTGTTTGCAAATTCCTTTAGTTTTTTTGTACTGGAAGCTTTTTGTCTCTCCTATTTTCAATGACAGCCTAGCTGGATATAATATTCTTGGCTGCATATTTTTCTCATTTGGTGCTTTGAATATATCATGCCAGTCCTTTCTGGCCTGCCAGGTGTCTTTGGATAGGTCTGTTGCCAGTCTAATATTTCTACCATTGTAGGTTACAGATCTCTTATCCTGAGCTGCTTTCAGGATTTTCTCTTTGTCTCTGAGACTCGTAAGTTTTACTCTTAGATGTTGGGATGTTGACCTATTTTTATTGATTTTGAGGGGGTTTTTCTGTGCCTCCTGGATTTTGATGCCTGTTTCCTTCCCCAAATTAGGGAAGTTCCCTGCTATAATTTGCTCCAATATGCCTTCTGCCCCTCTCCTTCTTTCTTCTTCTTCTGGGATACCAATTATTCTAATATTGTTTCATCTTATGGTATCACTTATCTCTTGAATTCTGCCCTCGTGATCCAGTAGTTGTTTATCTCTCTTTTTCTGAGCTTCTTTATTTTCCATTGTTTGGTTTTCTGTATCACTAATTCTCTCTTCTGCCTCATTTTTCCTAGCAGTTAGAGACTCCATTTTTTATTGCACCTCATTAATAGCCTTTTTTATTTTGACTTGGTTAGATTTTAGTTCAGTTCTCCAGAAATGGTTTCTCTAATATCCTCCATGCTTTTTTCAAGCCCAGCTAGTATCTTTAAAATCATCATTCTGAACTCTAGTTCTGAGATCTTACTAATGTCTGTATTGATTAGGTCCCTGGCAGTCAGTACTGCCTCTTCTTTTTTTTTTTGAGGTGATTTTTTTCTGTCTTGTCATTTTATCCAGAGAAGAACAGATGAATGAGAGAACAAAATGCTAACAGTGTAACAACAACCCCAGAAAAATATACACTAAACAAATCAGAAAAGACCTTCCAGAAAGTGGGGTCGCTTTTCTGTTCAGAGAGTTGCTGCTATTCTTTTCTTCGATCTATCGAGTTCGTAGATGTTCAGAATGGTTTCATTCCTTTCTAGCTGAATTTCTGGGACCAAACGAAATTCAGGTCTCCTACTCCTCCACCATCTTGCTCCTCCCCTCAGTAAGGGACCTCTCTTTAGCATGGCCTGAGGATGGCTTCCTGGAGGAGGGCAAACACTATGGCAGGCAATCTGTGCCAAGTGTTAAAGTGGACATTGTAGTTCTGCCTTGATTAAAAACTATGCCGCTCCTCAATCTCAGTATATGTGGCTCAGGTAAGGCTGCCTTTCATTCCCAATTTCAAGGATCGATGGATGGATGGGTAGGTGGGTGGGTTGGTGGGTGGATGGATATCCTGGTCAATAGGTCTGTTCCATTCCCTGATCACAGCGATGGTTTGGAGGATGGGTATGTGACCTAAGCCTGACCAATGAGATGTGTTATTGGGACTTTGGTTTGAAATATTTAGAAAAGCCAACGTTTTATTATGGTTGCTAAGCTGTGCTGGTGACCATCTTTGTCACCATTTAGTGGGGAACCTACTTAAGAATAAAGCATTCATAGTGGAAAAGTAGAGCTGAGACGGAATATTTACAATATTTTCTTCTTTAGCCCCAGGAAGAGCTGAAATCTAACTCTTAAGCTTGCTTACAGCTCACTGGGATCACTGGTTTTTCCTTGTATCCAGACCAGCCAAATTCAACTTCTACTGCCAACTGTCTTAATCACTATGTATTTTAATCAGTGTGATCAAAAAAGGAAATTACATTGTTTTTTACTCCTCTTTTGAGCTACTTTATACCATAGATCGCTGTCCAGACCACAGACTGGCTGCCTTTGGGTCTGGTATCAAACACTGCAGATGGAATTCAACCATGTGTATTTTAACAGGCGCTCCAGGTGACTTTGATACATGCTACTGCTTGAGAGTAGCTGTTCTAGGGTAAAATTCTGTCCCTCAGTCTTGTATGCAAGCATTCCTACCCCAAGTTACTTTTCAATCTTATTTCATACTGTTCTGTATAATCCTGGAGTAATGGGTCCACTATCAGCTTGTTCATGTCTTATTGGCATGTATCATTAAAGAATTGCTCAGTTTTATGTAATATAACCCAAAGTAACATTGACTGGAACAAAAAAGGGAATTTCTTGGCCCAAAATAGTGACTGAGATGGTTAGGGAGTAAGTCTAGTTAATTTCAGGCATGGCTGGATCCAGGTTCTGATCATCAGAAAATCATTCTCTGATTTTGATTCACTCTGTGTTGGTTTTATCTTCAGGCCAGTTCTCACTGGGTTTACCGTTCTCCATGTCTCCAAGTTTATGTCCCACAAGAGCCTAGCAATCTTTATAGAAAAGAATGTTTTCAATCCTAATATCTGGAAATCAACATCCTTTTCAAATTGAGCTAAGAAGCCACAGGAGGACCCCCAATTTTGATTAGCCAAACCAAAGGTGGGGGCCATTCCTAGAGCCCAGAACATAGTATCACCTGAGCATGAGTGGGGGGTTGGTTCCCCCAAAGCAAAATCATGGATTTGTACCAGAATAAAAATAATGGCTGTGTAGGCAAAAGAACAGACACCTATGGTCATTTTAGACTTGAAATATGTGCTTGTGTATCCTCCCACATGGAGTAAATGTCCCTATATTCTCTACTTCGTCAAAGTATACCTATCCCTAAATTACTCCCCACCTCCTGCCATGAACTTTTCCTGATACTTGCTGTCTGTGTAGTGTCACATGTCCCTATGAGTCATGTGACCATACATGTGTATTTGTGTAGTCATCCCCTACAATCTGTGAGCAACCTGAGGGTGGGGCCACTCCTATAAGTTAAATCATTAACTCTTAAGTTCTCTTCTGTACTGACTGAAGCAATACATGTATGAATGAATAAATGACCTTAGGGATGAATAAACAGAGAAGACAAAATAATAATCAGGCAAAACAGAGCCTTGAATGATAGATGGATGGTGTGGATAGTAATTATCCTGGCCTAATTTATGGCTCTCAGATTTCTTCCAATGCTAACCAAAGGGTTGTGAGCATGCACCATAGCATTCATCATTCACTACTCCTTTACCTAAGATTCAACAGTCCCTGTCCTTAAATCTGTTAGTGTGGAAGACTTGACTCTTATGATAAAATATTCCAAGATAGATTTCACAACCCCAGGATGAAATTATAGGTGTAAAATATTTGAGCTGAAAGGAACTTAGTTTACTGGAATTGGAGTCTAGTCTCTTGAATTTACAGAAAGTCCACATATTCCTGCAATTCCTTTATCCTTTTGGAATCTCCTCTGGCCAGCCAATCAATATTTATACCTCCCACCATCCACACAATTAAACATATTATATGCAGTATATATTTACCTTGTTTATTGATACATCCACTAAGATATAAGCCCATGAGGATGAGCATTTTTGTAGATTTCCTCCCTATTGTGGGAGAAGCCAATTTGGCACCCATTTACAGATTTATTTATATTTGATTACTAAATATGCCTGTTCTTAGACTCTACCTTTGCACTGGTTTAACATCTGCTTGGCTCTTCATTAATGAGTTAAATAAAATCCTTAATATATGCTCATTTTGTATCTATATGAAGGTCCTGATTTTACCTTCTTTTGGAAAATTATTATTTTTTAATTTATTTTTAAAGATTTATTTATTTTAGAGAGAGTGAGCAAGTGAGGGAAGGGGCAGAGGGAGAAGGAGAGAGAGAATCTCAGGGAGATTCCACAGAGCCTGACACAACACAGGGCTAGAACTCACGACCCTGAGAGCATGACCTGAGCCAAAACCAGGAGTTGGATGCTTAACTGACTGAGCCACCCAGGTGCCCCAGAAAATTATTTTTTAAAAGTTCACTGCTATATCTTCAGAGTCAGAATCATACTTGTCACATAGTAGACACTAAATAAGTTATTTATAAAATATATGAATAGTTTTAATCGGCAACTTTGACTAGGAATGCACATCAGTCCCAGGTGGGCTTAGGGCTGACCTGAGCCATGTTGTGTGAAGTACAGATTTTCCTCTTTGAAACCTCTTTTCCTACTTTGCAGGGTCACCTCCCATAGTGTCTAGGAAGAAAACCTCCTTCTTGGTCAATGGTTCAAACTTCCACTTAAATACATGTAAACTTTACATAAAGATATCAATAACTAATGAAAGGCTAATGTATTAACCTCCAAGGGGTTTTATATTTTTCACAAAAATGAAATAAATTATATGGATTTGTTAGATTATTCAGCACCTACCACCCTCAATTTGAAGCTGCTAATAGAAGGTAGAATTATTTCTGGACTTGACCAGCCACTGCTAGAGAATGTTTTTGGTAACCTCTTATTCCCTCACACTTCAGCAGCATTTTACAAAGGGCTTGTATTTTAGATTTTTGTTTTTTTCATCTCAAGAGCCTTATGAGGTATCTTCTATCAGCCCCATTTTATAGATGAGAGAAATAATCCTGGGGGATAAATCATTTTTCCAACGTGGTACGACTAGAATTTGAATCTTGGAATCACTTTATATTTGTGCACATAACCAGCATGTGACAAGCTTGAGTTTTCTAATTTCTTACCCAGAAATAGATGTCTAAGGCTCTTATATGATAGTCTAAAGTACTTTGGTGATCGTGACACTTCCTTTCAGAATGGTGCTTTTGGAAAAATAGAATTAAAGAACAGAATTTGGATCAAAGGCATACTTTGATACTATAAACTTAGCTTACTGAGAAATTTTGTGAGTATAACCAAAGGACTAAAAAGTTATGTAGTTCTTCAAACATGAACTTCAAAGAGATGTCCTAAAGCAATTCAGTAACCTTTTGAGCATGTTAATAAATCTGTGTTCTCGCACATCCCACCTTTACATGATTCTAGAATTCCACAATTATGGGGATGTCTCTTGTCTATTACATACAAAAGAGTGTTCTACATGTGGTCATCCAATTCTTCCAAACTGTAGAATTCTGCATAACTGAATGTTAATATGGGCTCCTGCTTCCAGGAGGTTAGAAGTTATTTTCTCTCTGCCTCCCACTAAGAACAATAGAAATGGCTAGGCATTATATATAAAAAACATAAGACTCTGAGGAGTGGAAAGAAGCAGGCAGAGCAGCTAGAGAGCCTGCTCAACAAATCAACAAATGGTGCCGGAATAATTGGACATCCATAGGCAAAACAACAGCAGCAACAACAGCAACAACAACAGAAACACTTTCACATATTATAACACATTAATTCAAAATGGATCATGAAATTGGAATACATAAAACAATGAGACTTTTAGGGAAGAAATGAGACTCCTCAGTATCTAGGGCTAGGTAAACAAATTCTCAGACTTAATACTGAAAATGTAATCCCTAAAAGGAAAAAAAAATGATAAATTGGACTTTATTGACATTAAAACTTTTGCTCTTTGAAAGGCCGTTAAGAGGATGAAAATAAACTACATATGGGGAGAAAATATTTGCGGACCATATACTAACAAGAAACCAGTCTCTAGAATATTGAAAGAACTCTTGAAACTCAACGTATAAAAGAAAACTAATTAGACAGTGGGGAAAAAGATGAAGAGACTTTTCACCAAAGAGAGTACACAAATGGCAAATAAGCCTATGAGAAGATGTTTAATGTCAGCAGCCATAAGGGAAATACAAATAAATTCACAATGAGATACCATTACACACTTACCAGAATGGCTTCGAGAGAGACAGAAAGCAGCACCAAGTGCTGATAAGGATGTGGAGACACTGGATCCCTCATACATTGCTGATGGGAATGTAAAATAGTATAGCTACCCCGGAAAACAGTTTGGCAGAGTTTTGTTTTTAAATAATCGTCCAACTACCGTATGATCCAGCAATTACACTCCTGGGGATTATCTCAGAGAAATAAAAAAATTATGTTCCTACAAAAACCTGTACATATATGTGTATTGCAGCCTTATTCATAGTAACCCCAAATTGTATGCAACCCAGATTCAGTGGGTGAATAAACTATGGCATATACATACCATGGAATGCTACTCAGCAATGAAAAGGAACAAATTATTGACACATGCAACAATCTGGATGAATCTACAGAAATTTATTGAGTGGGGGGGGAACCCAAGAATCCCAAGAGGTCACCATACTATATGGTTCCATTTATATAACATTATTGAATGACAAAATTTTAGAAATAGAGAACAAAAAAATTGGTTGCCAAGGCTTAAGGAGAGGTAGGGATGGGAGAGAGTGTGTATGTCTATAAAAGTGTAACATGAGTGATCTTGTGATGATGAAGTGTTTTGTATCTTGATCATGTCAATGCCCATCTCTTAGTTGATGTACTACAATTTTGCGAGATGTTATAGAGAAAGCTATGTAAAGGGTACATAGAATCTTTTTGTATTATTAAAAAGCATGTAACTTAAAAATGATCTAAATTTATTGTTTTATTAAAATGTTTAGAAACGAAGTAATAGTGCCAAATAAAGCATTCAAGGATCATCAATGTTTGATGAACAGCAGGTTAACTAATAGGTTTCTGCATTACAGATCTTCAGAGAGAACTTAGGTGATTTGTGTGTCTCATGGAGGAAGCTATAGTGTGCAACACTTCCCAAGCGTATTTAACATGGAACATTTTATTTAAGAATATTATTGACATCTTGTTGAAACCGTATCCTGAGAAACCTACATCCATTTTTTTTTAGAAATAGTTATAGTAAAACAGCTAACATATATTGTTTCCCATGTTTCAGGGCCCTGTGTACCTATGTTTTATATGACAAGATCATGGAATCCTTACAAGAACTCTATGATGAGGAAACTGGAATGTTGATGTCTGAGTCCTACCCAGGGATTGCGATGCAATAAGTCTGGCATGTGGCCAGAGTATTAGAAATTTTAGTAGCCTCATAAGTGATGGCAATATGAAGCCAAGGTTGAGTGAGGAAGGCTCTAGTGGAAGTCTTTGATACTCAAAGAGCGGTCTGTGGACTAGCGATATTGGCATCACCTGACACTTATGGGAAATGCAGAATATCAGGCCCCAATCCAGACCTACTGAGTCATAACCTATGTTTTAACAGGTCCCCCAGACCATTTATAGATACATTAAAAAGTAGTGGTCAAAATGATAGCTAGTAAAGTTGGAGAAGAAGTTTGCACTCAGATAGTCTGACTGTATGGTACCTATGGTCTTGAAACCACAGTATAGAACTTGTGTTTTTATCAAGTGCATTGGGAATAAATGAGTGCAAAGCAAATATGCTAAGTATTGCACTAAACTGGCCTGGAATAGTGCCTCCAATATGAGAACGGGTGCTCCTATTTGGCCCTCAACTGTTGTGTCTATTATTGGGTTGGTGCCTTTAGTGTGGGCACCATGCATAACAAAGACCCTTAATGACATGAGAAGTATGCATGCCATCCTTCTGAGAGGACAGTGGAGAAGGGCCAGGGAAGCTCTTTAAATGAGAAATGAGCAGAAGATGAGTATGTAAAGGTTGCTACATAGGACAGGGTGTGGCCAGAACTCAGCACAGAGGATAGGCGAGAATGCAGAGTAACTGTGCAGTGTTAGTGGTGACCCATATCATTATTGGATGCCCACACTGAGAGGCTGTTACTGGAATATCAAGTGACTAACTCTTGGTGTGAAAACCTTTTGAGGAGAGTGAGAATTTGGTGACTGTTGAGTCCTAACTCTGAATCTTTGGGCAAGTTAGATTAGATGCAGTCTCTGTCCACTAGGAGCCCATAACCTAAAGGAACATTTCTCTGTCTCCTTGCCTTTCTTCCACTCTTCACATCTTCCCAACTTTGTATAGGATATTAAATTAGATACTGGCAAGAAACAGAAATGAATGAGACAATTTCTGTGCATCGGGAACCTAAAACCAGTAGAGAAGGGTGGTACAAAAAACCACTGTATAGGTTATAAAGCCAAATAAAACAACTTTTTTAGAGATGGACATTCTTTGAGAATACAGAACGAGGAGTAATTATATATTGCATATAAAGGGAGGGGTTAGGGCAGGCTTCACACAAGAATGGTGCCATTGTTATGAGACTTACTAAGATTGCAGAGGGTTGAAATTTTGTCCTGTTAATGAGTGTGCTTGACCAAAGCTGAAATTAAAGGCAATGTCAAACACGTGGGACATTTAAAGAGGGTAGGAAACAAAATGAGGTTGGGAAGGGTAGGAAGGAGCAATATTGTGTGAGTTTTTGAATGTTAAACTATGAACACAGAACTTTGTTCTGCTAGCACTGTGGGGGGAGGGGGAGGCTTGATGACGATGAAAGCCATAACTCAGCCTTGTGAAGAACTGTGGGAACTTGGACACACACTGCCTGAGCTGGTATTCCAGCTCTGACATTTGCTTGCCACAAGCCATGGAAAAAAGCCCTTACCTCTCAAAGCCTCAGTTTAACCCATTTGTGAAGTAGGGATAATGCCTAGGGTTTCTGTAAGGAGTAAAAAATCCATGTAAGGCTCTGAGCATAGTGTTTGGCATATAGTACATTTCTGAGAAGTACTTCAGTGGTGTGGGAAGATAACCCTGCTAGTGGTGAAATAGGTATGAGGAAATAGAACTTGCAAGGAGGCACAAAGACAGTGAGGACCCTTGTCTGTCTGGGTTCCCAAGGAAGCGAAATAATGCCATCCATGAGCTTCAGGTTCATATTAGAAATTGTTTTGCATTATTCTCCTGTTACATTTGTCCTGTACATCAGTTGGGCTCCCAAGGGCTCATTGACCATGGTAGAGTGCAGATTTGATGGCAAGGAAACCTATTATATTACATAAAAGAAATGAAAGATTTGCTACCCTACCAACTCTGAAATCCTGCAATCCGTTTACAGAGCAAGTGGATTTAAATGTAAAGGGAGGCTTTTCTTTGTAAGAGAAAAGTAAAAACAGGTTGAAACTTGAGGGGTAAATCAGGACAACACTACTACAGATTCTAAAACAAGATACTTTCCTGTGTCAAAATTGAGTGTTTATACACAGGGGTGCTGTTAGCCTTCTGGAAGGACCCTTTTGACCTTGTAGGGACTGCATTAAGCACTGAGGCTGTTTTGAGTCCTGCCATGCTTATTAAATTCCAGAATCACTCCTGAGCCCTTGTGTTGACCAATATGACCTCCCATCCCTCTGCAATATAAAACAAGTTTTCAAAGGTCCGAAGAGGGTAGCAGGTGGGTAGATGCCTAATTGAGACCTATGGTGAAGAAGTGCTCAGTTAGAGAAAAGGCTAAAGGTCCACTCTACTTGACCATGGCTTATTCAGCAAGTAAGGGCTGAACTTAGCAGTATGACCTTGAACAAGAAAGTTACTCCTCTGTTGCCTCAGTCTCTAGTATATGAAATAGGTTTATATTAAATATTTTCCTTTTTTTCTATTCAGTTCTTACCATGCAGGGGCATAAGAAATCTACCTACCTGAAGCTTTATGTGATAATTGGCTCTTTGGTATCTTGTCTGTTACGTGATAAGTGCCTAATTAATAGTAATTGTGTTTTACAAACTACATATAATCAAAATAAGATGCCATGGACTATAAAATACACCATCACTTCATATATACTATGAAAGAAAAGCTATCGATTACATGGGCCACACACTTCTCTCATTATTTAGAATATCTATGTCATTATATATATTTCAGATTTACTTAGGATATTTTTATCCTGTATTACTTCTGTGCATATTTTTTTTAAAAATGAACGAATAAGCTCTTCCTAAAACTTGACATTCAGAATTAAACTGTTATGACTCACCTTTAACTCTATCATTGCTAGTGCTTTATAATCTCTGTCAGCCAAGCCAGGCTGGTGTTATACCAGATTTTTACCACCCCAAATCATCCTCTCTGCCATTAAGAGCAATCTGGATGGAGTGTTTTTAAAGAATATGTACCTGACTAAAAACCATAGGTGCTGGGCTCCGAGATAGTTTTGCCGCTATGTAGAGCAAGCCTACTTGCAAGAACTGCTTCAGGAATATTGAGACCACTGATTGACCTCTGCTCCACCCCTGCCCACCCCATTTGCCTCCTTCTCGTTGAAACAATGTCTCCCTCTTGCCTTCAGGACTGTCTTCTAAGCTGCTGATACTCATTCTGCCTTTTTGATGCTGACCTCTGGAGGTATCCACATGCCCAGGCAGTGATAACTTTGGTACAAACTCAAGCCTGGCTTGGTTGACAGATTATAGGGCATTATGGATTGCAAATTTCAGAGATGTAAAAGATAGAAGTTGCATTTGTGAAAAGATGAAACATGGTAATAAATATATGCATTTAGTAGAGGGTATTATGCTAAGCGAAGTAAGTCAATCAGAGAAAGATAATTATCATATGATCTCACTGATCTGTGGAATTTAAGAAACAAGGCCAGAGGATCATAAGGGAAGAGAAGAAAAAATAAAACAAGATGAAACCAGAGAGGGATACAAACCATAAGAGACTCTTAATCATAGGAAACAAACAAAGGGTTGCTGGAGGGGAGGCCGGTGGAGGGATGGGGTAACTGGGTGATGGACATTAAGGAGGGCACCTGATGTAATGAGCACTGGGTATTACATAAGACTGATGAATCACTCACTTGTACCTCTGAAACCAATAATACATTATATGTTAATTAAAAATAATAAAAAACCCTCAAACTGAGGGTTCTAGAGGGGAGGGGGTGTGGGGATGGGTTAGCCTGGTGATGGGCATTAAGGAGGGCACGTATTGAATGGAGCACTGGGTGTTATACGGAAACAATGAATCATGGAACACTAAAAAAAAATAAAAGGGAACATGGGCTAAAAAAAAAAAATCCTCACAACAAAAAAAAATTTAAAAATAATGCATTTAGTGAAAGAAAAGGCATGCATGAATCCTCCTGCAAACAAGAACTTGTCATCCAAGTCCGTTTCAGTGTCATCTACAGACCAGCACCTGGGAACCTGTTAGAAATTGTAGACTGTGTCACCACCCCAGATTGACTAAATTAGAATCTGAATTTTATCAAGATCTTCAACTGATTAGCACATTAAAGTAAGGAAATACTGGTTGTATTTGTTACATCAAATGTATTACTTGACTTGTCTGCTTACATTGGATTTCCCTGTATGCACAGGCACACCATCCCAGCTTGTGCTCCCTGTCCTGCTCTGCTAATTCAGATCACACCTAAGAACAAATCTTACTGGAATATCCTCTTGTGTGGGTTACAAAAACTGAGATGTTATGTTTATCTTCTTCACATTTAATGGGGACAGGCAGGAGGCACTGCTTTAGCAAAAAATCACCCATAGCTCTATCCTTTTCTAGAAAGAACAAGGCCAGCAGGAGGCCAAATTCTTCCATAACCTCTTGCATCAACATCAAGGCCTGTTTCATAGCCCCCCTCTTACCACCATTTACAAACCTGTTCCACATGTATATCCTACTGATACTGGGCTTATAAACTGCTTTCCTAGTTTAGTGTTCACATTTCAACAGTTGAATTGGCTTTTTAAAATTGAAGGTTTTGGGAAGGAGTAGCTCCAAAGAGGTGTAGAGGAAAGCCTCAAGGCATCATTCCAGAAACTGTGTGTGTGTGTGTGTGTGTGTGTGTGTGTGTGTGTGTCTACCTCATTTAGCACCTATTTGGAAACTCAACTCTGTGCCCTGAAAACAGGCTGTGGCCTTTACTTTTGCTTCTCTCCCTCTCTCAAGGCCAGTTTTCAGCTATGTTAGTAGAATCAGAGGACTCAACACTTTTATTTTGCAAATATAAAGTGTCAGCTAATGGCCCACTTAGAGCCTTACCTCAGGGTGCTTCTGCATGCTAAATAGGGTCATTCTGGATCAGGCCCAGAAGAGGTGGAGGAAGGGTGGTATTTGGGAGCAGGGAACAGAGCTTCAGCTTCTGGGTTTCCCTATACATTTAGCTATCTAAGAAGCTGATCCTAACATGTTGTTTTGTGAAGCTATTTCTGGCATTATCAACTTTCACTTTTCTAGAAAATAATTCTTTGTGGTATTTCTACTGCAATCACTTTTCCTCTAATAGTTGCCATATAGAACTTCACTCTTTAGTCTTTTGTTCAGTCTTTTCATTCATCTTTAAGTATTTCTTGTGTGCTAAGTATTGGGATGGCAGAGAAGGAGACCAACTCCATCCTGACCCATAGGAGCATATTTTGATAAACTTTGGGCTTCTAAGTTTAGACAGATCACAAGAGTGCCCAATATGTATTTAAAAGTGGAAGAATAATGGTTAAAACATTACGAATAGAATTTTGGGGAGGAGTAATATGATGAACGTTTTCTTCTTGTTAAATGTGCGGTCTCTTTCAGAACTTACGCTTCTGGTTGAGCAGCCTTTCTGCAGTCCTCCTCCCTCACAACAGGCCAGGGAATAGAATCCTACTCTCTAACCCACTCTTGGATGGTAGCAAAGGCTTCCCAGGGGAAATGATCTCCGGTTGAGGATGGATGATGTGCGCTTGATACTGAAGCTAGGCCACAGGCAAAGAGAGACGGGCATGGGAGGATGCTCAGTGGTGAGAGGGAAGGAACAGCTTTCACAGCTCTTAAAACTGGCATTAGCAGCACCCGAGAGCCTTTTAATACCTCTGCAAGAGCATCTGTTTCTTAGGGCTACTGTAACAAACTAGCACACACCGGGTAGCCAAAAACAGAAATGTGTAGTCTTGGTTCTAGAGGCTAGAAATGCAAAATCTTGCTTATTCTCCTAGCTTCTGGTCATTGTTGCCAATCCTTGGCATTCCTTGACTTAGAGTTCATAACCTCCATGTCTGCCTCCATGGTCACATGGCCTCTTTCTTCTACCTGTCCGTGTCTTTCCCATGGTGGTCTCTTCTGTGTGTGTCTGTCTCTGTGTCTTGTCTTGTCCTCTTAATAAGAACACAAGTCATACTGGATTAAGGGCCCACCATACTCCAGTATGACCTCATCTTACATCTTAATTCCTTCTGTAAGGACCCTATTTCCAAATAAGGTCATGTTCACAGGTACCAGAGTTTAGGATTTCACCATCTCTTTTGGGGGGACACTATTCAACCTACAACAACAAGCTTCTGGTTAGATCTACTACATCAGCCGTTCTGCTAAGGATTCAAAGATGCGTTGAGTACTCATTATAAGATCAATGTTTTAAGAGAGGTGGGAGAAAGGGTTGAGAGTTCAAAGACATGGACCCGTGGATGGAGTGAATGGGAACAAAAAAAGGTCAAAGAGATGCCATTACCAGAACTTAAATAGGGCTTTAAAGGAAGTAGAATTTTTGTTTCTTTTCCTTTTCTGTGTTTCACATGCTTTGGTTGCAAGGTTCAGGGCTTTATCCATCCTTATGAGTATGTTTTGTAACAACATCATATAGAATAATTACTGTTATACAAGGTGCAATACTAAATGTTTTACGGCAGCTATTATTCCTATTTTTAAGCTATGGAAATATCTACGGTTTAGCTCTTTAATTCTATTTAACTCTTTATCTTATATGGAAAATCATTTGCATTAGCATTTTAGGCTCCCAAACTTAGTTGTTAAGAAATACTCTGGTTTGAATCTAGACTCTGCCACTTACTGGCAAATATAGTCTTGAAAATTTATGTAACTTCTCTGAGATTCAGTTTCTTATTATATATGGAATCATTTACAATAGTAGTAGGCACCTGATAGAGTAGTTGAGAAAACAGAATGAGATGCTGCACTGTAAGTATTTGAGTGATGTGTAGAATGTGGGAAGTACTAAGTGATAGCCCATTTTATCCTGGCCCTTCAGAGGCAAGTGGAACCTTAAGAGGTATACATTTTGGCATCCTGATTCTCTAGATCTCAGAGTAGAAAAGAAGTTGGTTCAAGATAACTCAGCAACCACTTGTGACTAAATCAAGGCAGTGCATAGTCAATCTCAAGCATAGTAGAAGTTAGATTAGTGTAATAACTATTTTCTCCTTTTTAATTTTATGTGTATCGGTATATAAATGGGGGAATTGATTTTGAGTCAATTGACTTCAAATTCTAGACAAGAGAAGTGATAGATTTTCTTATGTCTAGGTAAGGCTGATTCTAGTCTTTAAAAATGAATGAAGATTAGTGATTAGGAAGGAATTACACCAGGAAGAAGCCATGAATTGAGAAACAGGGTCAAAAACATTTTAGATAAACTTGTTTGACAAGACATTTGTCTGTTAAGGGCAGTTGAGAATTTCGCAACAATGCCACCAACACTTTCAGAGACCAGTGCCCATAATACTTCCCTTTGAATGGGACTTAGTGCTTTATCCACATGTTAGCTATTATTTTAGTGAAGATAATGGATTGGATTGTTCCCATGTATTTGGATTTCAAGAGTGAGATTTCAAAAATGAAGATGAAGGAAATCCCTGATATGGAATCGCCAAATATTTTCCACCTCTTATAAAACTTTAAGTAACTTAAAATAAAACCTATCATCTATAATAACTATGATTTTTTTTATAAGAGGAAGGCTATTTTAACACCCCAAATATAGGAAGTACATGAGCTCAAAATGAAGAATACTGATTAAAAAGGAGTATTTAATTTTATGTTACACTGTCATTTTCCTAGTTTTCTTCCAGGGGATAAAACCTTTTGGATGGACCAGCAGTGTCCCTGACCAGCTTTTAGAAACCAATAAACTTCCCTCTCCAGGAAACATGTTGCAATAACCTGGTGAACTTTTCCTCAGATCATATGCTCCTTCCTCCCTGGAGGTCCTACTGTGTGTGCTTCCTTTCCTTTTTCTCCATATCTCATGGAGTTTGTGACCATTATGAACTACTCTGATAGGCATGTGTCATATCTGCCAAGCAATGTGTTGTAGCAAAAGAAAACAAGACCCTCAAAACAAATCTGTTGATGATCTAATCCAGGGGTTATGGATAAAAGTCTTTTCCATTGGAGCCTATGGTTTTTATAGAATTTACCTGGTGCGTTGATTGGATATTCTAAACAAGAATAGAGCGGCAGGATGGGGAGGAAAAGCAGTGGAGTTACTTAGTGCATCCTTCCATCCGTGCACACATTCCTTCTATCTTCGGGTACTAGAGAGAATCATAAAATCCTCCTCTTCAGATTCAGGCTGAAGAGATTTACCAGGTACCTACCTGTGCCAGGAACTATGCTAGGCCCTTCTTATGTGCTCTTTCCTTAACATGAGTAGAGCTATTGTGACTTTTCTCCCTGTCCCAGAGGAGATAAGCAAGGCTTTGAAAGACTCAGTGCCTGTGTCCCATAGCCACTATGCACATGTAGATGCTCTTAGCCTCTATTTTTCTTGAGGGGTTGTTGATACTTTGTAACCGAGGCACCACATTAGTGTCCTACTCTCATTTGTGCTGAGCTTCTGTTCATCCTATTAAAATAGCATTCTTTTCTCTGTTTCTGTTGATATTCCAACATCAGTGTAGAGAACCTGGTGGCAAGCACGGTGTTATAACACAGTGGTTCCTACTGAAGGCTCTGGAGTGAACTTGGGCAGTTTCCTCTCTGTGTCCTCATTTGCTGACTGTAAAATGAGTGTTGTGATAGCACTTACCTCATAGGATTCTTGAGAGGTAAAACAAGTATAAACACTTAGCCCATTCCTTGACATATCTCAGTCATCTTTATTATAAGCTCTTAGTGTTACATAAAATAGGAATTAAAAATATTAATTTATAGATTTATAAATTAATTTAATATACTAACTTACTGCATATTGCATCCAATTTCCTCAAAACATCTGACAGCCTATCTTGTATTAGCCTGTCCTCCCGAAACATCTGAGAGCATGTGCTATTGCTTTTCCCCTTCCATTTAAGTTTTCACACAGTGATCTAGGAGCTGAGAAAACATCTGGGTGTTGCAACAGGTCTGAGTGATTTCATGGTTTTCCTTAGGATTGGCTCTTGCAGAGTTGTTGTGGACAAAGCTGAAGAAGAGAAGTAAGCATGGTGAGGTATAGAGACAGTCTTGATTCTATATGGCTGGCCAGGGCCTTGAGGGTAGTAAGTACCTGGTCTTTGAATGAGTGGATAGCAAAACTATGCACAAATGAGGATATTCTGGTTCAGGGAATTGTACATGGTGCTCAGTGTATGCAACACAGTTTTGTTGTTGTTGTTGTTGTTAGAATGTGTTATACTTGCTGATTAAAACTCTCACAGGGTGGCTAAAAACAAGGAAAAGCCATAGATTCCCATGCTTTGTTTTTCTTTGTAAAAGTCCTTTCCTACTTAATACATGTTTATAGAAATAAAATATTACAGAAAATATATCTACATGCGTAAGTCATTTTCATTGGCTGAACTTTCAATAGCATGAAAGATCTTTTATTCTACTTTTTTTTTTCTCCACGGTTTCCAAAATGGCTATGGGCTCATGGTAGTGGCTCAATATATGAGCAGAGGGAGATTTTCACTGAAAACAAGTGTTTATCCAAGTGCAAAACTTTGTATCAAGTGTTAAAATTGCAGACTTCAGAGTGGGGCAGAAACTCTCCTCTGAAAACGACTAATTCTGTGATTGTGGCTCCAAGTTCTTTGAATCTCTTTTGTCCCATTTGTAAAATGGGGATAATATCTACAGAGTTGATGTGAACACTAAATGAATGTGAAGATTATTTGAAACACTTAGCACAATGCCAGAAACATAGTAGAATATAGCTTCTTCAGAGCATCCGGTGAAAGACATGCTTGCCCATCATCCGCTAGATTGATTCTTTTCCTGTCACTCTGAACCTACTACCCTGACCAGTGAGATTTAATGAGTCCTTAGCTTATCTTTTGTGAAACAGAGGTGCTAATATTTAATAGTTCACAAATCTTGAAGGAATTCTTTAGACAAAATGAAAGAACATTCAAAAAAGAAAAGTTAATTTGGAAATAATTTAGAGTTGTAGCCCAACTCCTAATCACTTGCAGGTGACAATCATTCTGTATCTGTTATAAAATCTCAGCATTCCTTTCTCCGCTCTTAATCCACATTATGACTATCTCCCAACCGCATAGTGGGCAGAAATTAATTTAAACCAAAGTTAAATAATTGGAAAGGCTGCAAATAAGTCCCTAGAACTAATATTCATTGGCAACAAATGTGGATTTAGTTTGAATTTAGAAGACTTTGTGGAAGAATAGATTCTTGGTTGCATGACAATGACTGTGTTGAATGAATGAGTAAGAGGAGTTCCTTAGATCTGGGGCTAGTTGCAAATTGAGGTCTCTGCTAAGTCTGAGAATCAAAGAATTTGTAAGTGAATTCTCTGCTTTTTAAAAATTAGCTTAAGTTACCAGAAAAATACAAAAATCAAGAGCTGAAATGAGGAACATATGATTTCTTATTCTTTAAAAGGTGGGAGCAATGTTTTCCTCCTTGCAGCTGACAAAGTTACAGGAAGAAGTAGTAGATTCTCTACAGGGCAAATTGGTCTCACTTTTCTGTGCCAATGCACATTAATTCCCCACAGGAACTCTGTTTTTTCCAGGGGTGTACATTTGCACAGTTGAACTCATATTTTGCTCTCAAGTGCAATGGTGCTCACAGCAATGCTAATAAAGCTAGAACTGACGTGCTTCTCCCTGGAACCTCATTCCTATTTTTTGGCATTTATTTATCTGTAGGGCCTTCAACCTGTTACACAGGTTGGACACAGAGGAACCCTGAGTCCACAGTTTACTAAAGGATATTTGCATCTGAAGATAGGCTCTTGATTTTCTTTCTTAAGATTCCTAACCCCAGCCCCGCTCAGGAGTTTTTAATTACTTTTTTCTTGAGCAAGTTAGTGTTGCATTTTCTGTCACTGGTAACCCAAGTTTTCTGATAAAAATGCCTTCTAGGTGTTGGGCCCTGGCTGAAGCTCTGAGAATTGTATGGAGAACAACCACGGTTGCATGTCTCCATGGAGTAGATGGTTTACAGGAGCAGACACATTAATTGGGGAAGCACATTAATGACAGGGAATTTCCAAAACAGATCTACTCAAACAGATAACACACAGTTTGATCAGAATGTGTAACAGATTGGAAGAGAACCACAGTGAAGACTTCCCTGAGAAAGTAATCTATGAGCTTAAATCTGGAGAATGATTAAGAAGTAAGTAGGGGAGCAGAAAGGGCAAAAGAATTCCAAATAGAAAAAATAGCCCAGGTAGAAGACAACATGCAATAAATGCCCTGTGGTAGGGGGAGCATGGCATGGTCAAGGATAGAAAAGAGATCTGAGTAGCAGGCTGTGATAACAAGGAGAAGAGTGGCTGGGGTGATGACTGGAGACACAAGTCAGGCATATTACGGAAGGTCTTAAGAGCCATTTTAAGGAGTTTTGTCTTTTGTAAAAATAACAAAAAGCCATATAGTCTATGGTCTTAGATTGTAAATTCAAGGCTCATCGAGACAAAATAGATTTGTCTAAGTTTGCATATCGCTCATGTGGCAAGTTGGGTCCAGAACTCATGCCTCAGACTCCCAGGTGACCTACAGAAACAATTTACGATAGTCCTTAGTGTTCTGAATATCCCAAGGGGACAAACACCTTAAATGGACTTAGAAAATCACAAAGTTGCTATGGAGGTATATTCCCAACATAACACCAATTATACCTGTGAGAAGTTTATATGTGAACTTAATGTAATTACACATAGGACATGCTATGACTTCTAGAAACACCTATCTATCAACAGTTTCAAAAGTGATACCCTTACAACTTCACACCCACTAGGATGGTTATTATGGAGGAAAAAAAAACCCAGAAAATAGGTGTGAAGGAGATGTAGATAAATGATAACTCCACTGCATTGCAGATGGGAATGTAAAATGCTGCCGGTGCTTTAGACAACAGTATGGTGGTTCATCAAAAGTTAAACATAGAATTCCTGTGTGATACCCCCAGGAAGTGAAAGCAGGGATTTGAACAGATATTTCCACACTTGTGTTAATAGTAACATTATTTAAAGTAGCCAAAAAGTGGAGACAACACAGAGTACATCAGCAGATCAATGGATTAACGGAATGTGGTACATACATAAGATGGAATAATATTCAGGCTAATAAAGGAAAGAAATTCTGATATAAGCTACAAAAAGCGTGAACCTTGAAAACATTATGCTATGTAGAATAAGCCAGAAAAAAGGACAAATAAATGTGAGGAAGGAAACAGGCATCAAAATCCAGGAGGCACAGAGAACCCCTCTCAAAATCAATAAAAATAGGTCAACATCCCAACATCTAATAGTAAAACTTACGAGTCTCAGAGACAAAGAGAATATCCTGAAAGCAGCTTGGGAGAAGAGATATGTAACGTACAATGGTAGAAATATTAGACTGGCAACAGACCTATCCACAGAGACCTGGCAGGACAGAAAGGACTGGCATGATACCTTCAGAGCACTAAACGAGAAAAATAGGCAGCCAAGAATACTATATCCAGCTAGGCTGTCATTGAAAATAGAAGGAGAGATAAAAAGCTTCCAGGACAAACAAAAACTAAAGGAATTTGCAAACACGAAACCAGCCCTCCAAGAAATCTTCAAAGGGGTCCTCTAAGCAAAGAGAGAGCCTAAAAGCAGCATAGATCAGAAAGGAACACAGACAATACACAGTAACAGTCACCTCACAGGCAATACAATGGCACTAAATTCATACCTTTCAATAGTTACCCTGAATGTAAATGGGCTAAATGCCCCAATCAAAAGACACAGGCTATCAGATTGGGTTAAAAAACAAGACCCATCAATATGCTGTCTGCAAGAGACTCATTTTAGACCCAAAGACACCCCCAGATTGAAAGTGAGGGGGTGGAAAACCATTTACCATGCTAATGGACACCAAAAGAAAGCTGGGGTGGCAATCCTTACATCAGACAAATTAGATTTTAAACCAAAGAGTGTAATAAGAGATGAGGAAGGACACTATATCCTAACTAAAGGGTCTATCCAACAAGATCTAACAATTGTAAAGATCTAGGCCCCTAACATGGGAGCAGCCAATTATATAAGCCATTAATAACAAAAGCAAAGAAAAATATCAACAACAATACAATAATAGTGGGGGACTTTAACACCCCCCTCACGGAAATGGACAGATCATCTAAGCAAAAGATCAACAAGGAAATAAAGACTTTAAATGACACACTGGACCAAATGGTCTTCACAGACATATTCAGAACATTCCATCCCAAAGCAACGGAATACACATTCTTCTCTAGTGCCCATGGAACATTCTCCAGAATTGATCACATCCTAGGTCACAAATCAGGTCTCAACCGGTACCAAAAGATTGGGATTATTCCCTGCATGTTTTCAGACCACAGTGCTTTGAAACTAGAACTCAATCAGAAGAGGAAAGTCGGAAAAACTCAAATACATAGAGGCTAAAGAGCATCCTACTAAAGAATGAATGGGTCAACCAGGAAATTAAAGAAGAATTAAAAAAATTCATGGAAACCAATGAAAATGAAAACACAACTGTTCAAAATCTTTGGGATACAGCAAAGGCAGTCCTGAGAGGAAAGTATATAGCAATACAAGCCTTTCTCAAGAAACAAGAAAGGTCTCAAATACACAACCTAACCCTATACCTAAAGGAGCTGGAGAAAAAACAGCAAATAAAGCCTAAACCCAGCAGGAGAAGAGAAATAATAAAGATCAGAGCAGAAATCAATGAACTAGAAACCAAAAGAACAGTAGAACAGATCAACGAAACTAGGAGCTGGGTCTTTGAAAGAATTAACAAGATTGATAAACCCCTGGCCAGACTTATCCAAAAGAAAAGAGAAATGACTCAAATCACCAAAATCATGAATGAAAGAGGAGAGATCACAACCAACACCAAAGAAATACAAACAATTCTAAGAACATATTATGAGCAACTCTATGCCAGCAAATTAGATAACCTGGAAGAAATGGGTGTGTCCCTAGAGATGTATCAACTACCAAAATTGAACCAGGAAGAAATAGAAAACCTGAACAGACCTATAACCACTAAGGAAATTGAAGCAGTCATCAAAAATCTCCCAAACAAACAAAAGCCCAGGGCCAGATGGCTTCCCAGGGGAATTCTATCAGACATTTAAAGAAGAATTAATACCTGTTCTCCTGAAACTGTTCCAAAAAGTAGAAATGGAAGGAAAACTTCCAAACTCATTTTAGGAGGCCACCATTACCTTGATCCCAAACCAGACAAAGACCCCATTAAAAAGGAGAATTACAGACCAATATCCTTGATGAACATGGATGCAAAAATTCTCACCAAAATACTAGCCAATAGGATCCAACAGTACATTAAAAGGATTATTCACCACGACCAAGTGGGATTTATCCCTGGGCTGCAAGGCTGGTTCAATAGCCGCAAATCAATCAACGTGATACAATACATTAACAAAAGAAAGAACAAGAGTCATATGATCCTCTCAATAGATGCAGAAAAAGCATGTGACAAAGTACAGCATCGTTTCTTGATCAAAACTCTTCAGAACATAGGGTTAGAGGGTACATACCTCAATATCATAAAAGCCATCTATGAAAAACCTACAGTGAATATCATTCTCAATGGGGAAAGGCTGAGAGCTTTTCCCCTAAGGTCAGGAACACGGCAGGGATGTCCACTCTCACCACTGCTATTCAACATAGTATTAGAAGTCCTAGCCACAGCAATCAGACAACAAAAAGAAATCAAAGGCATCCAAATCGGCAAAGAGGAAGTCAAACTCTCACTCTTTGCAGATGATATGATACTGTATGTGGAAAACCCAAAAGACTCCACCCCAAAACTGCTAGAACTCATACAGGAATTCAGTCAAGTAGCAGGCTATAAAATCAATGCACAGAAATCAGTGGCATTCCTATACACCAACAACAAGACAGAAGAGAGACAAATCAAGGAGTCGATCCCATTTACAATTGCACCCAAAACCATAAGATACCTAGGAATAAATTTAACCAAAGAGGCCAAGGATCTGTACTCAGAAAACTATAAAATACTCATGAAAGAAATTGAAGAAGACATAAAGAAATGGAAAAACGTTCCATGCTCATGGATTCGGAAAACCAACATTGTGAAGATGTCAATGCTACCTAGAGCAATCTACACATTCAATGCAATCCCCATCAAAATACCATCCACTTTTTTCAAAGAAATGGAACAAATAATCCTAAAATTTGTATGGAACCAGAAGAGACCCCGAATAGCCAGAGGAATACTGAAAAAGAAAAGCAAAGCTGGCGGCATCACAATTCCGGACTTCCAGCTCTATTACAAAGCTGTCATCATCAAGACAGTATGATACTGGCACAAAAACAGACACATCGATCAATGGAACAGAATCGAGAGCCCAGAAATGGACCCTCAACTCTATGGTCAACTTATCTTTGACAAAGCAGGAAAGAATGTCCAATGGAAAAAAGACAGTCTCTTCAACAAATGGTGTTGGGAAAATTGGACAGCCACATGCAGAAGAATGAAACTGGACCATTTCCTTACACCACACACAAAAATAGACTCCAAATGGTTGAAAGACCTAAACGTGAGACAGGAGTCCATCCAAATCCTAAAGGAGAACACAGGCAGCAACCTCTTCGACCTCAGCCGCAGCAACTTCTTCCTAGAAACATCGCCAAAGGCATGGGAAGCCAGGGCAAAAATGAACTCTTGGGATTTCTTCAAGATAAAAAGCTTTTGCACAGCCAAAGAAATAGTCCACAAAACCAAAAGGCAACCGACAGAATGGGAGAAAATATTTGCAAATGACATATCAGATAAAGGGCTAGTATCCAAAATCTATAACGAACTTATCAAACTCAACACCCAAAGAACAAATAATCCAATCAAGAAATAGTTAGAAGATATGAACAGACATTTTTCCAAAGAAGACATCCAAATGGCCAACAGGCACATGAAAAAGTTCTCAACATCGCTCGGCATCAGGGAAATCCAAATCAAAACCCCAATGAGATACCACCTCACACCCGTCAGAATGGCTAAAATTAACAAGTCAGGGAACGACAGATGTTGGCGGGGATGTGGAGAAAAGGGAACCCTCCTACACTGTTGGTGGGAATGCAAGCTGGTGCAACCACTCTGGAAAACAGTATGGAGGTTCCTCAAACAGTTGAAAAGAGAGCTACCATTTGATCCAGCAATTGCACTACTGGGTATTTACCCCAAAGACACAAATGTAGGGACACGAAGGGGTACCTGCACCCCAATGTTTATAGCAGCAATGTCCACAATAGCCAAACTGTGGAAAGAGCCAAGATGTCCATCAACAGATGAATGGATAAAGAAGAAGTGGTATATATACACAATGGAATATTATGCAGCCATCAAAAGGAATGAGATCTTGCCATTTGCAACGACGTGGATGGAACTGGAGGGTGTTATGCTGAGTGAAATAAGTCAATCAGAGAAAGACATGTATCATATGACCTCACTGATATGAGGAATTCTTAATCTCAGGAAACAAACTGAGTGTTACTGGAGTGGTTGGGGGTGGGAGGGATGGGGTGGCTGGGTGATAGACATTGGGGAGGGTATGTGCTACGGTGAGCGCTGTGAATTGTGCAAGACTGTTGAATCACAGATCTGTACTTCTGAAACAAATAACGCAACATATTTTAAGAAAAAAGAAAAAGAAGAAGATAACAGGAGAGGAAGAAGGAAGTAAGTCAGAGGGGGAGACGAACCATGAGAGATGATGGACTCTGAAAGGCAAGCTGAGGGTTCTAGAGGGGAGGAGGGTAGGGCGATGGGTTAGCCTGGTGATGGGTATTGAGGGGGGCACGTTCTGCATGGAGCACTGGGTGTTATGAACAAACAATGAATCATGGAACACTGCATCAAAAACTAATTATATAATATATGGTGATTAACATAACAATAAAAAAATTTTTAAAAAAAGGACAAATAGTGTGTAGTTCTACTTACATTAGATACCTAATGATTACATTCATAGAGACAGAAAGTAGAATGGTGGTTCCCAGGGGCTGGGGGGAAGTGGGAAGTTGTTGAATGTTGAAACAGAGTTTTACTTTGGGATGATGAAAAAGTTCTTGTAATAGTTGTACACCAATGTGAATGTAATTTTAGGCTACTGAACTGTTAAAATATAAATTTTGTATTTTACCATGACACACAAAAAACTCTTGAAGTCATAATGTTAATTGTTATCTCCTCGTATTTTAATATTATAAGTGAATTTATAATACAGATAAAATGATGCTTTACTTGATAAAATATGAGAAACAATTATATATCCCTTCTTCTGCTAGTTTTCGCATATAAAGGATGTCCTTTCTCCTGTACAGATGCCAGTACTATTAAAAGCTTTTTTGTTATAACAAGAGAAGGCTTGAAATAACAAAAGCGGTCATGAACTTACATTAATGTGTGTTTAATCCACCACAAAAAGAAGTTCTGCCTTAGGGATGTTTCTGCAGTTTTTCTACATTTTTGTTAAAGGGTTCATAAATAAGTATGGCATGTAATTTTAGATTTCTGTAACTCTGAGATCATCTCCATACAAATAACTTAAAATTCAAAGTTTTGTTTGAATACTTACCCTTTCCCTAAGTCAGAAGTATGTTTTCAGTTTAAATTATTTAGATCACCAGATAAATTTCCTAATTAAGTCTTTTCCTAGAGTGTTTCATACTGGGTCTTCAATCTTGGTGTCCTATCCTTGAGGGTCAGACTCCTGGAGAGGAATAGATCGATGAAAGCAGCAAAATGCACAAATTGTATTTCTGGGCAGAGTGTCTGTCCTCCAAGATGACCGAAAGTCTGGACAGTCCTTCAAATGTTAGAAGTTAATGTTTGTGTTTCCCATGCACTGTCTTCCTTAGGATATATTTCTGTTTGTTCAAGTGTTTCTGATAGAACATGGGACCTAAGCCTCTAACCAGCCTGGACATCCTAGTGAACCCGCCTGCTATCCTGGTGCCACTTAGGCCTCTTCTCTTGGAAACAAACACACTCCTCCAACTGTAACTGGATGAGCATGGAATGGAGGACAATTTTAACCTCCTTTGTTCTAGGCACTGTATTTTTCCAAACAATAACCTTTAACTTTTATGAAAGCCAGTGCTCATCGTGCATATTTCTCACTTAAATTAAAACTTAAATTTGATCTTCTCATTCCCCTGCTGAAATCCTTCCCATTGTCTATCCGTTGCTCTTAGGAAAAAATAGAAAATGCTTAATGTAGTCTCCAGGGAAAGATTTTGGGGTAATGGAAAAGATGGCTCATGCATATATATATATATATATATTTTTTTTTTAAATCATCTCCTTTACCCTTCTTACCCAACTTTATGTGCTTGGCTTCTTTCAGCCTTCATTACTCTTCCTAAAATCTTGCACATTAAGAGGTTGAAAATGTACATTTTGAATCAAAATAAAACTATGCTTAAGAAAGCATTTCAGAATATAATTTTTCCCTTTGGGGGGCATTCCACCTCTGTAACTTAATTCTCTGTCTTGAGGTTTTAATTCCTGGGAAAAACAGGATATTTTAACCAAGTACATTATATTCCTTTTCCCCTCTGTCCTTCCCTTAATAATAGTTAAACCCATTAATGTCTCTGGAGATATCCATCTGATAATAAACATCTATGGCAATGAGAGGATTATGTAATCTCCCGGCAGAAACCATATCATATAAAATTTTGAATTCAAGTACTCATATGTTTTTAGAGAGTCTGTTGCCCAGACCTCTGGTGGATTCAGCAGCAAGATGGGACTTACCCAACTATTTTTGCTCCCAAGTAATAACCTTCCTTGTTACATAACAAGAATGTCACAGGTTTGTATATAGTTTAACAAGTTCTTTGATGTACAGTATATCTCTAATCCTTTCAACCATTCTTTTGAGGCTGTTAGGAATCAACACTGTCATTTTATGGTTGGTGATTCTTAAAGAATTAAGTGGTTTGTTCCAAAATGCACTGACAGCAGGAATAAGGGTGAGGACTTAGATCCAGCTCTTCTCAGTCCATTGTGATTTTTGGAAGTGGTATTTAATGCTTTGTTTTTATCAGTTATAAAAGTACCATGTTCATTGTAGAAATTAAAGAGAAAATAGTAAAGTATAAAGATGAAAATTAGAAATACTTTCATTCCCACCATCTGGTTAACCACTGTTCATATTTTTGTGTATTTCCTTTCAGGTTTCTTATATATGGATGTGTGTGTGTGTGCAGTTAGGTTTATGTGAATTCTCACAAAATTGGGATCCTATTGCATTGTAACTGACTTAGAACAGGTGTGCAGCAATGTAACCGGGGTCTCATTTTCTCCTCCTATCTGCTAAGAATGAAGAGATGAAATAGGGCCAGAGGAAATGCCCGCTCCAAGTAAATCCCTTTTTATTTTCTTCAGTTTCAGAGAACATATTCCTGGGGACCTGAAACCAGAGAGAGAGAGAAATATCTGATCTATCAGGGTCAAGTAGATGTAATAGAAATCAGACAGATAGTCCTGAATTGGAACTATGAAATGTCACAGCTGGTGATTTCAAATAGCCTTTCAGATGCTGCAGGGTCTCCTATCCAACTGAAGAGTAGACCACTGTGGCACAGAACAGTGGCAAGGAGAGGGAAAGAGGCTGTGTTGTGTAGACTTAATTCATTGACTATGGAGATGGACCGATGAGGGTCTGAAGTTCTGCTTTGCAGCCTAACTAGCCATGTGACATTACCAGAGGCTCTGATCCTCAGCTGTCTCCTCTGTTAAATGGAATAAATATATAGTTTATGTAAATCCTTTTTATGATACCTGGCATATAGAAAGCACTTAACAGATGGAGACTTTAAACACATGGGCTCATCATACCACTCAGGGGTATGACATGGTCTGACTCAATTTTGGGGCGCTTTGCAGGAGACCCTCTGCTTACTTGGTTCGTTGGTGAAATTCCTGAATTCTGGCTGTGCCTGTTGTTATTATACAGACTCTGCTCTCTCTCGGAGACAGTCTTTGCTCCCACCACTCCCACATCCACCTGGCCAGATCTGCTAATTCAACTCAGAGCATCTTTATGTAGGCTCTATGGTGTGTTACCTGATGTGGTAGGAACTTTGGGTTCAAAGGGTAAATAAGAACATGACTTTCCCCTCAGAAGTGCTAACAGAGAAGTAAATAAACAAAAAATGGTGTGGTATATGCCCAAATGGAAGATCTAAAGAGCAATGTGCGTGTCTGGTGTAAGCTCACAAGATTTTATAAGGACTCAGATTTTATCATGCAAAGGGGGCAGGAACATCCCTTCATGTCCCTCCAGAAATATTCAGAAAGGTTGGAAACAGGCATATTACATATCATCAGAAGCTGATTAAAAGCCTGGCACATCATTTTTCCCCCCTTGGGGGTAGGTGGGGGTTGAGGGGAGAAAGGTTATCTGCTGTCCTTGCTTCATTGTTCCCTTTCTTCCACCCTAGAACTCCCATATAAACCAGATTCTGGTGCCACAGTGAGGACAGTACACATTTTGCCCTCCTCGAGTTTCTGGTCTACCATAAGATCCAGAGAAGTTCCAAAGTAATAATCTTGCCTAGATGAGGTTAAGTACAGAGTCCCATGAGAGAACACAGAAGGGCCACCTCCCACCAACCTGGTGAGTCATTGAGGGTTTCCTGGAGGAAAATAGAAAATAGCTGAGAACTAAGTAGTGAGTAGGGCTTAACCACCATGGGGACAGAAAGAAAGCTATTCCAGTCTGGGGAACAGCATGTGCACAGGCTTGGAGCTGAGGGAGAATGACAGGCCGTCAGTATGTTTAGACAATGAGGTACTTCCAAGATGACAGGCTTGGAGTGTACATTTGTGGATAGAGTGCACTAAGTTGTCGCAGTGCTAGGCTTTGGGTGAGCTACACCTTCCGCTCTGGCTTTGCCTCACTCCAAGAGAGTGTGTGAGTCTGCCTTTATTTTTTAGTAGAAAATGAGTAGTATCAATAATAGAATGAGAAGGAGCCCATAGAAAGGTTTGGGCATAAAATCTTTTAGTACATAATTACCAAGGACTTCACTTTTATGCCAATGCAGGAACTTCCCTTTCTTTGAAGCTATTAAAAATAACGGACCATATCATTTTTCCTCTGTGATGGTCCAGAGGAGATTGATTTCTCCCAATTGGATGGGACTGCCTCCAGATTCTAGTGGCAAACCAGCCAGAGAATTATGTCTGGAAGGAAGGATGGCTCCAGCTTTTGGTAGAGTGGACTATGGAATCAGAATGCGTAGGAATGAATCCAGGCTCTGCCATTAACCAGCAGTGTACCTTTAGGCAAGTTTCTGAGCCTTTCTGCGTCATCCTGTAAACCATAAACCACTTCCTACAGTGTAGGTTTGTTGTGAGGCACAAGGAAGATGATGCTCTAGGTGCCTAAAACAGTGGTGTGTAGGAAGCTGCACAGAAGAGCTGGTTTTGGTGGAGGTGATTATTCAGCTCTATTGGTTGAAAACTATCCCTTGGGGGAGGAGACACTAGATTTCAGGTCTCTGTGTAGAGGGATATTAGCTCTCTGAGTAGGGGAGTTAAGGAAGAATATCTTTATCTTCTTTCACATTTATTTGTCCCTCCATGACCCCAAAACAAAAAGTGCCTCCTCAAATGGTCACATGAGCATGTGTATCTTGGTCATTGAAAATCTCTCAAAATCCCCTCCTTTCCATGGGGCCCTCCCCATTCTTAAGGGCAACATTTTGCTACCAAGACCTGCATCATTGCATAGCCCAGCAGTTCTCAAAGTGTGGTTTGTAATAACACCAGGACATTGTTTTTTGTTTTGTTTTCTCTTTTTTTCTTCTTACCATATTGATTTTGACTGATGATGGAGAAGCAATGGTGTGAAAATTCTATGGTACCTTAGCATGCAAGTCAAGGCAATGGCAGTAAACCATACTAGAAATCACTGCATTTTTCATTAGCACATACTTGCAATGTTAAAAAAAAAAGAAAGAAAAAAACCCTGCTAATTTGACCTAGTAATGTCCTTCATGAAGTACTAAAAATTAATATTATTTAATCTAGACCTTTGAGTATACATCTTTTTTATATTCCATGTGATAAGATTGGGATTATATGTAAAGCATCAGCCTGGTTGTCTAAGGAAAAATCACTCAGACTGTTGTTTGAACTACAAAGCCAGACTAGCAACATTTTTTTTCTTGAACTCCATTTAAATAGGAAAAAAAAAATGACAAACCATGGTTATGCAAACTAGGTTATTTGCTTGACCTTTGCTCAAAAATGAACAAAGTGAACTTGATAGTATTTGTTGCCAATGATAAAATCTTGAACTTGAAGCAAAATGTAGAATTTTAGAAAACCCAAACCTACCTCTGCAGTAAGCTTAATAGGTTCCTTGATTTCAGATTGTTCTGATGAGATTGGAGGTAATACTAACAAATGATTTTTTCTATTTTATAACAAGACCTATTGACATTTACAAGATTTGCATCAGTCAGATAAACATGATTTTCCAAATACATGATGTTACAAAATCATGGTGCATGGGTAAAAGATAATTCAAAGTATGATATGGCCAATGGATTTTAATATAATAAAGTACCAAATTTTATTAATATGGTTTCATATTTCACATTGCAATAACCCCCAAATATCTTGTTGAGTTTTAGTGTAGGATTAAAGAATATCCATGGTTACCTTGAAAAGGCTATTAAAATATCCTTCCCACTAACAACTACGTATGTTTGTGAGATTGGATTTTATTCATGTGTTTCAATAAAACTAACCTATCACAACAAATAGAAGAATACAGCTGTTCTTCTTAAGCCAAACATTAAAGAGTCTTGAAAAAATGCAATTGACACATTCAGTAAAATTTTTCATTTTAGAAGTTTTTAAAAAAATTCAATATTTGTATATAACAGGTTGAATATAATTTCAAATGAATTAATGTATAATTGTTTTAATTCCTAATATTGACCTATTGATATAACCCACATAAAAGCTATGTGGGATCCACAATAATTTTTAAGAGTATGAAATGGTCTTAAATCCACAAAGTTAGAAAATCACTAGTGTAGCTAAAGATACTTTCTCTATAAAGGGGATTCAGAAATTGTTAAATGCATACCAGAAGCAGAGGAACACGGGGGGGTGGGAAGACTCTTGTTAAGTGTATATGTGGTGGGTTTGTTTGTTTGTTTAACTGCTAAGTTCCCTTCCAAATTTGATATCCTAGAATTCTGAGGAATTCACTTTTAGGTATGGTTTTGTGGATGGAAAGAAGAAAAAGACTACAGAGAAAGTAAGAAAATGAGAGAGGCTGAGGGTAGAGTGAGGAGGTAAGATGGAGGATTATTAACTTAGGCAAGTCTCAGCACCTCCCTGAGCATTAACTTTTTTTTATGAGGTTTAGTGTGGATGGTTTATAACCCTTTCTCCCAGCTTCTGATAATTCCTTAGATTAACGAAACTATTAAAATAAGAAGGAAACCCTAAGAAGGATGGCCGTCTAAATACCTTTGGGGAGATTGGAAAGGAAAACTAACATCTGGACTGAAGCTTAGAACAATCTGGTAAATTTTGATGAGCTTGAACTTACTAAATCTCTTAGTTTTACCAGATAATTTAACAATTTGGTGAGCTTTCCCCTGGAAAATGATAATCCTTTCTGGTTGAACAAAATGTTGCTCTGGACCTCGTAAGGACCCTGTGCTAGAATGATGACTTTCTGTGAACCCCTTCCTATAGAGGTGTGTGTTCAAAACACTTTTTCACCTTTAACATCAATCGTTACATCCATGCAGTCCTGTGTGGTGAAAGAGAGTATCATGCTAATATTACACTTGAGGAAATACAAGTGTGGAAAGGTTAGGTGACTTACTCAAGTCCTCAATGTAGTCTAATGGCCTGCTAGGTTCCTTGATCCCTGACTTTGAAGAGCTTGTATTTCACTGGGGAAATAAACATTGCCCATGTGATCCCTTTTGATAGTAGGGCGGAAAAAAAATGGACACAAAGAAGGACAGATTGTTTTCTATTCTCAGAGCTGTTGCTCGATTGGTGCACATCACTTACCTTCACTGAAAATGTGTATGTTTCGCCCCACTCCTTCATCAAATAGTGATGGTATCTCTCAGGCTGAAATGTGAGAATTAGAAGAATAAGAGGATAGCAGAGCACACGCATAGCATGTCATAGTTGGTTGATCAGCATGCCTTGCTGTCCTCATTGGTAAGGGAATTGGAGGCAAGAAAGATCACTGTGAGTTGATACCCGCCAGTTTCGTTCCTGCTCCTAAAGTATTCATGGATTTGTGAAGTCCGGAAGCAATGTTTTGGGGAGGCAGGCATTTGACGGAATAAGTCCAGGATGAGCAAAATGAAGTAAAAATGTGCATGGAACCTGGAGGGGAACAAGCTGACTTCAGGCTCTGGCAGTTGTATTGGTATTACATGGGTGTTCCTGTACACGTCTCCTATCTAGGCGCTCTCCAATTTGTCTATACTCTCTCTGCATGATTTCATCTGAACCTGTGGCTTGAACCACCCATACCCTGGCTCCCAAGCTTATACCTACAAGCATGCCCGCTCCTTCAAACTCAGTACCTGTCTATCCAGTTGCCTTCTTGACCTCCATTTCCACTTGGAACTCTGGTGGAGTCTTGGATTCAACCTATGAAAAGGAGGATTCTTGATTTCTCCTTGCAAACATGGTTGTCTATTTCAGTAAAGTGCACTACAATTCACCCTATTGTGTAATTCAAATGCTTAGATTTCCATCTTGATTCTTCTTCCCCTTCTATCCAGCATCTAGTCAACCATCATGTTCTTACAGCATAACCTACAAAATATGCCCAGGAACTGTTCACCTCTCTTCTCTGTGGCCATCTGGTGCCGGCCTCTATAATCTTTTATAAGGACTATGATAATGGTCTCCTAAACTTTCCTCTCTTATTATACTCTTGCTCTCCTCCCCAGTCTATTCTCCACTCATCAGTCAGAGCATGCATTTGAAAGAAACCATGTCCTGTCATTCCCAAACTTAAAATTAAAATCACCTTCCAATGAATTTGGACTAAAACTTAAGCTGTCTATTGTCTCCTCCTATAACCTGTATATATTGATCCCTGCCCTCCTCTAGACCTCATCTCAAAACATGACCCAATGCCTCCTCACCTACTGATCTCCAGCTCCACTACCTTCTTCCTGTTCTTAGAAAATGGCCAAGTTTAATCCTGCCTCAGGGCCTTTGCATTTGTTGCCCCCTCCTTCTGAAATGCCCTTCTCACAAGAGCATTCCATGGATGACTCCATGGATGACTCCTAACCAGCGGAGTTGGTTAACTCACCCCTGTGGACCTCAGTGTTGGCATTGCTCTACTTCCATCATTTTCCCCCAGAACATCCTAACAGTAGAGGAGGGCTTCCATCTACTTTTCTCCATGCACATGCAGGAGGATAGACCTGGCTCTGTAAAAAATCTCAGTATGTGTACATCGCTGGTGCTTTTGCTGCTAGAACTCATCCTGCGCTCTTCCTCTTTATCCTTTAGTTCTGTGTGCCTGTTTGCTCGTTTAAGGAACTTTGATTCGTTCGTCTCCCCTTTTTCACAGGTGATATTTATTGAGCCTCATTATCTCGCAAACGCTTTATGTGTGTTACGTTATTCAATTTCTACTTCCACCCTGAGACCTGGGTACTAGGATTCTCCTCATTTTACAGTTGTGCCCAAAGCTACAGAGCTAGGATTCAAACCCATGTCTAACTCCAAAGCCTATTTTAATATCAGATTTAATATACTTATGAAGTAAAATGATTCTACAAGTAAACCCCCAACTCTATTATCCTGTTTAATGAAAGTCTCCATCTCTACTGCCTAAAGAGTCATATTAGTAAATGCAGCACAAAAGATTGTTTTCATAGGGAGGAGGGAAGGACTTGTCTCTTCCACATTCTCTTTTTTTTCCCCCCCTTGGGCTGCCACTGCTAAACGTTTTTGTTTTTTGGTTTTTTTTTTAAAGATTTTATTTATTCATTTGACAGAGAGAGATACAGCGAGAGAGGGAACACAAGCAGGGGGAGTGGGAGAGGGAGAAGCAGGCTTCCCGCTGAGCAGGGAGCCCGATGCGGGGCTCGATCCCAGGACCCTGGGATCATGACCTGAGCCGAAGGCAGACGACTGAGCCACCCAAGCGCCCCTGCTAAACGGTTTTTAAATAGCAATTTAACCACCCACAGAGAGACCTCGGTTTACACATTTTCTTAGTGTATATCAGTGCTGTTACTCTTTCCCTGGTTTTGGAGGTTTGGTTTAGTTTGTGCTTAAAATAATAAATGGATACAATTTGTAAGCATAACACAAGTGACTAAATTTGAAAAGGAAAATGTGTTTATATACATATTTTCCTTTCAGTCTGTTTCTGTAGAGAAGAAAAAATATCTGGCACCTGAAGCTGCAGTTGTAGCAGAAAGAAATCTCTTAAAATATATAGGATCACAGAATGCTATAGCTGGAAGGGACACTGTCTGGGAGTTGGTGACAGAGAACACAGGTCTCATTCTATCTGTGATCACGTAACAAGTGAGCAGCTGTGTGGTCGGCTATGAATCACAGTTTATTCAGTAAGGGGAGGGAGGCTTACTTTCTCAGCCTAATTTTCCTTCCTTTGTAAAATGTGAGCAGTAAGAGTGCTTACCCCAGAGGGTTGTTGCTCCATGCTTCCTATATAAATTGTTGATCATTGTGCCTGACCCACATGTGCTCAAGAAATACCAGCTGTCCAGCTCCTCTCTTTCCTCCTTTCTCTCTTCTGCTTCGCAGCATTGTCTTCAATGACAGATTTTTTGTAAGCTTTCTGGGTTTGTGTACTGTTTTCTCAATGCCAGATAATTATAATTTTAATCTGGAAAACAAATGATTATAGCTTGTTTTCTAGGTTCCAATAGATGCCACTTGCCCCTTCACTTCCAGACAAAACTTTGTTCTGATATCTTCACGAATCCAGACTGTTCTGTTCTCCTGTCATTCCCACAACTAACCATGGTATGTTTACTAGAGGTCAAACACTGCACTTGATGCTTATGTGCACATAATTACTTTATTCACCTCACACACAAAAGCTAAGGTCAGCATTGTCTTCACTCTTCAGTGGAATAAATTAACTGAGAGAGGTTAGGTAACTTATCCCAAGTTATGTGGCTTGTAAGAGAGCCACAATTTGAAATTTGGGCCATTTTAACTCTAAGCACAGTTATTTTACTGTCATTCATAACTATCATGGAGTTGGTTACTTGTTTATGACATAGATTTTAAAATCTTCCAAGATTCTGCCTCTTGTGTGGAGATGCTGTTGGATGTCAACCCCAAATGTTAAATATACCCTCAGAGTTGTAGAAGTCCAAGTCCTTATAACTAAACCAGAGGGGCAAGAATTCTCATATCTATGAAGGAAGGTCATGCTTTTTCAGTGTGAATATCTCTTGTGCTCCTACTTTATAAGGTTAAATCATCCCTTTGGGCAGCTAGTTTCTGTTCATTAAAAAAAATACTATTGCATTCCTTAGTAATCCATTACCTCTTTGTCATCCATGACTTTATTTCACAATACTTAAATTTTCTTATCTTTACATCTTCTTATGTATTATCTACCTACAACAAGTGCACCATCTTTGCCTGTTAACGTTTTACCCATCATTCAGATTTCACTTCAAAAGCTATCTCTCAGGCTTAGAGTCTTTCCTGATTCTTTCATTTTCCCTGTCCTCCACCCCTTCCCCACCAAGACAGACAGAACAACTGGAAGTGATGGCACCTGTCCTTGATCTTCCATAGCATTTTAGCTTGTCCCTCTTGTGACAATTAACATGCATACTTCATCCGATGGGTTTTTGTGTGCCTATCTTCATTCTCTAGAATCTGAGCTTTAGCGAGGTAGGGATTATTGTATAATACGGTGCTTTGAATTTACAAAAAAAAAAAAATACCCAATCAAAATTGACTTATATGGTAAAATATTTATCTCTTTAGACACAAGTTCTGAGTTAATAGAGTTCCAGAATTGCTTAATTTAACTACTCAACGATTCTGAGAGTGGAGTTTTTTTTTTTTTTTTCCCTTGGTTTTCTCACGGACGCAGGATGGCTGCTGCAGCACCTCCTCGGAGGTCAGCTTTTATTTATTTTTTTTTTAAAGATTTTATTTATTTATTTGAGAGAGAGAATGAGAGATAGAGAGCACGAGAGGGAAGAGGGTCAGAGGGAGAAGCAGACTCCCTGCTGAGCAGGGAACCTGATGTGGGACTCGATCCCCGGACTCCAGGATCGTGACCTGAGACGAAGGCAGTCGCTTAACCAACTGAGCCACCCAGGCGCCCAGGAGGCCAGCTTTTAAGGAGGGAAGTGAAGAAGTAGGCCTATTGCCTTTACAAACCTGTTTTTATGCAGGAAGAAAATATTTCCCGGAAGTTCTCCATTAGAATTCCCGTGTCTCATTAGCCAGAGCTGGTTCACATGCTTGCTCCAAATCAGAGACTGGCAAAGGGGAATGGGATTATCACTATTGGTTTAGATCAATTTAAGTTTAGATCAGTCAAAATGTATCCCCTGGGTTTGGGGGAGGGGTCCGTCTTTGCTGAGCACACTGCCATCTGCCTGACTGATGAATAATCAGGGAGGAAATGGATCTTTTAAATAGAATCAAGCATTTTTGAATATATTGAATTTATATTCAGTAGATGACATAATATTTGCCACACCTTAGACTTAGCTATCTCTGCATTTTTCACAAAGGCTGGCAAGATCTCAATGAATGTTTATTGGACATAGTTAATAAAGCTTTTTATCCAACAAATATTTATTATCTACTATATGATAGGCATGGTTATAGGGGTTAGATATACAATAGTAAGTAAAATCAGATGGAATCCCTGCCATAAGTATAAAAATAATAACTAAGCTATGTGGAAAGTACTGTGCTAAAAATTTTACATGTATCACTTTAATTCTTAATCCCATAGTATAGGATCTATTAAAATCATTTTTTCTATCAAGAAAACTGGCACACAAAGTTAAGAATCTTGACAAAGGTAAAATACAAGCCAAGTTTCATTTGAATCCTTTTTTTTAAGGATTTATTTTAGAGTACGTGTGCATGTGCGAGAGGGAGGGAGAGAGAGAGAGAGAGAGCGTGCAAGCAGGATGCAAAGGGGGAAGGGGGGGCCAAGGGAGAGGAAAGGCAAAGAATCTGAACAGACTCCCACTGAGCAAGGAGCTGCCGTGGGACTTCATCCCAAGACCTTGAGATCATGACCTGAGCTGAAATCAGGAGTTGGAGCTTAACAGACTGAGCCACCCAGGTGCCCCTCATTTGAATCCTTTTAAATGATTGTGTGTGTGTGTGTGTGTGTGTGTGTGTGTGTGTGTGTACGTACATGAGTGTAATAGACTTACCTTACTTGTTAGAGTAGCGAGTTTTCTGACTTTCTTCTTTTTTTTTAAGATTTTATTTATTTATTTGAGAGAGAGAGAGAGAATGAGAGATAGAGAGCATGAGAGGGAACAGGGTCAGAGAGAGAAGCAGACTCCCCGCTGAGCACGGAGCCCGACGTGGGACTCGATCCCGGGACTCCAGGATCATGACCTGAGCTGAAGGCAGTCGCTTAACCAACTGAGCCACCCAGGCGCCCCCAACTGAGCCACCCAGGTGCCCTATTCTTATTTGAAGGACAACTTTTATTATATTTTCCCAGTCTTTCTTAAATTCCTTGAAAGACCTCTTCCTCTTATGTTCAGGATTCAGGGGACAAGACTACTTATCTGTGTGGCATTTCAGATGATGCTCCCCTTCTCTTATCCTGTGACTTGACCTGAAGACTGATCTCTGGCTTTTGAGGAAAACCACTTGTAGACTGGGAGAGTATAATATAGTGGTCTGTTCAACACCTAGGTTTGAACTACCTTATGTTTATATCAACAAACAATGCCGGAATATAAATCACCCTGTTTAATGATTAGCAAGATTTAGACAACAGACATATTTTATTTTCCTAGTATAATATCTTAAAAAATTATTACCTATGCTTAAAAATGGAGATATTTTGCACAAAATGTGGATTTGCACCTAGTATTGGAAAATAGGGAGATTGGAGGCACTGGGGGTGCATGCTGGCAGGGGGTGCATGCTCACAGGGCCACAGTTGGCAGGAACTGAGTAGCTGCTGCCTGTCTTGGTTGGGACCAGTACCTCCAGTTTGACACAATAACATTCTCACTCATTTTAGGGGTCTGCTATATTAGCATCCGTTACAACAAACAACTCCAAAATTTTAGTGACAACATCAAAACCTGAGTGCAGCAGCAAACATTTATTTCTTGTTCACATCATGTGAGACCTATGGTTCAGCTGGAGCTCTGCCAAACAAGGCTGGCTTCATGGATGTGCGACCCTGGATGGTCATGTAAGGTCTCATGCTAAGAAAGGCCCCAACTTTGATTGAATGTTCTATTGCCACTCTCTTAAAATTCTTAATTTTTGAACAAAGAGCACTAGATTTTCATTTTTTAACAGGTCCCATACATTAGATAACCTGTTCTGCTGCTAGGTTCTACCTGTCTTCTCATTTAGGGCTCAGACTGAAGGAATAGCCACAGCCAGAGCATGCTGTTCTCATGGCAGAGAACAGGAGATCATGGGGCTAAGCTAAGGCCACAGGATGTCTCTTAAAACCTCCACCACGAACTGAAACAAAGTTATTTTCCATTAGTCAGGTAAATCCCATGGCTAAGCCTGAAGTCATAGTCGTGAGGAAGTGTGCTTCACTTCAAGAAAGCACTTACCATACCAGCCTCACCCTACACTGGAGTTTGTCACTCTTGAGGAAGTGACAAATTCCTTTCCTACATATCTGGTATTCTCTCTAGAGCCAATGTTCAAGATTTAGTTGGATGGCGTGGCCAATCGGTAATGTCATGGGATCTGTAAGAAAATATCAAATGGCAGGTAATCAGTTTACTAAAAGTTAATAGTTTATTCTTTAAAAGGTATAAAACCAAATATACTGGCTATATTTTTCCTTGTTCAAATTAAAGACCAATTTGAGTCTTACTTGAAATGTGCCTTGAGTCATTTTACTCTGTTTAAGTGTTAATTTGTCTTCATCATGGGTGTAGTTTTTTTCCACTTGGTTTTTCAAGAAGAGATGATAAAATTAAATAAATCAATAGACTGTTTAGCTTTAATATTGAGATTTTTTTTGGTGGAATATTGCTCACTAATTAATTGAGTATTTAATTCTCTGGTGACTTAGAGAAGCTTCTGTCATGACATATAACCCATCTGCAATGTCAGAACCTAATTTCAGGTGTCATTATTATGATTGAGATGAAGACTGTGGGTTTATGAATCTTTATAAAAAGAACATATAGAGACTTCTAAAATCCGTGTCTGTTACATGGAAATTCTTTCAGGGAATGCCAAAAAATTCCTGTGTTACAGAAAAATCTATAGTTTACACATAAGACATATTTCTGAATCTGACTTGATGTTGCTGTTGTCAGTAACTAAGCTCAAGCTTGAGGACTGTGGTTCTAGGCCATGAATCTGATGTATCGCTTCTCTTATGACAGTGGAGAATGGGCCCTGATGGGGCTGGAGCCTGTGCAAAAGTGGCACAATAGCAGTAGGGTTGATGGATTGAAAATCCAGTCAGGACTTTGTACTGAACCATAATTCCATACATTGACCCTCTCATGTGCTCATTACACCAACCAGGTGTCCTAGGTAGCCCCAGTATTACTATTACTGATATTTTACATGCGAGGAATGAGAACTGAGGTTCATACAGGAAGCAAGGAGCAAAAAAGAAGGGAGATAGATGTCCTGAATCATGACCATTGCTTTGGTTCTGCTGAGGTCTAAATTATCAGTGGTAGAAAACCAGAGAACTTCCTCTTATGTACAACCAGCTCAGCTAGGTGTGCAGTTGTCAGATCTAGAAAGACATGGGTTTGACTCCTATAACTCTGCCACTTACTAGCTAGGAGACCTTGGGTAGTTACATCAACTACCTCAATGTCCCCAATCCCATGAGATGATAATACATACTTTGGGGCTGGTTATGTGTATTACATGTAATAACTCATGGAAAATATTTAGCATGGCCCCCCAGCACATACTAGTCATGGAGATCCCAGAACAAGCTCCTACACAACTTTGAATGGGTTGAGAAATAAAAGAAACACTAGAGACCAAAATATCAACTTATTTACTGATACAGGCCAGGTTGGAGAATGTGGCTTTAGATCCAATTGCCGAATGGACTTGCAAGCTCAAAATTGGCCCCCCAGTCATGGTAGTGCTTGTCCAAGGCAGGGCCTTTCACAGGGGAGCCCCCTGTACCAAGGATGACATGGGAGAGCAGAGGAGGATTTGTGTTCTTTAAGAAGGGAAAGGAAGATGGTATCTTATTGAGTTTTGATTTGGATTTCCCTGATGCTTATGCAACCATCAAAAAAAAACCCCGAAATCTTGCCACTTGCAATGATTTGAATGGAACTGGAGGGTATTATGCTAAATGAAATAAGTCAGTCAGAGAAAGACATGTATCATATGATCTCACTGATAAGAGGAATTCTTAATCTCAGGAAACAAACTGAGGGTTGCTGTAGTGGTGGGGGTGGGAGGGATGGGGTGGCTGAGTGATAGACATTGGGGAGGGTATGTGCTATGGTGAGCGCTGTGAATTGTGCAAGACTGATGAATCACAGACCTGTACCTCTGAAACAAATAACACATTATATGTTAAAAAAGAAGGAGATGATGATAATAGGAAAGGAAAAATGAATGGGGGGGATATCAGAGGGGGAGACGAACCATGAGAGACTACAGGCCCTGAGAAACAAACTGAGGGTTCTAGAGGGGAGGGGGGCGGGGGGATGGGTTAGCCTGGCGATGGGTATTAAAGAGAGCATGTTTTGAATGAGCACTGGGTGTTATACACGAACAATGAATCATGGAATACTACATCAAAAACTAATGATGTAATGTATGGTGATTAACAGAACATAATAAAATAAAATTTAAAAAAAAAGAAGGGGAAGGAAGAGCTTGATGGAATGTTCTTATTACTCTAGTCAAATTTGTCAATCAGAAAAATCTCTCTTCACTACCAGGGACAAAGTGAATCAAAGGAGTAGAAATCAGCCCACTAATTGGGCTTCCATCATAAGGAATGGAATATCAAGAGTGGAGAAATATTCACCACTAACAAACTTTCTCAATAAGTCTTAGTGATTATTAGAGTTAAAGTAGGAGATTTAGAAGTTTACTGGAAAAATCCATGACCAAAATGTCTCAGGTTACACGATGCCCCCAGTCCTCTCTTGGGTGAACAGTATTCCATGATGAGGCTGCCTAGATGGCGTTTAGAATAACCTTAGCATCAGGAAGGGATTACATGAACAAGCTGATTTGTATCTACAACTTTACCTCTAACAAATTGTAGATTCCTTTAGAAGCAAAAGCTATGCCTTATATATTTCCCACAGTACTTTGTGGAGTCTTTGCCAATAATTATTACACTTTTTGCTCCTCTAGCTATGAATTTTACAGCTTGCAAAGCACTTTCATGTTGATAATCTCATTTGGTCTTTTCACCAGGTCTGAGAGGGAGGGAGGGAGGAAAGGCAGAGGTTATTCACCTCATTTCACATCTGAGGATGTTGAGGCCCAGAGCAGCTGTGTGAGTTGTCCAGCTAACGAAGCAGAATGCCAAAATTTGATTCTGGAACTGGAATGTATGTCACTGACTCTTGATGCAGTGTTCTTCCATTAATATTTGTAATTTTACCTGAATGAAGCTGGTTTTCCCGAAACTAGTGGACCTAACCTATGTCATCATAGGAGTCCCAGCAGTGCTCATAAGGCAAGATAAACTCCTCAGATTTGTAGCATTTGGAGGCTTGCTTCTTTTAGGGTTTTGCTGATACTTCTGCCATTCATCAGGAGATGTGGGTTGTCATGGTGATGGGAGTGGGGGAGGTTGGGCTGGAGGAGAATTACAAAAATGTCATCTGATGGGATAGAATCAAATGTGGAGATGAATATGATTGTTGTAATAGGAGAAGCCATTATAGAGTCAGTGACATCTCTTTATGGGTCTGGGTACCTAAATTGTCTCCCAGAGATCCAGAAGCCATTCAGAGAAAGAGGATTTTAGCAGTAAGTCTAAATTGTTACCTTTTGTCATGGGCATCACTAATTAGAACCATATCATTGTCTCACCAATCAATATCATACTCTATAACATAGTGGAAAAAGACAATATACTAGGCTGAATAATGCACCCAATCCCCCCTTCCCCTGAATATGTCCACAGTCTAATCATTGGAACATGTGACTATGTTACCACCCATGGTAAAAGGGACTTTGAAGATTTGAGTAAGGTAAAGATCTTGAAATGGAGAGATTATTGTAGATTATCTATGTGGGCCCAGTGTAGTAACAATTATATGAGTGAAAGGAGACAAGAGATTCCTAGAAGAATGTTATAATAAAAGTAGAGGTTGAAGTGACAGAATTGCTGGCTAGGGGCCATGAGCCAAGGAATGCAGGCTACTTCTAGGATCTGGAAACAGAAACAGATTCTTCCCTCAGCTCAGCTGAAGAAAGACAGAAGGTATGTAGCACTGCCTTCAACTTGATTTTAGCCTGAAGAGACACATTTTAGAATTCTGACCTCTAGAACTATAAGATGAATTTGTGTTGTTTTATGCCACTAAGTGTTCAGTAATTCTTTACCGCAACAATAGGAAACTAACGTGGAGTAAGGTTTAAATTTTGGTTCCCACATTTTGTTGCCTTGTACTTGGTGCAAGTTATGATTGAGCACCAATTAACTAATATTTATTTATAATGGGATGATAATAGTACTTTTTTATTTGATTGTTGGGTGGATTAAATGAGATAAGAGATGGAAGATGCTTATACATAATGTGTCACATACTAGGATCCAGATTCATAGTTGTTAAAGTGCCAGTAAATATCTTTTGTTTTTTTAAATAATATTATACCAGCCTCAAAATAATAGAAATTAGTTTGTAAATCTAGAAATTGCAGATCTACATATATCACAGTGTACTTCAGAAAAAAATTTTCTGTTAAGCAGGCTTTATTTCTCTTATACACAAGCAGATGAGTAACTGGATCTGATTGACCTCGGGAGTGGAAAGCGGGTTTTAGATACAATTACGGGTTACTTAAGAGAATGCAGGTGGGGTGCCTGGGTGGCTCAGTCAGTTAAGCATCTGCGTTTGGCTCAGGTCATGATCCCAGGGTCCTGGGATAGAGCCCCACATTGGGCTCCTTCCTCAGCCAGGAGCCGGCTTCTTCCTCTGCCTGCCGCTCCACCCCTTTGTGCATGCACGCTCTCTCTCTGTCACATAAATAAATAAAATCTTTTTAAAAAAAGAAGATAGGGAGAGGCTCAGAAACATGGTCAGGACTAACTGTAGGCTTATGGCAAGATGGTTAAACTTTTCCAACAGAAACTACATTTTGAAGAAACCTCCAATTTACTAATTTATATAAACATGATATTAAAAAATGCCAGAACTTTACTTGGAACACTACCCCTTTCACCCCTTCAACTAGTGGCCAACTACTGCACATCCTTCAGGCCTCAGCTCCTTATCCTTCCTGAAAAGTGTGTCCTATCCCCCTACCTTCTCCAACTCTTCCAGCCCTTTCTGGGCTATTTGGCCTGTTCTTCTCTTCTTAGGACATCCTGGAACTAGTAACAGTACCACTTTCTAACTGTCCACCTTGCTTTATGTTTTTCCCTCTCTTTAAATTCCACAAAAGAAGGGGCTGTGCCCTTTGGTTCACCATGATCCCCATCTCTTAGCACAGTCTTCAGTATATATTTGAGAAAAGGAGGGATGGCAGGCGTTAAGGTGAGTGCTATCCTGGATATTATAAGCCTAGTGAATTGGTCAATCCTGTAAACCTCTGTTTCCTAATTTGTAAACTATAATGCCTTTTCTACCCATCTCGCAGGGTGAGGTTCAAGGACAGGAAAGCAGAACCAAGAATGCATGGTGGGTTATGTAAGCAACATCGCTTTACTTCAGATCCACACCATGGCCATATTTCATCCCCTGGACAATTACTGGGCCACACCTACACTGAGTACTGCATTAGACTTGGAGTGTACAATGTGAGCAGAACAGTCTTTGTTCTCATAATGTATAAAAGTCTAGCGGTTAGTATAACAATAGCACAGCAAAGATTACCTTCTTTATCTAGGTTAAAGGATCCTCTCTTCACAATCCAAGAAGAAACATTTCTAAAGACTATGTGCCAGCCTGTGTGAGGAGTCAGGAAGTGAAAGATAGCATTTTTACCCTACAGAAGTCCAACCCCAACGGGGAGTAAATATGTATGCAAATAGCTCTGAGGTAAGGCCACCTATGATCCCATCTCTACCACTGATTCCCCCATTGCTTATGGGAGTCTGAGGGGGTGGGAAGACTGTGGGACATTACTTTCTAGAAGGAGATGGCATCTGAGTTGAGTAGAGCTAAGTAATTCGATTATCTTATAAATTGAACATTTTTGTATGCAAAGTGGATGACAATCTGTGCAGTTGCTTGTATGGAGGTTGAAAAGGAGGGATTGATTACTGGGAAAACAAAAGCCTGGTGACATGATGTGGAATTTGTCAATTAGATAGCAAAGAAGGGGAAATGGGAAAGAAAACTGTAAAGGATATTGGGCCCATGCGTTAGAGCTTCTTCGAATACCCCCTTAGGTGGAGGCTTGATTTTCATGGGAGAGAGCTGTCACAGGATTGTGAATGGGTTTTGCCATGACACCTCCTCCCACCCCACCCCCCACACCCGTACAAATGTAGGGAATACAGGGAGGTTTGTTGCTTCCAACCAGTCAGTGGCTCAAGTTATAGTTCTGTCAACATCTTCCTGTGTGATTAGAAGGTGGGAAAATCCCACTGGACTCCATTTTTTATCCATACATAGGGATTTGTATCCCTGGGTAAGCATGTTTCTTTCTGCTGGTACCGTGTTATTTTTCCTGGAGGTAACATTATAGTTGCTTGCAATATTTCAATGAATTTTCTCCTCCCTCGCTTTCTTCCTTCCACCCTTCCTTCAATGAGGTATAATTGGCATATAATAAACTGCATATATTTAAAGAGTACAATTGCATTTTGATATATGTATACCTGTAAAATCTTCATCAAATCAAGATAATTAACATATCCATCACCTCCGAAGGATTCCTCCTGGCCCTTTGTTATCTCTCCTTCCCTTCATTCCCCATTTCCTGACACCAGGCAACAACTGCTGAACTTTCTGTCGCTATAGATTTGTTTATATTTTATAGAATAACATTAATGAAATCACACGGTATGTACATTTTTTACTTGTTTTTTTTTTTTCACTCACCACTATCTTGAGGATTATTTCTTATATGTATTAGCTTCTTCCTTTTTATGCTCAGTGATGTTCTGTGGTATGGATATACTATAATTTGATTATGTATTTGCTTTTGATAGATATTTGAGTTGTTTTCAATTTTCAGTAATTACAAATAAGCTGCTGTGAACGTTTGTGTATAAGTGTATAAGTCACTGTGTGGCCATAGGCTTTCTTTTCTCTTGGTCTCTTCATTTTTCTGCCTTCACTCATTTTCTCTGTAGATTTAGACTAATGTAAGGGGCAGCCTCAGGTTGTGGGTAAGTACCAAAATGATACACAGAGTATTTAAGTCTCTATTTCTGTAAGTTTTCTTTCATGAGCAATCGAATAATAGGAAGAGGCTATCAGGAGCTTGCCTAGAGGTTGTGGGAGTTCTAAATAATGAAACATAAGGTAATGATACATAAAGATTGCAGTGCATGAGCCTAAAAAGTGAAAATTGGAAAGAACTTTCCAAATGTTTGAACTATTTGAGCGGATTGGGATTTCATTAGAGCAAATGAGCTTCAAGTTAGGAAAGGCATGCAACAAGAACCTGGGCAAATGTTCATAGGAGATACTTATCTTTAGTTCATTTCAGGCCATAAGTATGTATTGAATGTGCACTGTGTGCCAGATACTAAGGGCTATGATGACAGATAAATCACAACAAGCTTGCAGCCTAGTGGGAGAGACTGGCAGGTGAGCAGACAATTGTAGAACAGTATAAAAAGCATTTGTAATCAATGTGTGCAAAGAATGTTCTTAGGGACATCTGGCCCAGGGTGAGGGATGGAGCAGTCAGCAGAGGCTTCCAGGAGGAGGTGCTTCCAATATAAATGAGGGAAAGCTAGGCAAGAGAGGGGTGGAGAACCACAGAGAGCTAGAAGGTACAGACAATAAGAACAGCATGTACAAAGTTCTAGAGTTCCAAGAGAGCATGAAATGACAGAGAAATGCAGGTTCAGTGTGCTGGGAACAAGATAGGAGATAGAGAGCATGCCAGGGGATAAAATATGAAGAGTTTATGTGTCTTGCTGAGAAGTTTGGCACTGGGCATCTATAGAAAGGGCTGTCGGTGGATCCAAACTTAGGTTGGTTTTAGAAAAGCAGATCCACCAAGGTGGTAGAGAACATACATGGTGGGAAAGACCCTGAGCAGGAGGCAGCAGGAGAGACTGAACTAAGGATAGTAGGAAAGAGAAACATGACAGTTTTGGGAGGTCTCTAACATTTTTAAGGCATGCAGTGACCTCAACCCAAATCTTTCATCTAGAGATTCAGTGAATTCATAAAAGTTTGCCACAGAAAATATCCAGATGACAAATAAAGAATCCAGTCCACACTGGTATGGGGGAACCTTAATAACCGAGGTGTTTGTAGACTCCAATAGCCAGACCTGGGGTTTCTAGCTGAGTGTTTTCCCTATTGGCTCCTAGACTCCAGGAGTCTTGGTGGTAGCTTCCTCTTTCAGGGAATTTTTGATGAATGCCAATCCCCTGTTGTTTACTTTCCATTTTTCTACCTTTAATGTAACATACATAGATTTTTATGGGCCCCTATTTCATCCCCGTAACTCTTTTGTTGCCATGGAAATCAGCTTCAATTTTCTCCCATTCTGGAAATTGTGCTTTTATAGTCTCCTGCTTTCAAAAAGATAAGCTGCCTTATATTTATTTCACATGGATGCCAAAAGTTGACCTCGCTCGAGACACCGCCAACCTTTACTTCAGGACTACACTGCAGTTATTTATTGTAGCTGCTGTCATTTTGATTTCTGCCTGTGAGATTGGTTTCCAATAAAATTCTTTTGGCTTTTACATACCTCTGCTATCCAGGGGGCTAGAGCTCAGCAAGCCTGCAAGATTAGATTCTAGGTGGGCTCAGGGGCTAAGGGCACTGAGATGGAGTTGCAAACTCTCTATTAAAGATGAGGAAAACCTGTTTGGATCAAAGAAGGAAGCTGAAAGCACTGCTTTCTATTACCAGGTCAGCTGCTAATTGGCTCCCTAACATTGGTCACATCAATTCCATCCAAATTTGCATTTCCTCATATCTAAAACCAGGAAGGTAGAGTAGATTAGAAAAATTTAAGTGAAGCAGTATATGAAAAAGATAAAAGTACTACTTGATTGAAGCAGGGAAGAAATTACTATTTTGAGAGATTTCTTATTTTTATTTTTTGATTTAGTAGGATTTCCTGTAGCTATGAAAAGTTCACAATTATGAGCATCGTTTTTTTTTATTGTCTTATATCTGGTTATCATACTAACAGTTTCAAATAATTAACTCACTTCTGGAATTCTCCAATTTGGTCTATCTTGAGTTACCTATGTCTGTGTGTGGTCCTTACAAACATCAATTCCATCTTTTAGTCTTTTAGTTTGGACTACAGGGCATATGAAAGTATCAGGTTGGCCAATTTTTCATTGTTTGGGCATTTCTTTAGATATTTTAATCAACAAAATAAGAAATTTCTAATGCCTGAAAATATAAGATTCTGTAGGGCATGGATACAAAAAGAGTAATTCATTCAGTCAATATTTATTGACTTCGAGAAGCACTAACCTTGTGAAAAACTAATGATAAAACCACTAATGGGAAAGGACTCCATCTACAAGGAAGCTGCAGTCTAGAAGTGTCAAACACATGGAAGAGCAACGTGTTACAGTGTAATGAGTACTCCTCTAACAGAAGGAAGTGCCTCGGGGTCCTTACCCAGACATGGTTAGGGGTGGTAGTGGCTGCCGCAATGGCCATCAAAGTTTCTTCAGAGAGATGAATACTGAACTGAGTCAGTGTTTGCCTCATGAAGAGGATGGACTGGTATGCCAGGCCAATGTAGGAAGGCAGCAGGGAGGAAAACAGGCTACTGAGGTAAGTGAGGGACAAATCTCGAAAGGTCTTTATGTGGTTTTGTATATGGGCTGTAATGCTTGCCTGTATTGTTGAGGCAGTGAGGAAATAGATTAATCAGAGTTCTAAAGTGGCTATTGACAAAAATCAGCTCCTGGTGGCTTATCTTACATAGTTGGTTATTTTGTTATAAAAGAGTATCTCATCAAGTTTAGAGTAGGGATGAAAATAGGAAGATGTCAAGATCCCTCTCTGTGCCTCTCATGCCTCCCAGGATTCTCTCTGTGTGCCTCATCCTTCTTTCCCAACGATTGGCTGCTTTGCTACTTCCAAATACACAACTTCTGATTCCAGCGATTCAGACTCTCATGTGTAATGTCTCAGGCACATACAAGTTCACATTTACAAGGGAGAGAATCAGATCAGCTTAGGCCATGTCAAACAGCTACTTCCTGTCAGAGAAGCTGTGGTCAAAGTTTAGTCCCAAGGTACAAACAGATTTTAAAGACTATTCTGTGCATCTTTGTCTATGAGAGAAAGGGCTGTGAGGAGGTAGAACAGTTACTAGAGAATGGAGAATATCATTGCAATGTTGAAAGGGGCTTATATAGCCTTTGAAGGGTAAATGTGTATAATCATTTCAGATTGCTTTTCTGTTATTATTCTAAATGTAGTACGTGCTTATGTTAACAAGGACAGACACTAGAAAATGTAAAAATACAAAGAAAGCCTCCTGATGCTCCTCCCTTCTCATTTTTGTTCAATTACCTATTCATTCACTTTCAAGAAATATTAAAAGAGTGCATTATATATGTAAGGCAGCCTGCTGGGCACAGCAAACAATTAGTCTAAGACCAGAGTCCCTACCTTGTCAAAACTTAGTATCTAAAGTATTTTTAAGACCTTTTCGGGGGCGGAGCAAGATGGCGGAGGAGTAGGAGACCTGGATTTCGTCTGGTCTCAGGAATTCAGCTGAATAGGGATCAAACCATTCTGAACACCTACGAACTCAACAGGAGATCACAAAAGAGAGTAGCAACAACTCTCTGAACAGAGAAGCGACCACTTACTGGAAGGTAGGACGTGCGGAGAAGTGAACCCGAGGCGATATTCGGGAGGATAGATGGCGGGGGAGGGGGCCTCCGTCGGCCGCTTCTGGCAAGTGATAGAGCCGCGGAGCACAAAATCGGACCTTTTAGATGATGGCTCCGCTGAGGGACGTCGCTCCAGTGGCTAAGCGGGGGGTGGAAACCTCGCGGGACAGTGTGGACTCAGGACCCTCGGGGTCACAGAAAGACCGGGGGTGCCTGAGTGCAGCAGAGCTCCCAGGTATCGGAGCGGGGAAGCCAGCTGCAGAGACGGAGCCGAGGCATGGGCTCGCAGCTCGGGGTGGCCATAAACTGTGATCCGCGACCCACTCGGGCCACTGCCCCTCCAGCAGGGACCCAACAAGCGACAGAGCCGGAGAGACTCCCCTTCCTCCCCTGGGAGGAGCGGCACAGGAACGCACTGCAGTGATCTGCTGGGTTTGGAGACTCCACATGGGGTCAGATGCCAGAGATAGAAATGCTCGGTCACAGGCCAGGTGACCGCGGAGTGCGGCCGGGGACTGGGGAAACGGGAGTGATTGACTGCTTTTCTCTGGGGGCGCACTGAGGAGCGGGGCCCAAGTTCTCAGCTCCTCCGGGTGGAGAGTGGGAGGCCACCATTTCCACCCTGGTCCTCCAAAGCTGTACCAAGAGCTTCAGGGAACAAAAGCTCCTGAGAGCAAACCCAAGCAGATTGCTTAGCCCGGACCGACAAGGGTGGGGCAATTCCACCTTCGGCAAAGACATTTGGGAACCACGGCAACAGGCCCCTACCCCAGAAGATCAGCACGAACAGCCAGCAAGCCAAGACCAAGTTTACTGATCAAGGAGAACGGGAGAACTCCAGCGCTAGGGGAATACTGCACATAGAATTCATGGCTTTTTTACCATGATTCATTAGTTTTTCAAAGTAAATTTTTTTAACTGTTTTTTTTTAATTTTTCTTTTTCCCTTTTTCAACCAACATCTTATCAATCCCTTTTTTAAAAAATTTTTGTTATTTTTCATTTTTAGAGTCATATTTTATCCCTTCATAGTAGTTACCCTTATTTTTCGCATATATATATATAAGTTGTTCTCTCTTTAAAATTTTGATATACAGTTTCTTCAAACAGATCAAAATATACGCTAAATGACTAGTGTATGGCTTTGTTCTAATCTCCTGCCTGATCACAGTCTCTACCATTTTTTGGTTTTCTTTTTTCTTTTTTTTTTAATCTTCTTCTTTCTTCTTTCAAACAACTTCTTATCAATTCTGTTTATAAAATCTTTTATACGTTTCATCTTTACAGTCATCTTCCATCCCTTCATTGTATCAACCCTTATTTTGTACGTATATAAGTCTTTCTTCCTTTAAAATTTTAGGAGGCACTTTCTTCTAACAGACCAAAATACACCCAAAATCTAGTGTGTGGCACTAATCTATGCACTAGCCTGACCATATTTGATCATATTCTGGTTCTTTTTGTTTTGTTTTGTTCTGTTTTTGTTTGTTTTTATCTTTTTCTTTTTCTTTTTTTTTCTCTTTCTTCTTTCTGTCTTTCCCTTTCTTTTCCCCTGGTTTCAGGTCTTTTCTGATTTGTATACAGTATATTTGCTGGGGGCAAACAAATGCAAACAAACCTGTTAGCATTTTGTTCTCTCATTTATCTGTTCTCCTCTGGACAAAATGACAAGACGAAAAAAGTCACCTCAGCAAAAAGAACAAGAGGTAGTACCGCCGGCCAGGGACCTACTCAATACTGACATTAGTATGATGTCGGACCTAGAGTTGAGAATCATGACTTTAAAGATACTAGCTGGGCTTGAAAAAAGCATGGAATTTATAGAGAAACGCTTCCTGGAGAAATAAAAGAACTAAAATCTAACCAAGTCGAAATCAAAAAGGCTATTAATGAGGTACAATCAAAAATAGGGGCACTAACTGCTAGGATAAATGAGGCAGAAGAGAGAATTAGCGATATAGAAGACCAAATGATGGAAAATAAAGAGGCTGAGTAAAAGAGAGATAAACAACTACAGGATCACGACGGCAGAATTCGAGAGATAAGTGATAAGATAAGATGAAACAACATTAGAATAATTGGGATCACAGAAGAAGAAGAAAGAGAGGGGCAGAAGGTATATTGGAGCAAATTATAACAGAGAACTTCCCTAATGTGGGGAAGGAAACAGGCATCAACATCCAGGAGGCACAGAGAACCCCTCTCAAAATCAATAAAAATAGGTCAACACCCTGACATATAATAGTAAAACTTACGAGTCTCAGAGACAAAGAGAAAATCTTGAAAGCAGCTCGGGAAAAGAGATATTTAAGCTACAATGGTAGAAACATTAGATTGGCAACAGACCTATCCACAGAGACCTGGCAGGACAGAAAGGACTGGCATGATATCTTTAGAGCACTAAATGAGAAAAATATGCAGCCAAGAATACTATATCCAGCAAGGCTGTCATTGAAAATAGGAGAGGTAAAAAGCTTCCAGGACAAACAAAAACTAAAGGAATTTGCAAACACGAAACCAGCCCTCCAAGAAATCTTGAAAGGGGTCCTCTAAGCAAAGAGAGAGCCTAAAAGCAGCATAGATCCGAAAGGAACACAGACAATATACAGTCACAGTCACCTTACAAGCAATACAATGGCACTAAATTCCTATCTTTCAATAGTTACCCTGAATGTAAATGAGCTAAATGCCCCAATCAAAAGACACAGGCTATCAGATTGGATTAAAAAACAAGACCCATCAATATGCTGTCTGCAACAGACACATTTTAGACGCAAAGGCACCCCCAGATTGAAAGTGAGGGGGTGGAAAACCATTTACCATGCTAATGGACAAGAAAAGAAAGCTGGGGTGGCAATTCTTATATCACACAAATTAGATTTTAAAACAAACACTGTAATAAGAGATGAGGAAGGACACTATATCTTACTTAAAGGGTCTATCCAACAAGAAGATCTAACAATTGTAAATATCTAGACCCCTACCATGGGAGAAGCCAATTATATAAGCCAGTTAATAACAAAAGCAAAGAAACACATCGACAACAATACAATAATAGTGGGGGACTTTAACACCCCCCTGACTGAAATGGACAGATCATCTAAGCAAAAGATCAACAAGGAAATAAAGACTTTAAATGAAACACTGGACCAAATGGACTTCACAGATATATTCAGAACATTCCATCCCAAAGCAACGGAATACACATTCTTCTCTAGTGCCCATGGAACATTCTCCAGAATTGATAACATCCTAGGTCACAAATCAGGTCTCAACCGATACCAAAGGATTGGGATCATTCCCTGCATATTTTTAGAACACAGTGCTTTGAAACTAGAACTTAATCACAAGAGGAAAGTCGGAAAGAACTCAAATACATGGAGGCTAAAGAGCATCCTACTAAAGAATGAATGGGTCAACCAGGAAATTAAAGAAGAATTAAAAAAATTCATGGAAACCAATGAAAATGGAAACACAACTGTTCAAAATCTTTGGGATACAGCAAAGGCAGTCCTGAGAGGAAAGTATATAGCAATACAAGCCTTTCTCAAGAAACAAGGAAGGTCTCAAATACACAACCTAACCCTACACCCAAAGGAGCTGGAGAAAGAACAGCAAATAAAGCCTAAACCCAGCAGGAGAAGAGAAATAATAAAGATCAGAGCAGAAATCAATGAACTAGAAACCAAAAGAACAGTAGAACAGATCAACGAAACTAGGAGCTGGTTCTTTGAAAGAATTAACAAGATCGATAAACCCCTGGCCAGACTGATCAAAAAGAAAAGAGAATGGACCCAAATCACCAAAATCATGAATGAAAGAGGAGAGATCACAACCAACACCAAAGAAATACAAACAATTCTAAGAATATCTTATGAGCAACTCTATGCCAGCAAATTAGATAACCTGGAAGAAATGGGTGCATTCCTAGAGATGTATCAACTACCAAAACTGAACCAGGAAGAAGTAGAAAACCTGAACAGACCTATAACCACTAAGGAAATTGAAGCAGTCATCAAAAATCTCCCAACAAACAAAAGCCCAGGGCCAGATGGCTTCCCAGGGGAATTCTATCAGACATTTCAAGAAGAATTAATACCTATTCTCCTGAAACTGTTCCAAATAATAGAAAAGGAAGGAAAACTTCCAAACTCATTTTAGGAGGCCACCATTACCTTGATCCCAAAACCAGACAAAGACCCCATCAAAAAGGAGAATGAGAGACCAATATCCTTGATGAACATGGATGCAAAAATTCTCACCAAAGTACTAGCCAATAGGATCCAACAGTACATTAAAAGAATTATTCACCATGATCAAGTGGGATTTATCCCTGGGCTGCAAGGTTGGTTCAACACCCGCAAATCAATCAACGTGATACAATACATTAACAAAAGAAAGAACAAGAGTCATATGATCCTCTCAATAGATGCAGAAAAAGCATTTGACAAAGTACAGCATCCTCTCTTGATCAAAACTCTTCAGAGTATAGGGTTAGAGGGTACATACCTCAATATCATAAAAGCCATCTATGAAAAACCTACAGCAAATATCATTCTCAATGGGAAAAAGCTCTCAGCTTTTCCCCTAATGTCAGGAACGCGACAGGGATGCCCACTATCACCACTGCTATTCAATATAGTATTAGAAGTCCTAGCCACAGCAATCAGACAACAAAAAGAAATCAAAGGCATCCAAATCGGCAAAGAGGAAGTCAAACTCTCACTCTTTGCAGATGATATGATACTGTATGTGGAAAACCCAAGACTCCACCCCAGATCTGCTAGAACTCATTGAGGAATTCAGTAAAGTAACAGGATATAAAATCAATGCACAGAAATCAGTGGCATTCCTGTACACCAACAACAAGACAGAAGAGAGACAAATCAAGGAGTCGATCCCATTCACAATTGCACCCAAAACCATAAGATACCTAGGAATAAATTTAACCAAAGAGGCAAAGGATCTGTACTCAGAAAACTATAAAATACTCAGGAAAGAAATTGAAGAAGACACAAAGAAATGGAAAAACATTCCATGCTCATGGATTGGAAGAACCAACATTGTGAAGATATCAATGCTACCTAGAGCAATCTACACATTCAATGCAATCCCCATCAAAATACCACCCACTTTTTTTCAAAGAAATGGAACAAGTAATCCTAAAATTTGTATGGAACCAGAAGAGACCCAGAATAGCCAGAGGAATATTGAAAAAGAAAAGCAAAGCTGGCGGCATCACAATTCCAGACTTCCAGCTCTATTACAAAGCTGTCATCATCAAGACAGTATGATACTGGCACAAAAACAGACACATCGATCAATGGAACAGAATCGAGAGCCCAGAAATGGACCCTCAACTCTATGGTCAACTTATCTTTGACAAAGCAGGAAAGAATGTCCATTGTCAAAAGAACAGTCTCTTCAACAAATGGTGTTGGGAAAATTGGACAGCCACATGCAGAAGAATGAAACTGGACCATTTCCTTACACCACACACAAAAATAGACTCCAAATGGTTGAAAGACCTAAACGTGAGACAGGAGTCCATCAAAATCCTCAAGGAGAACACAGGCAGCAACCTCTTCGACCTCAGCCGCAGCAACTTCTTCCTAGAAACATCGCCAAAGGCATGGGAAGCCAGGGCAAAAATGAACTCTTGGGATTTCTTCAAGATAAAAAGCTTTTGCACAGCCAAAGAAATAGTCCACAAAACCAAAAGGCAACCGACAGAATGGGAGAAAATATTTGCAAATGACATATCAGATAAAGGGCTAGTATCCAAAATCTATAAAGAACTTATCAAACTCAACACCCAAAGAACAAATAATCCAATCAAGAAATGGGCAGAAGACATGAAAAGACATTTTTCCAAAGAAGACATCCAAATGGCCAACAGACACATGAAAAAGTGCTCAACATCGCTCGGCATCAGGGAAATTCAAATCAAAACCTCAATGAGATATCACCTCACACCAGTCAGAATGGCTAGAATTAACAAGTCAGGAAACGACAGATGTTGGCGGGGATGCGGAGAAAGGGGAACCCTCCTACACTGTTGGTGGGAATGCAAGCTGGTGCAACCACTCTGGAAAACAGTATGGAGGTTCCTCAAACAGTTGAAAATAGAGCTACCATACGATCTAGCAATTGCACTACTGGGTATTTACCCCAAAGATACAAATGTAGGGATCCGAAGGGGTACGTGCACCCCAATGTTTATACCAGCAATGTCCACAATAGCCAAATTGTGGAAAGAGCCAAGATGTCCATCAACAGGTGAATGGATAAAGAAGAAGTGGTATATATACACAATGGAATATTATGCAGCCATCAAAAGGAATGAGATCTTTCCATTTGCAACGACGTGGATGGAACTGGAGGGTGTTATGCTGAGTGAAATAAGTCAATCAGAGAAAGACATGTATCATATGACCTCGCTGATATGAGGAATATTTAATCTCAGGAAACAAACTGAGGGTTGCAGGAGTGGTGGGGGGTGGGAGGGATGGAGTGGCTGGGTGACACATTGGGGAGGGTATGTGCCATGGTGAGCGCTGTGAATTGTGCAAGACTGTTGAATCACAGATCAGTACTTCTGAAACAAATAATGCAATATATGTTAAGGAAAAAAAAAAGAAGAAGAAGATAGCAGGAGGGGAAGAATGAAAGGGAGTACATCGGAGGGGGAGACGAACCATGAGAGACGATGGACTCTGAAAAACAAACTGAAGTTTCTAGAGGAGAGGGGGTTGGGGGGATGTGTTAGCCTGGTGATGGGTATTAAAGAGGGCACGTTCTGTGTGGAGCACTGGGTTTTATGCACAAACAATGAATCATGGAACACTACATCAAAAACTAATGATGTATGGTGATTAACATAAGAATAAAAAATTAAAAAAAAAACCTTTTCTGTGCAACTTTCTAAAAATATTGTATGCATTTATAGGAAATATGTATATAGATTTATTCTACAGTCAATTTCATATCCATTACATATAATATACTGCAACTGGCTTTTTAAAATCTAAAATATATATTTTGGATATATCTTTATGGCAGCAATGGAGACTTTTTTCTACTAATGTCAAATGTATAGTGTGTTAAAGCTGTTTTTAGTTTCCATAAGTCATCTCATTTTTCAGTACGTTATTTTCTGACTGTGCTTGGTAAATGGAGTAGTGGGCTTGGCAGAGAGGAGAGAAAACTTAAACATTTGTCAATTCACTATGAGCTGTCCCTTCCTGATTGAAGATGATTTCTTAGTTTTAAAAAGTCTCTCTGATGAACTCTATTTCGCTGGGTGGTTGCTTGGTCTTTTAGGCTTTCTCCCTCTTGTTCCTCAGGCTAGCTTTTGGTGTATCAATGAGATGGAGGGGTCCTTATGCTGTTAATCTGGATTCTCATGGGTTACATTGTGAGGAGGTAGTCTAGTCTGGTTCCTGGCCACAATGTGCTGGTGTTGAAGAAGGTTCATCCAGCTGTACCAGGACCCAATCAGACATTCTTGCTGTCTTGGATCATCTCCATTCTAGCTGGTACAGTCAATCTTATGTCTGGCTACGTTCTCCATCCAGCCCCTGAATTTGACTGCCTGTTCCCTGGAACCCCCTCAACCAAGACTCTGTGGCAGGGTCTATTCAACTCTCATAAAGAGTCCATGGAGGAGCACAAGATCCCATGGAAAGGACTAACTGGCCCTCAGCTCAGTGATGCTCTGTATTCCTATAAGTTATGTGGAAACTTGTTGCTCTTGTCTGTGCTGCAGTCAGTTCTCATTACTTGTAGTGGTTATGTTTGATAAAGTTGCCATGAGCACTGACTTTAGCGATGGAACCATTACTCCTAGGGGGAATATGGGGTTAAGTTCCTGAGAGCCTCTGGTCACATTTTCATCAATTGATCAATACATAACCTTGTTTTATGTGTGTTTCTGTTCAAAGACTTCTTATTTAATATATATTGTAAATTTATTAACATTGAATTCACAGCCAACAGCACTGTAACTCATGCCAGAACAAAGCTTATCTTAGGCACTTACTTTCTCCATAAGACACATCACAGACTTCTTGTGCTTAGGAACTGCAGACAGCACTTCAGGATTGTGCTTAGGGGGCCTATTTTAAACAGTGATATCCAACCCAAAGCACAAAAATGTGGAAACGTGACACTAAATAGGCTGCAAAAAAGGAACTTGTTTACAGTATGAGAAGTGAAACAAGGCAGAGTGTCCTCTTGGGTAGCATCAGCTGGGAGCATATGTATGGTGGTTCAAATTTTTTCAGCTGTCTGTGGTCCACAAATGACAATAAAACACCGTCAGATTTGAGGTAGTTGTGGAAGAACCCGGGAGTGCTGAATGGCCCTCTAACCTACCTCTCCAGAGTCATTCTTTTTATTTCTGTGTGGCCACTCCCATGCTGTGGCTCCACCCAACATTGAAGTCTCTGGAATTCCATAGGGAGCTGATGAGGAGCCACCTCTACTCTCAAGTTTTCCCACAGCTTTCTTAAAACCCTTTTCTGGAGGAGGGATTTAGCTAGATACTTAGTATTTATTCAGTTATCTATAGATGAATGTATAGGTTATTTCCAGGTTTAAACTATTGAAAACATTTTTTCATTGACCATTCCGTTTTAGGTTTAGCATCTTTGTGAGAAGAGAACCATAGGAAAATTACTAGCACTAACCACTGGATTAAAGAATACATGCATTTAAATTTTTGACAAATATTGGGAAATCATCCTCTGTACTGTTGTGTCTATTTTATGTTGGGATAAAAATAGATAGAGTAAAATGCAAAAATGTACTAATATTACCTATGGGTAGTACTAATATACTCTACTCCTGAGTATATATATCCATATATCACAATTTTGCCAGTTGTGAGTACTCTAAATTTTAAATTATTTTACCAATAATATATGTGGAACACGTTAAGCCATCTTTTTAATTTTCTTCAAATACAATGGAGGTTGGGCATTTTTTTTCATGTTATTTGGCTCTCTTTGAACTTTTGCCCATTTTCCTATTTGCCCAATTGTCTGATTTCTAAGAGACTTTTTTCTATGTTAAAATATTTCTTTTTTCCCCTTCATATTTAGTTTAAGAAGTGAGCTATGCAGAAAAAGAAGAACCCTCTTACATTGTTGGTAGGAATGCAAGCTGGTGCAGCTGCTCTGGAAAATGGTATGGAGGTCCCTCAAAAAGTTAAAAATAGAGCTACTCTATGACCTATCAATCACACTACTAGGTATTTATCCAAAGGATACAGAGTTATCCGAAGGGGCACATGCACCCCAATGTTTATAGCAGCAGTGTCCACAATAGCCAAAATAGGGAAAGAGCCCAGATGTCCATCAACAGATGAATGGATAAAGAGGGTGTGTGTGTGTGTGTGTGTGGAATATTACTCAGCCATCAAAACAATGAAATCTTGCCATTTGCAACAACAGGGATGCAACTAGAGGGTATTATGATAAATGAAATAAGTTAAGAAACAAAACAGAGGAACATAGAGGAAGGGAAGGAAAAACAAAATAAGAAGAAAATTGAGAAGAGGGAGGCATACCATAAGAGATGCTGAACTCTAGGAAACAGGATTGCTGGAGGGGAGGTGGGTTGGGGGGAAGGGATAATTGGGTGATGGGCATTAAGAAAAGCACTTGATATAATGAGCACTGGGTGTTATATGCAGCTGATGAATCACTAAATTCTACCTCTGAAACTAATTAAAAAATGAGCTATAATATATACATATGAGGGGGGAGATGTCAACAACACAAGATAATACATATTGGTTAAGTGGTAGAAACCAGAACCATGGACATTCAGGAGAAGCTTCAGCAAAGAATCTGAAAGTATAATTTGTGCCACTCTTTGTAGCCTGGGTTTATATGCCCTGTCGTCTGCCTAGATTGGCAGCCCTTTTGCTATACCATTACCATACCGTGTGACTGCCTTGGTCATGTCCATCCCACAAAGTTCCTGCCATTTGAGGCACATAAAAGCAGCACCAGGATCAGGAACCAGAGTGTAGACAGTCAAACTCCATGCCACCACTGCTGGCTTTCATAGATAGAATTCAGACTATTGGGATTGTGTTCACATTCTCACCACAGCACCACAGATCAGGGTGATTATTTTTATTATTGTTATGACAGTTCAAAACTCTCCATGAACTGAATAGAATTGAATTGAACTATAGCAGGCTGAGATGGGAAAAGAAAAGGTTATGCTAGAGATAGAAGAGGAGCAGGACTACTTGGAGTTGGGATATAACTAATATATATGGAAAGATGAGTTGATTTGCATAGCAATGCCTGAAAGGAATATGCATGAAATAAATCTGGAAAGTCTTACAGTCAGATTTTGGGACCTTGCTTTATCAGCCTACATATTTGGGACTCCAAAGAGGAGCTATCAAGGCATGGACAGGACAGTGGACAACATTGCTTTGACAAGCAGCATGATGTGGTAGTTAAGATGCAGCCACTGGATCCTGGATCCCCTGGGTCCTGGAGGTGTAATTTATAGACTCTGTCACTTTGGGCAATTTAATCTCTGAAAGTTGGTTCTTCATCTATAAAATGGGAACAATAAATATAGGATTATTATGAGAATTATAGGAGATACTGCATAAAAAGTGCCTAGTTCTTGGAAAACAGTAAGTTCTTTATAAGTATTAGTGGTTAGTGATAATGATAATTGTTACCAGTAGCTTTTTTTTAGAAGAAAAACAGTACTTCTATATTGAGAATCTATATTTTAACATATTATTCTCTTACCACATGGCATTTACATATTTTTTTCAGATTTCTAAAATTGTACCACTTGTTAACATAGCCTGAAGCCTCAAATACGATATATGAACACCACTTAAAATATTAAAAAATCCAAATATCAGTCCCCAAACATACAACAATGAGAAGTATCTTATACATAACAATGAAGAATAATAATAGAATATCTGGCGAATCTGATGTAGGTTGGTTTTTGCATTTGTTACTGAAGTTTAGAAAAGTTGTGAATTTAATCAACTGTGGCTACAAAGTATAGAGAAAGACATAGTCATTCTCTGGAATACCATGCTTCTTCCTCCACCAAGGGGCCAACTAGCCCTATGATGGTAACTCAAATGATGTGACAGTGAAAAAAAATACATAAATAAGGTATATCTCTGCCTTGGAAAATTTATGATATGGTTAGGTATATCAGATACTCTAGTTTGGTTAAAACAACTAGAGTTGGAATTTGAAAAAAAAAAAGTTGACTCTAGACTCAACCCCTTACTAAATGAGATTTATATACTCCTCCCTCTGAGCATTTTCTGATCTGTAAGATGGAAATAAAAAACTATTCCTAGAACTGTGATGATAATTAAATAAGTACCTGGCATACTTCATGTGCCTCATGTAAATATTATATTTTTGGGGTGTTGTATAAAGGATAGAAGGAATGCTGCATAAATCAGAAGAATGTGACTCTTGCCTGTTCTTGGAATTCAATAATAGCATCTCATCTTCTTCCCTGGGCCCGTTTCTTCATCAGTAAAACAAGATTGGACTGAATCAATGGTTCTCACACTTAAGCACACATCAGAATTACTTGGAAGCTAGTTTAAACACAGATTTCAGGGTTCTACCCATAGAGTTTCTGACTCAGTAACCCAAGAATTTGCATTCCTGACATTCTGACATGTTCTAACAAGTCTCCAGGTGCTGCTCTTGGTCCAGTGGCCTCTTTTTGAGCATCACTGGACTAAATCATTTGTTCCCAATTTTTTTCCATGTATGAAGGGACTTTTTTGTTTGTTTTAACATCAAGATATTCAAGCTCCCAATCTTGTCTTTGTCATCACAATTATTGTACTTTTATTATCTCTGACTAAACAAACCTACAATGATAAAGGAAAATCACTGAATCTAGTAAATTGCAAATGAATTTTATTTTGTTTCAACACAGTCCACATGTGTTAAAAAGAGCTGCTATGTCTTTGCACTGTACTGGTCAGCCTCTTGCTGATTGCTGTATTGTCAGATAATACATAGAAAAGCATTAACAATTAATTAGCAAAGCAAAATTGCAAATGTTGCAAAAGATACAGGATTTTATTGTCTGTAAAAATGATGCTAGAACATTTTGCAAATTCATCGACAAAGACTCTGACAGAGTGAGCCCAGTCAATTGAGGAGGGCTGAATCACCAAGAATGATGAACATTAGGGCCTTTGAGAAAAGATCACTTTAGTATCAAACGTAAAACAGAGGCTCTTGGATAAATTGATAAGGCTCATAAATACTGTTGCAAAAAATATGTTTAATTCTAATATAGTAAGCATGAAATAAAAGATGTTGTTTTCATACTATCCTATTCTTTTTCCTGAAAGATTCCACCATTTTCATCCCCAACCTTTGACTCATGCATTCATTACTCTAAATATTAATGCATAGCCATAAAATAATATATAAAGTATGAACTTTGAGATAAATTCTCAGTTAAATGTATTTTTTATAGTTTACTATAAAACTTCAGTCTTATTTTTTTTAAAAGATTTTATTTATTTGAGAGAGAGAGAGATAATGAGCAGAGGGGAAGGGTAGAGGGAGAAGCAGACTCCCCCCTGAGCAGGGAGCCCGATGTGGGACTGAATCCCAGGACCCTGGGATCATGACCTGAGCCGAAGGCAGACGCTTACCCGACTGAGCCAAGCAAGTGCCCACTTTAGTCTTATTTTTAAACTGAACCTCTTATTATATCCTTTTCTCAGATAGTGAAATTTTTATAGATAACAAAGTTATTCAATGCATGGGTGATTGATAAATGCTAAAAAGAATTCAAAAGAGTGAGGGGAGAAGCCACTATCAAGTTGGGTAGTCAAGGAAAAATAAGTTAGTAGAATGTTAACTGGGGCCTGAAGAATGAGATTAAAGAGAAGAGAATAAGGCATGGTGTGATGCTTCATAAGGAATGTTGACCTTACAAAGTATCCTGCTGAAGAATTGGACGTGATGCCATTATCTTTGGCTCTAGGGAAAATGCATTCAGACAATTGAAAAGCCTTCATCTACAGCAGAATGAACTACAAGTTTAGATAGCTATGTGCCTCCTATGATTCATCCAAAGGATGGATATCCAAAGAATAATCAAATTGACTGAAATGTCTAGTCTACTTAGACAAGCAAGTAATGCAGTGAAAACTCATTTGGTAGTATTATTGAATGTCCATGACTTGGTCTGAATCAAATGCCCTCACCAGTGACTTTATTATCTGATCAGAATGTTGAAAGGAAAGATCTCTGGGATCTTACTCATAAATGTCTTTGGTACCCTTTTGCATAACCTTGTTGACAACAAATCTGGCACTGTCTTAGTTGCGAAGTAGCTCCTTAGTAGGGGATCTTTGAAAGAGAGGCCATGTGTTATTTCTTCTAGTATGGAATTAGCACTAGTAATATCTGCCCTGGTGGTACTAATATGTGCTTCTATAGGATGTACAAAGTTTGGGCACTTTTTGTGGTGAAATCAATGGGCAATTTCCCCCTGATTAGATTAAAATCTTACCTCTTACTTTATCTGTTGGCACGACAGGTGACATGAAGAAAAAGACTGCTCATAAGAATTGGATGTGTTTCTACAGGCCTATTTACTTGATCAAATAATTGTACGCATTTTCAGTACATAATCTCTTGAAGAATGCAAATTTGACTTAACATGTGTAAGAACCCCTGAGAAAGCTAGGAAAAAAGCTTTAAGAAATTTTAGGTAAGGATCCCATAGATTGAGATCAAAATAGAGAATCATGATGATTAATATGGACAAAGGGTAAAATGGAATAAAAAATGTGTGAATACTTAAGCAGCATTAATCAAAATGTAAAAGCAGAGTATAGAAAATGTGAGTTACTATGAAAGTGCTATAATTTGAGATGCTAGGAAAAGAGTCCACACATCAAATATATTCAGTAATATTTTGTGAATGCACCAGCTCTGCCAGAATAGGGGATGCTTTGCCTATTACTGAGTTCAGGGTCACAAACTCAAAGACTTATTTGGTCCACACAGTTAACCAAGCTGAGGAATACAGAGCTGGGGACTGGAGTAAACTGAAGTGGGCACACCCTTCTACATTGAGCAGCCACTCTAGAGGTCCACAGATTATCATGTGGCATTATTAATCCAGTTGGTTAGGTCTTCCAGTTTTTAAAAGAGGTCAGGATATTTATGTGAAAGTTACTTATTTTAAAGTTGGAAACCAATAAAAGCAAAACAACATTGTACAGGTCAGAGAAAATACTGTTTTAGAGACAATAATATTGAGGGTTAGAGATAAGGTACTTGCCCAAAATGGCCAGGTCAACCAGGGTTGGCAGAGCCAGGACTAAAGTATGGGGTCCTAAAGCTCATGATTACCTCTCATGAAGAGATAGTCTATGTTCCATTTTCTCCATTGCCCTCTCAAAAAGGTGGAGAAGTGTTTAGGTGCCAGATAGGGCCATTTAGAAAGAAGTTTATAGGTTCAAGAGTAGTTGGTAGCAAGCAGTTAGCTAACATTATATGCACACAATTTTAAGCTTAAGGAAACATTGGCTCAGTTATTTCTTATGTCTTTAAAGAAAGGATGTCACTATTACTGCATAAACTTTCCAAGAAACAGAATGTCCTAGAGGTTTCTTGTCAAAGCAAAAAGTCTCATTTTCTACACTGTCAGAGGGCGTAGAAAAGTTCAGGGAAAATTTGTGATAGTTTTCCCTCATCCCTTTATGAAAGTTATCTTCTGAGACACTGGCTAAGTTCTGGAATGCATTTCAGTGGAAAAAAAACAAACAAACAGCCAGCAAGAAAAATTTAAAGACTTGATTATTCTAAACCCCCAGACACCCTCTCAGAGATGACATTGCTCTTGCTTCTTGTTATCAGTTGGTCGTTGATGCCAGAGAAAAGATTTCCAGAGGTTTGGCAGAACCTGCTGGGAAAGGGCTAATGCCAGAGAATGTTGTTAATTATTCCAAGTACCTTTTCCTTATTCCTTTATTCTGTGCCAACTACCAGCTGCTGAACTAACATCATAGCAGCTACCTATTGTCCAATGGTGGAGAAATAACTTGGGAAAAGAAAATGATTTGTAGAATGTGGATTCAAAGAAAGAAGATCCAAGAGAAGAAATCATAGATGGGATATCTAGGTTCTGGTCTTGGATTTGTCACTGCCAGGATGTGTGACTTTGGACATGTCATTTCCTCTCTCTGGGTCTGAATTGCTTCAAAGAAAGGCACAGGTTGGAATAGGTCATTCGAAGTTCCAAATTTAAATAAAAATAATGTTTCTTTGCCTTTATGATCACAGAATGCTTAGTGTCAATTGCCAGATGTTTATAAGATAACTCTGCTTGGACCAAAGAACCAGTCATCTGTGGTGGCATTTCAGGCATCAATAGGAGACAGAGAGTTGGCCAGAGACTTTTCCACAAGTCACATCTCTGGGAAAGGACAGTCCTTGGCTTGCCTCTGGGTTTTATCTATTAGTTAGTTAGTTAATCTATTATCTTCCTTACCACTGGCCCCAGCACTCAAAATCACTGACTTTCAGACATGATGTTAGCTGTTCCTAAACAGAAGGCTGAACATCTTTTCAGCTGTAACCATGCCAAGTGGTCATTGCACCCTTCCATAAATGGAACACTCAGGATCTTTTGGAGGTAGGCCACTTTGCCATTGTTCCCACTTGAGAATGGGATGAGGGACCAAGATAGCCACTTTACAGACCTGATGCCAAATCCAAGGAAAGACTGAATAGTAACCAGTTTCTTCATACTCTAATGTGAATTTTAGAAGTGTACTTCTTATAAAACAAAGTTGTGGAAAGTTTTTTCTTCCAAGTTCAAAAAATGGGTACAGTACTTTGCCTTGAATGGGTAGAAGTTATTTTCCCCTGATTGTTAGTTTTGTAATTATCTTTGCTGCAGGGATCTTAATTACTGTCTTTGATAGGTATAGTGTTGCCTTTGTGCCATGCCTTGTGCTCAGTAATTTAAATACATTTTTTTCCTTATTCTTCACTAATATAAACAACATACATTCTGAAATTATCTGTTTTTTCACCACTATATCCTCAGGGCCTAGAAGATAGTCTGTCCCCATTACTACTTGTTCAACAGAGCTTTTATTTATTTATTTAATTTATTTATTTATTTGAGACAGAGAGAATGAGAGAGAGAGAGAGAGAGCACATGAGAGGGGGGAGGGACAGAGGGAGAAGCAGACTCTCCGCCGAGCAGGGAGCCCGATGCGGGACTCGATCCAGGGACTCCTGGATCATGACCTGAGCCGAAGGCAGTCGCTTAACCAACTGAGCCACCCAGGCGCCCTCAACAGAGCTTTTATACATGTTCTCTCTGTCTGACATTCTTCATGCCATTCTTTGCTTTGTACTCCTATTCATTCTTAAGATCTAAGTTCAAATGTCACTCTTTTTGAAAGTCATTCCCTGATTCCCAATCCAAAATAGGTTCTCCCTTTATAGTATCTAGACAGTCTCTTACAACATCTCTTCTAAGCAGTCATTCTATATTTATACTTATTTAATACTTCTGTTTCCTTGGACTTTTAGCTCCATTAGGGAAAGGACAATATTTTTATGTTGATTATCATGTTCCCAATAATTACCACCATGCCTGCTACAACAGAGGTATTCCATAAATGCTGGTTAAAAGAACGAATCCATGGGGTAGGTCATATTAGCCCCATTTTATTAATGATGAATTTGAGACTCAACTAAATGACACAAGATCACATAAAAAAAATCATAGGGCTCATTTAAAAACTCAGTACCGACCTAGCTATAACCTTCTATTGATTGTCAATTATGGCTAGGCATCTACATATTTCATCTCTTAGCCTTGCCAAAACCCTTCCTGGTAGCTTTTATTATTCTTATTCAAGTGAAGAATTTGATGCTGTTGGGGGCCCAGTGAATTGCCTACGTTCATAAAGCGAGTGAGTAATGGAACCTGAAGTACATTTGACCTCAGAGCCCATATTGTGTTGTGTATGCCATTCTGCCAGGCACATTGCTCTGGTCTGAGCTCGTGCAGACACGTGTAGTATGCACATGTGTGTGCTTGTATGTATTTAAATTCTAACCTTTAAATATTCAGTCTGGAAACTTGCCAATCATCAGCACAGTCTTCTCTCTCCATAAACCTAATCAGGGGAGTGGAATAACACAGAAGAGTCTCTCTGCCAATATGTTTCAGTCCCAAATGCTTTTGCTAGGCCATATGGCTTTTTAAGCGTCACTTGCAAATATTAGGTAAGACTTGAGAACAATAATTAAAAGTCATAGATCACAGGTTAATGAATCCCTAGCTTCACATGGCACCTGGCCACTGAAGCATTCAACTCCCATGAATGACCTGCAAATCACAGGCCAAATAAACAGACACTAGACAGGCTTCCTCAGCTGGGTAGTAATCCTGACAACCCACAAAATATGCAGAGCAATTGAGTGTATTGAAGGCACTTTTATATTCATAATCTTTTTTTTTTAATTTTCAAAAAATTTGTGTGAATTGGCCAGGCAGGTATTAACATCTTCTGTTTGATTTGTTTTCATTTAGTGACATTTAGTAACCCATTAAAAAAGGCCAGGATCTTTGCTAAGTACTTTATCTTTCCTATGTCATTTAGTCTCCACAAAAGCTCTATAAGCTATGGAATATTATTGTTCTTGCCATATAGACAAAGAAGCTGATGTTCGGAGAGATTCAATGCCTTGCAAAGTCATCTGGTTGACGGTCGTCAGAGCCAGAACCACTGTGACATCACTCACATTGACATCATTGGTTTCTTCTTTTATTCACAAGTGCTTTTTGTTCACAAGGGTCCTCATAAATGCTTTATAAAAATTGCTGTAGTTTATTGAGTTCTCAGAGAATCCTATGAAATATGTAATAGCATTGCTCCCATATTACAGATGAAAGAACTGTAGTTCAGACAGGTTGTATGACTTGTCCAAATTCACACAGCTGGTGATTGGCAGAGGCAGGACTTGAGCTCAGATGGCTGGGTCTTCAGAGTCTAAACTCTTACATATCTGTTCCACTGCATCCCTGGGCTAACTCTGACTTCTGCCCCTTAGCCTGCTGTTAATGATGATAACTCGTAATTTTGCTTCTAACATGTTGCAGTATTTGAGAATATTTTTTCCTTGCTAAAGTTTCCTAATAAGCACAAAGAAGCAATTAAACCCTCAGTTAACCCCTGAATGGTAGGACTGTTGCCTTCTCCATGTGATGGTCTAGGTGGAAGAGGCATACATAGAGGGAATTTTTAGAGTTTATAACATTGTCCGTGGAGCTTCTGGATATGGCTGGTTGAGAATGGTTATTAACAAACACCCAGGGCCTTCCCATTTGTCCCCCTGGGACTGAACAGAGTTGTGGATGAGTGGAAGCAGGTGGTCCAGCAGAAGTAATACCATATGGTGAGGTGTCAGGGGGACTGGAGACCTGAGGTTTGGCTGAGACTTTGCTAATGATAAGGAAAGAAGGTACCCTTCATGCTTTAGTTTGGGTATGGGCTGGCAGGTGGGCACTCCAGATTTGATTATGCCTATGGCATCTTGGTGGGAAAAAACCATCAAATTGGGAGTTATGAGACACCTGGGTCTAGTCTCATCCCCCCACCTTTTTTTAACCTACTTTAGGTCTTTATTTCCTTGTCTGTAAAGTGAGGGGAGAAGACCTTCTTAACTATTTTATGTTAAAAACAAAACAAAATAAAAAACTTTCAAACATCAGATCCATTCATTCACATTAAACCAATATTGACTAAGTGCCAAGTAGGGGCCTTCAACTACACTCTTGGTCTTGGAGACAGACCATGTATATGGACTTCATGCCATAAGTAGGCTTTCCAGTAGGGCTCACCCCACCAAATCTGCTGGAATGCCCCCACAGTATTATTTACTTAAAGGTGCTTTATAACCTCTAAAGCAGGTTTTGAGAAGCTTCTTCTGTAAAGAGCCAGATGATAAATATTTTGGGTGCTGTGGGCTAGATGAACAGTCTGTCTTAACTATTCACCCCTGCCATTGTAGTACAAAGGTAGTCTTAGACAGTGGGTAGATCAGTGGGAGTGACTTTAAGTTTCTCTGAGCCCTTGTTTGAAGTGCCGTGTGAATGTCTAGTGCTAGTGTTTGTATTTGGTAGTCTTTGTTAAATACTACTCAACATCCAGCTAAAACGCTCCTCTGCTCAGAACTCCCTGTTGTCTCCATCCCACTCTGGCATATCATTCTCCTGATCTCCTTCCTCTCATGTAACCTGTACCATGAAATGGAGAACAAGTTATACTATTAATAATAGCATTCAGCATTTATTGATGTAAGCCTGGCTAGAATGTTTTTTGTTGTTGTTTCGTTTTTTGTTTTTTATTTTTTTTCCAGTCCTTTGCTGGAAGGCTTCTGCAAATTATCCAGGCCTCATTTCAGATATCACCTTCCCCAAATAGGCCATCAAGTCCTTAATAGTGAAGCTCTTTTATTTTCCTCATAAATGTTATCAATAGGAAAACACTGAGCTTACCTGCTTAACTTATTATTGTACCTGGCACATAGTAAGACCTCAGGTGATGTTAACCTCTTTTGAATCATTTGATCATTCTAGAAGGTAAGCTGTGTGAGAGCTGGCCCTGTGTCTGTCTTGCTAACAACTTGCACAGTGTGCACGTGAAACATTTGCTGAGGGAATGGATACATTGAGTGCCTACTCACTACACTAAAGCATTTTACATATATTTTCTCATTGAGTCCTTATAACAACTTTCTGGAATAAATCCTGCCATTAGCAGATGGGAAAACTGAAGATCAGGTAGGGGGGAGTATAGCCCAAAATCATAGCCAGATTCAAACTCTGGTCTATCTAGATCCCAAGCCTAGATTCTTCACCCTCTTATCTTTCCAGGGATGTGTATGGTCCTTCCTTGGTCAAAAACACCTGCTTTCTCATTGGCTTCTGAATGTTTTGTTTACCCTAACGGAGGATAAGATTCCTGAAAGCGGGGAGGGGGGGGGTCACTTTTTCTTTTTTTTAACTGGTCACACACTGCCCGTCATTGTGTTTGGCACAAAATGGAAGATTAAGGTCATTATTTTGCACACTACTTGACTGGCATTGAAGGATTTCTCTCCTAGATATTTTAGTGCCACAAGGGATTTCTATCTTTCCCCAAATGGAGTTGCTTATAGTTCCATTATAACACATTTTCCCATCCTCAGGGACTGAATGCACTTTGAATACCCTAAATACAAAGACCTGACATCTCTACATAGCAGAATAATTACAGGTGGTACCTCAGGGGGTTAAAGGGAGTGAGGCCTCCCATTTAACTAACTGGGGCTGTAACCAGCTGGAGAGAAGCTGGTAAAGAGAGGTGAAACAGCCTGTACTCTGCGTTACTGGGGTGAAGACCAATGTACTTTTGTGCCTATGGTGCTTCTGACACAGAAAGGACATTTGGTGCTTATCCCCCAAGGTCACTGGGTCTGCTCCCACTGTCCAAGGAGCTCTCAGAATGAAGGCTCTCAGCTGGCAGGGACCGCTTTGTTGAATTTAGGGTAACGAAGAGGACTGTGCTAATAAGTGCAAGACATTGGAGGTTTTTTTTTTCCTTTTTCTGTCATTAAGCATCCATCTCAGATACGCAAGGTGGTAATTCACCTCTTTTTTGTTTTTGTTACATGCTTTCTTAACTTGGCATAAGGTTAAAAATACAATTCAAATGTGAATTAGACCTCCAACAGACCCCTCAAAGTGCTATTCCATCTTTTGATAAGACCCCATGAAACTGGCAAAAAAAAGTTTGCTCATGTTTATGTGCGTTTCTACAAACAACAAATGTTTATATTTCATAGCAACTCACTCACTAATGTTAGCCTCAGGAACAATGTTCATCTGCTTTTGTTAGCAATTTTTGTTACCTACTTATACAAGGCTTAGTATGTAATTCTAGGTGTTAACCTATTATTATTATCATTATTACCGTGACTGTAACTAAAGTAACATGTTCGAGCACATTCTGTGGACCAGGTGTCATTCTCTGATGAGAATGCATGAGCTCCTATAATTCTCATAATATGAAGACTCCAGTATCGGTTTTGTTTTGCACACAAGGAAACTAAGGCACAGACACATGATTCCTGGCCTTAAGAAAACTGCTTGTCAAATAGGGGATGTAAAGCATGGGCACTCATCAAAATGCAAAGTAGAGGGAGATAAGAGTCCTATCTAAGGTAAAATTAAATATCTTTGTGTAGGTGGAAGACTCACAACAAATGGATCACATGCTCTGCTCCCATGCACACAATAGACATTGCTAATTAATCATGACACTCTTTCCTACTGGTCCCAAATACGGTCTAAGAATTTCTTTCCAAAGCTTCTCAGATAACCATGCCAACTGATCAGTTTTTATCTACTAGGACTGCTTGTCATTTACAACCAATGAGCTTAAGAAGTGGAAGAGAACCTTTCCCATTGGGGACACACACACAAAAATCTCAGTTGTCATTTGAAATTCATTCATTCAACAAATATTTATTGAGAATCTGTTCCATGTTGTATTAAAAATATGGCCCCCATGCCTAAAGCAAGGGCCTGATCTTGAGAAGGGGGAGTAAATAATAATTTTTAAAACACATAGTAATACATTGTTACATCAGATAATATGTGCTACTAAAAAAAATAATGCCCCAAAAGGAAGCAGAGACTAAGAGGTAGTTGGAGAGGTCCTATTTTAGAGAGAGTGGTTAGGGAGGTCCTATTTGATGAGATTATATTTGAGACCTGGTTGAAGGGAGGAGGGGTTGATATAAATACCTAGCATTTCAGACAGACAACTCTTTGGCTTATTGTAGAGGAACAAGAACGGAGTGATCATTTTAAAAGCACATTGTCTGCCCATGCTTGAACTCTCTGCTGTCTTCCATTGCACTAGAATACATCCAGAATCGTCACCTCTGGTATAGGCCCTGCAGATCTGGCCCCTGGCTACCTCTCTGAACTCCTCCATTACCCCCTTCACTCCAATGTGACTATCCTGTCTTCCTGCTTTTTCAAACACTTTTACCTCAAGGGCTTTGTACTTTTTCAATGCTGTTATGTCTCTCTTATCTTTGAGTTATTTCAGGTAGAGACACAGGTATAATTCATCTTCTGACTCCAAGCCTTCCATTAGTCTTTTGTAAAGGGATACACATGCCAAGTTCACTACCAGGTATTCCAAGCTAAGCAGCATCAAAGTCCCAAGTCTCAGTGAGTGTGACTCTTCCTTTTTGGCTCTGTCCCCTAAAAATCTGGTAGACAGAATTAGTAGAATGAGTTAAGTGGATTAGCATTATACACTTGGCTAATGCCATGAGTAGAGGTCTGATGACTCTTGGAGGAAAAATTAATTTGAGAGCATGACATGAGTGTCATGATACCTTCAAGCACTTGTAAAGATAGGATCAAGGCTTATAGTTTACAAGTGTCTTCTAAAATTGTAGTTCCATTAGAAAAAATTGACTTGAAGTAAACTAATATTGACTCATCTATTTATCTCTATGAGCAAGAACATTCTTTAGTGAATTAATAAGCCAGAATTTGGAGAGACATTGTTGGTAGCCAGCCGCCAAGATGGTCTCACCAAATCATCACTTCCTGGTATTTGTGGCTTTGCATGTCCTATCACACATTGGCTCAAGGCTTTGACCAAAAGAATACTATGGAGATGGTGCAATAGAGTGATTTCCAACTCTAGTGACCTAAGACATAGAACTTTTACCTTGACCACTCAGATCACTTGATCTGGAGGAAGCCAGCCGCCATGTTGTGAGGATGTTCAAGTAGTCCTTTGGAGAGGTTCACATGGAGAGGAACTGAGGTTTTCTAAAACAGCACCAATCTGATAGCCATGTGAGTAAGCCACTTTGGAAGCAAATCCTCCAGACCAGTGAAGCCTTCTGGTGACTGCAACCTTGCCAGACATTTGACTGTAGCTCATGAGGCACCCAAGCCATACTTTCCAACCAAGGAATTCCTGAATTCTTGACCAACAAAAACTCTGAGAGCAAATAGGTGATTCTTGTTATCATAAGCACTAAGTTTTGGGGGGAATTGTCACATAGCAGTAGATATGTGACAATATGTTATTATATATTATTAATTATACATAATATAACATTGCTGATGCTTTAGGACTGAACACCTCTGTTCTTCCAATAAAGTCCAAACTCTTTGCCATGATCCATGATGTCCTGATGATGTGACTCCTGACTGCTTCTCTAAATCCATCTCTTGAAAACATTACATAGGAAGTAGGTCCTGAGTGTCTATGAAATCCTAGTCCTAGGGGTGAGCAAAGTAGGCTTCCTCAATAGGGTGACCAATTGTCCTGGCTTATTTGCAACTGAGAGTATTCCTGGAATACAGGACTTTCAGTGTTAAAATTGGGAAGTCCTAGGAAACCCAGAATAAGTTGGTTTCCATATTTCCAGAAGACATCAGAAAGGATCAGGATCCTAAAGGATGAACAAAGAAATAAGGCAAGATTTGGTATGTTAGGAAAAGCCTGAAAAGGGGGGAGAGTATTAGTAATATGTGAAGGGAAAAGATTCTCTTATGTTCAAGAATGCATTCCCAGCAATTAAAGGAAGTAAGTGTGTAAAACTCCTTCTCCAGTCCAACCTCATATTGTTATCCTTGCTTATTACATTGATGCTATTCCAGTATTCCTTCTTTTCTTTAACATACCAGGTTGCTTTTTAATTCAGGTTCTTTGCCCTTGCTGTTTCCTCTGTCCTTCACCCAGATTTTCATATTGGCTGTCTTATCTCAAATATCTCTTCTTTGGAGAGGTCTTTTCTGTCAAAAACAGCCCTGTATGCTCAGCCTCAGGTTGTCAGTCTCTATCACATTGCGGCAAAATGGCCCAATGATGGGTTTCATCTTAATATATTCAGATTTAAGATCCTTCAGGGTCTTCCTATTGTCATCAGCATAAAATGCCAACTCTTTAGCGTAGTCTAAGAGAACTTTATTATCCAAACTCTGAGTATCTTTTTTAGCATCAACTCTTGCCACTGTTCACTTTTGCCTATATGCTTCATGCATACTGATATTGGTAAGTATATATGGGCTTTCTCAAATAGTGTTACTACTTCATATTTATGTTATATTTACATATAATAGATTTATATTATATTATTTTATATTTTATATTCTATAAGTCACATTCATCCTTTGGGTCTTAAAAACAAAAACAAAAGCAATTTCCTAGAGAATCCTTCCGATATAGCACCCCCACCCGGTCCCACTAAACAGTACTTCCTAGATTCCCACAGAGCACCTGCTATTCCTGTCATAATATGTAGAACACTATCAGTTGCCTAATCAATTATTTTCCATGCGGGACTATAAGCTTCATGGGAGCAGGGAACCTTGGGTCTTAGTCACCACCACAGAGGGCTTGACAAAAAGGAAACCTCTCAGTAAACCTCAGACTTAAAATGCAAAAGCTTGGAGAAAGTGTAAAGGATGAAAAAAATATGTAAGAAATATACCTGAATTTTCATAGTTGTTCAATTGCATTAGTATGGTGCCTAGGAGTTAGGTTCTTGCCCACGTTAGTTAAGTAAGCTTTCTCCAGCTGCAGAAATCCTTTTCAATGGATCACACAGCTAGAGCATTGGAGCCCCACCCTCAACTCTACTGTGATTTGTTACCTCTTTCTGTGCATTGCCTTGGGGGAAATAAGCAATGTTTACCTATTGCCAATGCAAAGCTGAGCAGATGGTAAATGTCCTCTGTTCTGCCAACAAGAGTTAGGAGGAATAACTAGAATTCATTTGCTTGAGACAAACTCTAGCCAGGGATTTAACTGAGAGTTGGCAAAGGTAAGCTGTTAGCTTCTGATTGATTTCTGAGTTCCAAGTAAAAAATGTTGTCTGTTTAGTGGCCTTAATAAGGAGAGTTCATTAGAATTCTTTTTTTTTTTAAAGATTTATTAGAGAGAGAGTGATAGTGCAAGTGAGTGGGGGAGAGGCAGAGGGAGAAAGAGAAAACTCAAGCAGACATCCTGCAGAGCATGGAGCCTGACACAGGTCAATCTCAAGATCCTGAGATCATGACCAGAGCTGAAACCAAGAGTCAGACACTCAACCCACTGAACCACCCAGGTGCCCCTAGAATTCTTATAGTATCTCCCCATCCCTAAATACCCACTTTTTCTCTTCATGATCCATCATTTAATTCTCTTTCCTGTCTCTCTACCTTACCTCTCTACTATGGATATTTCAAATGATCTTACAAAGGCTTCTTTAGCCAGGCATCATAAAACAAAACAAAACAAAACAAAACAAAACAAAACAAAACAAAAAAAACCACACACATAGAATTACAGGAAAAAGAAAACTGTAAGGGTAATTTTGTTCTGTGATTTCCAAAGGCCAGTTGGTTCATGAATTAATGTCAGGTTGGCTGGCTTTTTGAGAACCATTTAGAGAACTCTGAGAAATAGACATACCTAGGTCTCATCCGGAGGTCTGATTCAGCAGTTTTGGAGGAAGATTGTCATCTGCGTTTTTAAAACTTCTTTAGGTGATTCCAAACCAACTAGACTCAGGAACTATTGGATTAGAGTCTCTTCTATGGTCTGATTTTGAAACTAGCCCCCAAATATTTTGATGGTGCTCAAACTGCCCCTGTTCAAACACCAAATATTTTAAGGAGTGCTCTTGCAAACTGACCAGAGCGATTTGGTCATTTATGATTATTGGGTGCTATTTGTTAATATCAGTGGCCTCCATGATTTAGAGTCAAGAGCTTGTAAGTTTCTTCCTCCATAACATTGCTACTGAGCTATATGCTATAGACAAGCAATTCAGACTGCTTTCTCCCACAAATATAAGCAAGTAGACAAGTCCTGACCATATGAAAAGTTTACTAGAGATATAGAGATAGGGCTACCTGAGTCACGGTAATCTCTAACCTTCCTATTTAAAAGTGACACAAACCTTTTGAATCAATATCTGAACTAATGTATTTATAATGCCAATCCTAGGCACCATTCTGAATAGTGTCTCTAGGCTTGCCAGATTCTTCTGTCTTTTCATATAAGGGTGTTTCTAATATCTTACACTAATTAACCAAACCTTTGATTTTGGTAAGTGTTAAAAGTAACTAAACCTTGCGTGAGCTTCTTGCCCTGGAGGGAATAGTCCCAATTAAGGTACTGAAAATGTTAACTAGCTATTCTCAGGTTATATACTAAAGCTAGTTCACACATGCATGTAGAAATCCCTGGTCTATTTTCAGATATTTTGAAATAAATTGTAGACCCCATAAGAAACGAAGACTGTGGTGAAAAAATATATTAAGTCTCTGGTGATGAAAACATTGAGGAACATAATAAGAACATGCCAAACATTTATACTAAAAACACCAAAAGTGAGAAAATCGGAGCAATTGCTTCTACATAACATTGCCAAAACTTGCTATTCTCCTAGAGTTAGATAAATTGAGCTTTTTTTTTTTTAAAGATTTTATTCATTTATTTGCCAGAGAGAAAGAGAGCACAAGCAGGGGAAGCAGCAGGCAGAGAGAGAAACAGGCTCCCCGCTGAGCAGGGAGCACGATGCGGGACTCCATCCCAGGACTCTGGGATCATGACCTGAGCCGAAGGCCGATGCTTAATTGACTGAGCCACCCAGGCGCTCTAAATTGAGCTTTTTGGTATGTCCTTTTAAGCAGTAGGCTCAAGAATGTCTTTGCCTCCCTGACCGTAATTTTTCTCACCTGAAAATAAAAGACACTGGACTAAATCATTTCAGGTTGTTCATTTGCATTTAATACTTTCAAGATGAGGGGTATTTTTTCATTCCTTATAAACACATGTCCATACACATACAAGTCAATTCATTAACATTGGATTTGGATAAATTTCCAAATAAGTTGATAGAATTTGCTTAAAATGACAGAGTAGCTAGATTGGATGTATGAATTAGTTGAATAAAGTGAATTTGATTAAATTCAGAACAATTGTGGCAGTTTTAAGTTATTTTCATATGGGTAAGATAATCAAAACCAAGTAAGCTAAATTAAATATAATTTTATTTTTTATGTGTTTAAAATCTGTTTCCTAACTCAAAAGATAAGGTATATGTATGTTTTTGTGGTGGTTGTCTTTTCAGCAGTGGAATCCAACAGCAAACTAAGCTGTTGCCCATCCTGGGGTCCTGATGTACACTAATTGTAAATAGTTTTATTCAAACATAAGCTGACAAGAGTGTGGGTGCAGTGTGGGGGAATGGTATCTAATTGGTGGTAAAGAATAGGGGTTTGAGGTTGAGTCAAAAAATTCACTCTTCTTCCTATGTTTCTCCTTTATTTTCACACACTCACATCTCTGATACTGGATGGGTGGTTTTTGTTTTGTTTTATTCTCATACCAAGCAATTCTCTGTGGCACCAACTGGATATCCTACAATTCAGTTGAATTCTAATAACTGGAGTTAGCACAGACCCCCATAGGTCAAGGACTTGGTCCCATGATCCTGTCGCCCACTTTGGGTCCCAGGTTACCCACAATTTCTAAGTTGGCTACAGATCAGAGATTCCTATGACACTGCCCCCTTGGATTTATTTGCTAGGACAGCTCAAAGAACTCAGGGAAGCATTCACATTTATCAGTTCATTATAAAAGCATATGATAGTTGACACAGATGAACAGTCAGATGAAAAGATACATACAGTAAAGTTTGGAAGGACCCCCAGTGCAAGAGCTTCTGTCCCCTTGGATATGTGGATATGTTCATCCACCTAGAAACTCTCTGAATGCTATGCTATTGGGATTTTTATGGGAGATTCCCCACATAGGTATGATCAATTATTAACTCCATTTCCATCCCCTCTTCCCTCTCTGGATGATGGGGGTGGGGCTGAAAATTCCAGCTTCTCCTCATGGCTTGGTTTTTCTGATGAACAGCCTCTATCCAGCAGCTACCCAGGAGCCCACCAACGGTCACCTCAGTAGAACAAAAGATGATTCCATCACTGAAGAGATTCCAAAGGGTTTAGGAACTGGAGGAAGTCAAGAACTGGGGGAAGAGATCACTATATACATTTTTCTATGATTTCACAGACAGACTAATCATAGATTTGAGGACTATGTTGTTAACTAACTGTAACCAGTTACAAGCTGGTGGACAAATAGTGGAGAAACTACTTAACCACTGTGAACTCTTTTTCTGACAAATGGGAATAACAATAATAATGCCTATTAGCTTGTGATAATTAAATGAAAAACATAAAATGCTTATCAAACTATTTGGCTTATAGTTTGTAATTAATTCAATTATAAATTGGTGTGGTGTCTCATTGTTTTCCTCCCCTGTCCATGGTTGTACAATACTTGTGTGGATGTGGGCCAAGAGAACCAATCCTGGCCACTCTAATTATTTTTCTTTTTACAGCTTTATTGAGAAATAATTCATATATCATACAATTTACCCATTTAAAGTATAAAATTCACAGGTATGTGCAGTCATTGCCGCTATCAATTTTAGAACACCTTTATTATCCCCAGAAGAAACCCCACACCTATGCTCCTACACGTTTTTTGGTGATGCTCATAAATCTTTTTTTTATTATTATTATCTTTTATTTTTTTATGTTAGTCACATTACAGTACATTATTAGTTTTTGATGTGTGGTATCTTTGGTTAAGTACTTCCAGAGTTGTTTGGTGAGTCATTTTCCTGTGCAAGTCCACTTTCCTGATAGACGTGATCAATTGGTCTATTATATAGATTGATTCTCATGCACCCACAAATGCGACCAGAGTAATGGCCACCTATTCTGTTGGTTTGAGAGGCCCTAGGATAAATACTCCACAGAAATATCTCTTTAGCACCTGTTGGCACCACAAAAATATCTCCATGTGGATAGGCTTAGTCTGTCTGGGCTGCTAAAGCAAAATATCATAGATTGGGTGGCTTAAACAACAAACATGTGTTTCTTATGGTTCTGGAGTCTGGGGAGTCCAAGATAAAGGCACTAGCACAGTCAGTGTCTGGTAAGTCTGTTTCATTGTTCACAGGTGACTGTCTTTTTGCTCTGTCCTCACATGGCAGAATGGCAGGAGCTCTGCAGAGTCTCTTTTAACAGGGCCCCGATCCTACTCATGAGGGCCCCCACACTTATGACCTAATAACCTTCCCAAGACCCCACCTTCAAATATCATCATTTTTGGAAATAGGTTTCAACATACAAATTTTGGGGAACACAAAAATTCAGTCTATAGCGTTCTGCCCCTGCCTCTCAAAATTCATGTCATTTTTAATGAAAAAAATATTTATTGCATCCCAGTAGCCCCCAAAGTCTTAACTTGTTTTAGTATAGACTTTATTTTTTTTTTTAAGATTTTTATTTATTTGACAGAGAAAGAGAGCACAAGCAGGGGGAGTGGCAGGCAGAGGGAAAGGGAGAAGGAGGCTTCCCACTGAGCAGGGAGCCCGATGCAGGACTTGATCCCAGGACCCTGGAATCATGACCTGAGCTGAAGGCAGACATTTAACCGACTGAGCCACCTAGGTGCCCCAAGTATAGGCTTTAAAGTCTAAATCCAAAGTCTCATGTAAATATCGTCTCAATCAAATATGAGTGAAACTCAGGTATGATTCATTCAGAGGCAAATTTCTTTTCCCCCTGTGCACCACAAAACCAAACAAGTTATGTGCTTCCAAAATACGATGGTGGGATAAGCATAGGATAGACATTCATTTTCCCAAAGAGTTACATGAAAGAAGAAAGGAATAAGAGTTTCCAAGTAAGTTAAAAACCTGGTGGTACAAATTCCATGAGACCTTAAGCCTCAGGAATAATCTTCTTTGACTTGATGTTCTGTTTTCCAAGTCCCCTGGTATGGCAGTGTCACTTTCATGACTTGCTGGGACTGCCCCACAGCAGTGACCATCTGCCTAGGCTTCATCCCCACCGTGGTTCTCTGCTACAGCCCCACACCAGCTACTAGAGCAGCTCTTCCAGGCTGGGGTCCCTGGACCTTGGCTCTTCTGAGTGGCCCTGGCCTTATGATGCCACTAGGCACAGCCCATGCTGCAGTCTTCTGTGAGGGCCCCACCCCTGAGGCCCTGGGCTGGGTTATCCTGACCCATTTGAATGAGAGAGGTGGCCCCAACCTTTGAACCCTCTGCCTTTAGTTCCTTGTGCTCTGAGCCTGTGGTGGGATTGGCATTCTCTGAATCATCTTCAGTATCACTGTTCCCTTTGTCTTGAAGAATAGCATCTACTGTTGAGATGGCTAACACATACTTAACTCCTTATCAAATAGTTCCTGGGCCATTTTCCAATATAGATAGACTGAGAATTTTTCAAATCTTTAAGAACTACTTCCTTTTTGATTAACAATTTCATTTTTAAGCTATTTTTCTCTTGTTGCTATAAGCAGTCAGGAGGAGCCAAGTTGCACCTTCAACACCTTGCTTAGAAATTTCCTTAGCTAAATAGCCAATTTCATCACTTGGAAATTCTACCTTCCACAAAATATTGGAACACAAACACAGTTCAGCCAAGTCCTTTGCCACTTTATCACAAGGATCACCTTTCCTCCTGTTTCCAACAACTTGTTCATTTCCTCATTGCACTCTGAGAACTCCTCAGAATGGACTTTACTGTCCATATTTCCAACATTCTTTTCAAGATTACTTAGGTGTTCTCTAAGAATATTGAGGCTTTCTTTGCAGCTTTCCCATTTTCTTTGAGTTATCACCAATCATTTTTAAAGGTTTGTTCCTGGAAGTTTAGGCTTTTTTTTAAGCATGTACCTCAAAATTTGCCCAGCCTCTATTATCAAGTTCCAAAGCCACTTCCACATTGTTGGTATTTGTTACAGTGTCCCCTCACCCCCACAGATAGATCGGATCACAAAATTATGAATGCTGAGAAGTCCCGTGATCTGCTACCTCCAAACTGGAGACCCAGGAAGTCTGGCGGTGTATTTCAGTCCAAGTCTGAAGACCTGAGAACCAGAGGAGACAATGATACAGTTTCCAATATAGGTCTGAAGGCCTAAGAACCAGGACCGTGGAGGGTAGAAGATCGATGTGTCAGCTCAAACAATCAGGCAGAAAGAGCAAAATTCTTCCTTTCTCTGCCTTTTTGTTCTATTCTGGCCCTTCAAAGATTTAATGATGACCACCCATATTGAAGAGGGCAAACAGTTTTACTGAGCCCACTGATCCAAAGGCTAATTTTTTCCAGAAACACCCTCATGAAAACACACAGAGAAATAATATTTAGCCAAATATAAGTACCTCATGATCCAGCCATGTAAACACAAAAAAGTAAATATCACATGGGTGATTTTCTCTCTTCTATTAGGGCACTGACATTCACTCATATTTGACAAGAATTTTTTTCTTTTTTTTTATTATGTTATGTTAATCACCATACATTACATCATTAGTTTTTGATGTAGTGTTCCATGATTCATTGTGAGAATTTTTTAGGATTACAAAAGTTATTGGCTAAAGCCCCTGTAACTGCCAAGCTAAACTACAGAAGGCAGTGAGTAGGCAGATCTTTTTTAAGTACCTCAGATAGAAGAAACACAATTTAAGGTAGAACATAATGAGAAAAACAATCATATCAAGTCTATCTAGCCTTGTTTTGGAGGGCACAGACATACTTAGGTTCACACCCAATTTCTTGGTGATGACATCAGTAATAATCTGTGCCAGAAAACATGCTAAATTCTTTACGTATGATATCTCACTTAATCTTCACAATGCTCTGAGTTGTGACAGTTGTTGATAATTTTACAACTGAACAACCTGAAATTAAAGGGGTTAAGTAAATTATTCAAGAATGCACAGATAAAAAGTGGCAAAGCTAGGATTTAAAATCTGATCAGTCTGTTTTCTGTACCTGTCCTTCTACTCTTTTGTCTTTTTCTTTCCTATACTCTTGAGTTTCTTGGGCAAGTCCTTTTCCCCGTTTCTAAGCCACTATTTTTTAAACCATCATATAGAGATAACTGTTTATAGCATCATCTTACTGGAAAAAATAAGAAATGGATGACAGTAAATATTTATATGAGTAGAAGAGATTATCTTTGCCTTAATCCTATCCCCTTAAAGAATATCCTTTCAAGTGTTGGGCTAAATAAAATGTTCCTTTATTATGTAGGTCAGGGTCAACTTATGAATTAGTCATTTGTCACAGCCGGAGTTTTTCAGAAATCCTTAAGACCATGGCATAGCATGGGCATGAGATAAATATTTTCTCAGTGAATGAACTCAATTAAGTTATGCTAATACTTCATGCCTATAACAGCACTTCTTATGTTCACGAAGTTAGTCAGAAGTCTCTTATTTGAAAATGACTGAATCCCAACTCAAATTGGCTTACAAAATTGGAGATGTATTGACCTATGTACATGAAAAGTCCCTCAGTGAACAGCTTTAGGTACAAGTGGACTCAGGATTCTATTATTGGTAATCCGTCTCTGTCCTCTCTGCTTGTCTTTCCTATGTATTGGCTTCACAGCCAAACAAGATTTCTTTGCATGTCTTTCCCAAAAGCCCCCAAAATTGTTGAATTGACAACGTGTGGATCCATTCCTAAACCAATCAATGAAACAAGGGGGTTCAGTACCCTGATTGGTCAGGTCGTGTCTGCTCCATTCCCAGAGCTAATGAAGGGTCAGTCCCCCCATAAACTACCCAGACTGACAGTGAGGGAAGGGTAGTTTCCCAAAGGAGAATTAGAGCATTATTTCCAATTGAAGGGGACTGGATGCTGCATAAGCAGGGTAAAAAGTTTACTTGCTTTTAGTCGTCTGTTCTCTAGGATGTAGCTTTAGTTTTTGAAATGTTCTTCAAATGACAAGATCCAGAGTCCTCTTAATAAGCTATTCTTCTCTGACTAACTTTCATGACCAAGATGTTTAGTGATGTATAGACCAAGTGAGAAATGGCTGAAGGGAATTTCCTTAGGGTGTGTGTGTGTGTGTACTCCATATATAGGGAGAGTAATGGGGGTAATTGTTACGATCTTGGAGCAGAGACAAAATGGAGAGGTGAGTGCTTCTTTCATATGCTACCATAATTGAAAGCTGACTCTCTCCTCAATGACATTGCTAGACTTAATGAGTTAACAACAACAACAAAAAGCCCAAACCAAAAACAAACAAAAACTAAGAGGAGGAATTAAGGAAAACAAAACTCCTTGGTTTTCTACTTGGTGCTTGCTTTGTTGGTGAATAAACCATCTGCCTGAATGCCCTGTTAGGTAGCACTGGGTGATTAATAATGTAGCTCATCTGTGAACCAGCATGGAGAGCTCTCTAAGTGTCAGGCTGTAAACAACAGCAAATGATCAATGCTGTTTTGATGACATACTGAGATTCCTTTTTATACAGAGCTTTTTATGATTTTTTGTAACGCTTAACAGACCACCGATCATGGAAAAGACATTTCAAATTCATGGGTCAGTGAGTGTTCTGTTAGCCCCTTTTCTCATTTTACTCCCTGCAGAGTTTTTTTTTTTCTTTTTTTGTAGGCAGTTGGGTTTTTTTTATTTTTGAAAGAGTGATGTGTTTTATACTTTTTCATGAAAATTACCAAAATTACAATAGATTTTTTTCTTTTCCTAGTTTGTGTAATTATGATTAATGATGAATAACACAATCTCTGGAATTACAATCAGTGAGGCAAGGCATGACATGTAATTTTAAATTGTAGTTGAGTTGTAAGTTTTAAATTGATTCTACATTTGAATCAGTATCTTTTACAATCCAAAGTAATTCTCTTTATGGAATGCTGTTTTAAATGGAATGTTGGGAAGGATAAAACCATTGTATATTTTTACTTTGCCTTTCCTGTTAGACATTCTTGATTTTTGTAAAACTTTCTATTATGGAAAATTTCAAGCATACACAGAAGCATATCCTGTATTATACTAGACTTGCATGTGTCCATCACCCAGCTTCAACAGTTACTCACAGCCAATCTTGTTTCAATTATCTCAATTCATTTGTCCCCACCCAATTGGATTATTTTGAGGCAAAGTTCTAGTTTCAAGATGTTGTTTGGACATGGGTTTGGGGGATAGATTTAACTTTTGGGGTGGAGGATGAACTATTTTCATCATTTATTTCGAAGCAAGATTTTGATGAAATTTTTTCACATTTTACTTCCTGAGAAAAGATGCTTCTATATTTCTTCAAAGCACTTCTAAAGTATACTATCTTATTAGTTCAGCAAATTGAGCTCTTGTCATATGTCAGGAAGAGTACTTGACTTTGGTGACATAGTGATGACTAAGAAAAAAGGCTAGTGCTCAAATAAGTCATTATCTAGCAGGGTGGATAAGTAAGCATAGTAATGTATGATGAGAATAATGGTAGACTTACATGGGATTATGAAAAAGGAACACCTAGCTTGGTCTTGGAGTGTCACAAAGGTGTTACAGAAGACAGATATCTAAATAGACACTAGAAGGATAAATAAGATTAAGAAGAAATGAGAAGGCATAGTTGATGAGTAGGGCATAGAGGAAAAAGCTATGTGAAGGTCTGTGAGTAGAAGAGACATGTCTTACACCCATGGCTGCAGAATAGAATATAAAGGGAAAAAGTGGTAAGAGTTGAGGCCAGAGAGCTGAACAGGGAGTTGTGATTTTGTCTAAAGCTTAGGAGGAATCTTTAGAAGGTTTTATTCAGGGAGGTGACAAGGTGAATCAGATAGAGTGTTGTTCCCATCTAATCATGAGGAAAATTGTTCTGAGGGATTTAATCACTAATGTAAAGACCTCAGACAATTAGTCACACCCATGTCTGGGCCTCTGACCTTCTGACTTCTGGGCCAAGACATTGCATCTCCCTCTGTTTTTTGTTTTATTTTTTGTTCAAATTTTTAATAAATAAAGACTGCCAGTAATTCCCTTGGTGGCAATCATCTTGTTTTTGGTCATTAACCCCTAGTATAATAGGACATAAAACAAAGGAGTAAGACTCTTGAGTCCAGTCTCCTCAGTAGTAATCATTGCAGAACTATTCAAACCATCAATAATCTGGTTAGTCTGTAGTGCTTTCACCCCCCTGCCACTATGCCTGCGATTTTACATCCTCAAATTAGAATACTAAATGACTAAAGCCCAAGGATTTGGGTGCAGTGAAGTTATACTGGGAGGAAGTGGTTAGGTGTGACCCTGGGAAATGAAGGATTCATGGGCATAAGGGAGGCAATCCAGCTCCATGAGTTGGGGGCTTTCAGATATCTTTCCCACTAGAGTATCAGGTTTGAGCAAATGAGAAGAGCAGAAGAGAAAGGCTGGAGGAAAGGGTATTGAAGGTATTCTGACATAGAGCTGACGGAGTAGTAGAGGTGGAAGAGGCCAACCTGTTGACGGGTAAGACCATAGAGGAACACTTTCTTGGTACTTCTATACAGCAAGAGTTAGCAAACTGCAGTCCATGGGTCAAATTTGGTTCACTGCCTGTTTTTGTAAATAAAGTTTTATTGGAACACAACCATTCTCATTTATTTACATATTGCCTATGGCTGCTTTTATGCCATAATGGCAGAGTTGAGTAGTTGCAACACAGAAAATAGGGCCTGCATAGCTTGACATATTTATTCTCTGGCCTTTTAGAGAAAAGGTTTGCCAACCCATGCTATAGAGGGTGAGTCATGGAGAGTGAATCTTGGATTCAATTCTGTTCTGGAATCTGAAGAAGTACTCATGAGGGATAGAGCCCATAGGAAGTTCATGTAGGTGGGTCTTGAGCCTTAATACTATGGGACAAGGGGTTCCTTGGGCCCTATAAAGATTTGCTTCAGATCAGATGTTTGAGGAGGCTGCTTTCCAGTTCATTGAACCCCCAAAGAGCTTTCATTTAAGACTACTTAATACAAGCTCAGTGGTGGTGCAAGGACACTTCTTACCATCTGGGGACTGGTGAATTTCCACTTCTGTATGGCATTTGCTTTATGGTATTTGAGCAATGAACAGAGCTTTCACTTCCAGCTGTGAGGCATCTGGCTTGGATCCCTCCTCTCCTCTTTGTCACAGTACTCCTGATGTTCCCGCTGTGTGTTCTGAACTGGATTGGCATCTATTTTTCCCTCTGTAGTGCCCTTGCACGCTATGCCAGACCCACACCAGCCCAATCCATCTTCCTCTTGACTCAGCTGGCTTGCCCTCTGGGTGCCTCCTTACCCTTGGGGAAACAACAGAGTTTGAGTTTTGACTGTGAAGACTCTCAGGGATGTATATCGAGTGGATTTTATTAATTCACTTACTGTAGTACCTGTTCTCAGCATCAACTGTATGTACGGATAGAGGTCTGCCTGATATACCACTTGAATCACTGAAAGGTCTTCCTTGGCCCCAAATATTTTCTCTATTGACCCTGCTTGTGGTGCTTGAACTAGGCCAATTTGAATTAAGAAGCCAAGAGCACTTATTGAAATAATGTTTCCCATGCAGTGTAACTCACCCAGCCACTAGCTGCCACTTAAGTTAAAAATGAATGAGTTTAATGGAGTAACTGTAGGAGAAATCAGAATATCCAAGTAAAAAGGACAAGGGAGAGGAATCTTGGAATGCTGGGAACAGGCAGGCCCAATCAGCACATTTACAAGGAAATATATAGAAATTGTGTGCCTGGGAGAGAAGATTGGAGGAAAGGGCATTAAAGGTATTCTGACATAGAGATGACGGAGTAGTAGAGGTGGAAGAGGCCAACCTATTGACGGGTGAGACCATAGAGGAATGGGAAGGAGTTGAGACTTCCCTGAGGAACTGCAGGGAGTAATTAACAGAGTTAATTCTAGGTCTGCTGACACCTAGGTCCATGCCCTTTCCACATCCTGGCCTTATCCAAAGTGCTCTGCACAGTACTACTTCTGCAAATATTAATAGAAATTTACATGGAGAAAAATACATGGTGGTTAAGTAAGTTTAAGAAACATGGTTAGAAAGAGGACTTCCAGGTCAAGGTATTCATCTAGTATTCTCTGGATATGACCTCTCACCAGTAGAAGATATATATTGATCAAATTTAATCATACAAATGCATATGTTTTTACAAACTGACCAGCACTCTATGAGGACATTATTCAGTTCTCTAGAAACATATGTCAAAGGGTCCTAGGGGTACAGTGGTTCAGAGATGATTTGTGGGATGAAAGGGTTCCCGAGCTGGTAACTGAAGGGTAAGTATAGTCTAACTAGGTGAAGAGCAGTCCAGGCATGTGCATTAGAGCAGAAAGTTCTGGTTAGATCCCCTGACAGCTGGGGGGAACAGGGGACAGGTGCACTGGGACCCTAGCCTTTATCCTCTGCATATAAGAAGCCTTGCATATTTCCCCCAGTGTGTCTTACAAATATTCTCTGTGCTGTGGAAAAGGTTAAGAAGTGTTTCATCAGGGAAATTAAAAGTTGGAATTTAGTGAGTTAGGATAGTGGTGAGAGATGAGACTGTAAGATCATGGTGGGGCCTTAAGATACTCCCTGAGTGACCCTGCCCGAGTCCCATACTCCTTTTGACCTCAGTTTCTTCCTCCAAAATTGGACAAGACAATCTGTTTTTTGATATGATCAGTTCTTATTTCACATTCCTGTAATTGTGATTTAAAATAAAAAATCAAACTACAGTATTTGGCTCTGAAGAAGCTGCACCTTTGGGCTGCCTTCTAGCCCAAGTAGGTCCTTAAGGGCTGCTGAGTTACTTATGCCTTGGCCCAAGATGATTAGTGTGTCGATATGGGGGCTGAGCAGTCCTGACTGCTGATAAACAATTGTGATTTCTCATGACTTATTATTACTACTCTCCATTTACCCCCTGCCATGGGCTCAGGAGCCTGAGTTCCTTGTGCATTGCCATTCTAAATATAGCAACTCCCCTGCTCACAGACTTGTTTTTGCCATCACAGGAAGGAAAATGGCAAAACCTAGGCCTGCTTGTCTGGTGGGTAGGCAGCCAGAGCTGTTTTGCACTGCCACTTCCATCAGCTCATTTTGGACCATTGTTGACAAACACACTCATCAAAAGATCAAAACAAACAACAAAAAAACAAAACCCTCTTTCTGAAGTTTGCATTTCTTCTAAGACTTCCAGGAACATGTGGTAGCTATTCAGGGCTATTTTCCTTCCTCCCATCAACCATTTCTGACTTGGTGGCCTGCATATTTCATACATCACACACAGATAACAGCCGTGGTGGTACTTTGAGTTGTGATGCTGGAGTTCCTAGCAAAACCTCTGAGGTGTCCAGGCAACTTCTGAGCAGCTGTAAATGCAATACTTTACTTTCTGGTAACCCTGAGAACTGACTGTTTAATGAATAGAGAGGGTTTACAGCAGGACTGACCTTTACATAGAACCCTAAATGAAGAAGAAGGCAAGGGTGGGGAGAAGTGAGAACATTTGAGCCCCATATTAGAGAAACTAGCTTCAAAGCCCAGTTCTGTTATTTACAAGTTTTGTGCCTTGAGCGAGTTACTTATATTCCCTGGTCCCCAATTTTCTCATCTTTTAAATGCAGATTTTGATAAAGTTATAGCACAAATTAAATGGGGGAATGCATGAAAATACTTAGCATAGTCAGGCATATAGTAAACATTCCAGTAACACTGGTAATAAAATTAAATACACAATTAGTATTCCATAGTCTTTAGTCTGTATTCTTTTTATTCCTTTTTTTCTATTATTATTTTTAGAGAACTATCATTTTTTTCTGAGTTCTTCTAAAAAAAGTTCCAGCTGTGTTCTCCTTTTTAGGCACAACTAACATCAGGGCCTATGTTGTGGAGAGTCTTGTCCACCATCAGAGAACATTATAAACATTAAGATACCTTCTAGGATTGAGCAGTCCAGATGTGTTCCTTATGAGTTCTCCCATCTGTGCAGCACAGGTACTTACATAGGATGGCAATGGCTCATGAGACCCTCTTAATGGAGAGCAGAAAGTGGATGAGCCAATCTTTCTCAAAGTGTATTGGAAACCCTCAGGTAGAAGTTGCCTCCAACAGACTTCCTGGGCTGTTCTAGTCACATTTTCAGTTGAGTTTTTTGCTAACTACCCTCTAGCCCCAGAGAGCCATTATTTCTGTCCTCAGGTTGTAATGGTCATTGACTTCAGCCACACTGCATGTCTGTGTACTTGTCCTGTCTTCACTTCTTTAAGCCCTGGGACCCAAGAGGCAGCCTTGATCCTGAGTACTCCTTAGCCAAAGCACTTCTAAATTGCTTTTGGGTCGAGATGTACCAGGGGTTCTCTGTTGGGTATACATCATGTGTGCTGATTCTTGATTCTGTCTCTTTCTGCAGTCCATGTTAACCTAGCAATAAAGACAGGGCTTGCTGAAGAGGATCAGTGCCTCTTCCTTTGGTGTAAAATGGAAAGCAAAAAGGTTATTCCAACTTAGTACAGGTGGACTCTGAGAGAAGTTGCTACTTGTCACTGAAGGGGCTTTAGAAATAGCTTTTTTTAAGGCAGAATGTTCATTATTTGGTCTTCCTGCATAAACTTCATTAGTAGCTCTCTCCTCCCTTCCCTACCTCCAACAATTCTCTTATTATTTACTTAGCCTCTGGGAAACTGGTCCAGGTACTGGGAATACGGGATGTATACACATGTAGTCCCCCCTTCATGGCATTTACAATGTAGGAATAGAGACCAAATCAGAAGACCTTATAATACTACAGATCTGATGGAAGAAATTGAAGGTGTTAAGGAGCACAGAGGGAGCACTTCACAGCATAGAGTGATCACTAACCTGAGGAATGAAAAGTGAATAAAAGTTATTTAGGCAATGAGGGATTAGTTAGGATTTTTTAGTGGGGAGGAAATATGCCAATAGATACCAAATCATTCCTGTAAGTTTGACCTTTACTGTGAGAATAGCGGGGATCCATAGAAGGTTATTGAACAGAAAGATACTACGATAAGAGAAACAATTTAGAATTATCAGTCTGGATACAATGAATAAGAGAGCACAAGCCTTGAGGAAAGAACATCACTGTGTAAGTTCCTGCCATAAACTAGAGAGCTAGTAGGATTTGAAATAGAAGTCACAGGATTTGATAACTAAATGTGAAAGTGGGGTCAACATAAGCGAGAGTGAAACATCAATATTGACTGCCATGTTTCTGGGTTCCTCATTGGGTGAGTGATAGTGCTTTTTAATAAGATAGGGATCCTGAAGAAGAAGCAAGGTATGAGGGGAAAATAAAGATCATAGCTTTAGATGTTGAACTTGAAGTGCCTGCAAGACTTCATGTGTGGATATATTCAGTGGGAAATGAAGTATTATGGTAAGCATTAAGGAAGGTGATCTAAAATCATAGATTTTTGGAGTCACCAGCAGATAGAAGATATTTCAAACTGTACAAATAAATTAGATCATTTATATAAGCAAAGTATGGAAGGTGAGAGGAAGGCTAAGAATGTGACCTTAAGTTTTCTACCATGTAAGATGATGAAAAGAAAAATTAGAAGAATAACTCAGGGAAGAAAAAGTTCAAGGACTTGTTGCCACAGAAACTTAGGGAATAGTCTCCTTTCAGGATGGATGGTCTAACTGGAATATTCTAGTAATTTATTGGTCTAAATCTAAAGATACCTACCGGTCTGAGAAGAAAAAAAAAGAGATCTACTGGTCCGTCAGCCACAGGTCTTGCATTTTGGGTGGAGATGGTAACAAGCTCAACACAAAGCTGCTATTATCTTTCACACTGTGGTCAAGGGCAAATGTGAGTACTAAAGCCTTGGAATTCAATTAACTGCAAGGTTTTGGCTATATTTATATGATTTAATGCTGACAGTGTTAATTTCCTAGTTAGTAGGTTGAGCTGCTAACAAGCACCCTCCCACTCCAACTTTTTAAGTCCTTGATGGGTTTGGGGATATTTTTTTTATCATTCTAATTATATTAAGTATAGGGTTATATCAATGAGGAAAAAGACTACAGGCATTTATTAGGTATCAGATATGGAGGAAGAGTGATGAGGCACTGAAGTGTTAGGTAAAATAAACCTATACTGTGATTCAGGACAATTAGTTCCAAATTCTGACCGTGCCATTAACTTGTTCTGTGGGAAGTAGAGAACAACTGTGGCATCAGTTTTACCTATCTGTAAATATAGAAGATTGGATTCAAGGATCCATTGTGTCATTCATATTTTGTGAGTTCTGAATGTGCTTACATTACTCAGTGCAGAAAGATGGGAGAGCAATATGTTTAGAATTCTGTATAGTTCCTATCCCTGCCTAAGGCTTATGGCAGTCAGGCCTGGGCATTAGAGCTGGACAGCATGTGCATTCATAACCTCCTAAACTTCTGACTCTTGGAGAAAATACATTTTTTAAATTGATTATTGAAAAATTAAAGTCATCTTAGGCTACAAAAAAGGGGAGTATGTGGTATTTTCCAAGTAAAAGGAAGTGATAAATCTGTTACTCTATATTGACCAGACCATATGCTAATAATGTCTCCTCTACATTCTTTTCTTCAAATAAACAAATGAACATGTAGCTCTTAATATATGCCAAGTATTTTCTAGGCATGGGGATATGGACATGATTAAAACATGGATCTTGAGAAGACTGCAATTTGGTGAGAGAGAAAAATAACCAATAACATAGCATAAGTTTTCTGGTGGATGTGTAAATTACTGTGCTATAGAAAATATGGGATATTTAGCCATCCACCCATTCAATAAATACTTATTGCCTACTGTGTATTAGATCTTGCTTTAGGAATCTTGATAAATTAGCTATCAAAATAGACAAGGTTCCCCACTTTAATAGGGCCCAAAGTCTAGTATAAGAAGAGAGAAAATGAATCAATAACAAAGAAAGACTTTCAGATGGTTATAAGTACTATATGGAAACAATACTAAGTAGCAAATAGGGAATGGTGGTGAGTACTGTAATTTTCTATAAGATGGTCAGAAAAAGCTTTGTCCATAAGAGAAGGTTTGAGCAGAGAACTAAGGAAAGTAAGAGAGTGACGTGAGGTCTAGGGGAACATTGATCCAGGTAGAAGGAAGAGCAAGTGCACAGGCCTTAAGGCACAAGTATGCGTGACTTGTTTGGGGAATAGTTAAAGATGTCGGTCTGGATAGAGGAGAGTCAGAACAACTAGAGGGCTCCATTTTCCATTGGCTGTGAAAAGAGCAATTGTGTCAGGGAGGAGAAATCAGGAGTTTGACTTTGAACATGTTAAATTTAAGATGCTTATTAAACATCTAAGAAAGATGATATAAGAGCATATAAATATATGATTATGGAGTTCAGGTGATGGGTCCAGGCTGGAGATAAAAATGTGGGTGTTATCTCAGCATGTAAATATACTTAATATTTAATATGACTGAAAGATATCTCCCCCAGGGAATGACTATCAGTAGACATCTAGGAGAAGCAAAAGGACCAGCTAAAGGAAAACAGAGACCGTCTGCTCAGCAATGTAGGAGGGAAATGAAGACTGGTGACCTAAAAGCCAAGAGAAGAAAGAGAAGAAAGAAAAGGTTTCAAGAGGGAGGAAATAATCATCTGTGTCAGTGCTTCTGTTGGTTCAAAACTGACGCACACAGCAGAGAATTGCTGAAGAGCAGTGGAGAAAAGACTTGAGGGGTTCAGTGCTGAGGGCTGGAGGGGTGAGAGAAAGGTGGCCTGAGATAAGAGGCCATGAGGATGAGAAGAAGAAACTTGAACAAGAAGCCATTGTGATGGGGCTGACCGATGGACTAGACACTGCAGGAGTGGTTTAAGGCCTGGAGAGGAAGTGTGGAAGATTCCCAAGCTTACTAGATCTGAGTAACAGGAAGACTCAAATGATGAGGTGGCTGATTACCACAGGAAACAGTGGCAGAGAAGCAGCTTTAGGGGGAAGGAGATGGTAAGATTTTAGGACAAGCTGATTTAGAACATCCAAGGGAATATAGCCATTGGAAAGTTGCATATGAAGCTGAAGTTCAGGAGACAGATGTTTCTAAGTTGTTTCATGTATACCTTAAGTTTCCACATTATCACTGAAGTACAGGCAAATAGGTGGATGTTTGGAGAAAGTTTGCAGAGGAGCATGTGATCTGAAAACCCTGTTATGTAAGAGGGAAGTGTGGGAAAGCTGGGAGTCAGCCATCCTGAGTTCTAAGCCCAGCATACGATGGGCCAGTTGTATGAGTTTGGGCAATGGTGTGGTCAGTGAGTTTTCTTCCCTGTGAGGTATGGAGAATAGCAAGTGTGAAGTTCCTTGAGGATCCAGGGTACTAGTAGATGGAGAAGGTATTCAAATTTATTCTACATGTTTATGTCATTACAACTACATCTGCCATGAATGATGAGGCTGCCACAACTACAAACACAACTATTAATTTTATTACCAATAATAGATATCCTAGTATATGTCATAAATGAGGGGGAACGGGTCTCTTGAGATTAGATTTGTAAAAGGGATCTCTTCTACTACCTGCCACTAAAATATATGCCTTTTTTCTCTCTCACTCTCATTAGTCTCTCATTGAAACTCAGGGCAGATGGATTATGATTTCAGTGTATCCAAGAAACTAGGCACATTCCCATTTATTCATCTGAATCATTTTGCGAGGAAACAAGACAGTTTATAAGATTACTTTAATAAGCAGTGGCTACATTTCCATTTGCTCATGTCACTCTTTGTCATATAGGACACCTTTTAAACCTCTGCTTTTGACAAATATTTGATTTTCGTTTCCACAGTTTTCTTAACAACTTTGCCTCCCTGATCTGGGCTGTCTTGCTGTGGCCAGAGGAGCAAAGGCAGGGGATTATGGAGGTGACTATGCTTTCACCTCTCAGCAGCCTGTCTTCCTTCACTGTCCCTTGTCATCCCACCATAGCCAGGCCAGCCTGAACATCCTCGGCAGCTATTCCTGGGACTGAGCACGGATACCCTGCAGGGGAGAGCTGAAGCCTGGGCCAATTCCTCTTGCGATTATGTGGATCTTGTTTATTGATTGATTTACTCATTTGCTCAGTAGACAAAGGCAACAGGACAATGAAAATGATGATGTGAATGAGGATGATGATTACTAGTATTTAGCACCAACAGCAGGCACTTTGCTAAGAGGTTTATTATTTTTTTAAATTTAATGTAATTTTCTTATGTTAGTCACCATACAGTACATCATTAGTTTTTGATGTAGTGATCCACGATCCATTGTTTTGGTATAACACCCAGTGCTCCATGCAGTACGTGCCCTCCTTAATACCCATCACCAGGTTAACCCATCTCCCCAACCCCTCCCCTCTAGAACCCTCAGTTTGTTTCTCAGAGTCCAGAGTCTCTCATGGTTCGTCTCTCCCTCCGATCTCCCCACTTCATTTTTCCCTTCCTTCTCCTAATGTCCTCCACGCTATTCCTCATGTTCCACAGATAAGTGAAACCATATGATCATTGACTTTCTCTGCTTGACTTATTTCACTTAGCATCATCTCCTCCAGTCCCATCCATGTTGATGTAAAAGTTGGGTATTCGTCCTTTCTGATGGCTAAGTAACATTCCACTGTATATATGGACCACTTCTTCTTTATCCTTTAAATACATTTTATCAAATAAACTTCACAAGAGTAATATGTAGTTAGATTCATGAGTATTGCTTTCAGCTGAGAAAGATGAGAATTAAAAAAATAAAGTATTTTAAGGTTCACCCCTTTGTTGGTAGAGCTGAATCTTAAATTTGGGTCTTTAAAAAATGTTTTTTTGGTTTTGTTTTGTTTTTTGTTTTTACAAAAGCAGTAAATGTGAGTAGAAACACAGAGCTAGGAGTACCTGGGTGGTTCAGTCAGTTAAGTGTTTGCCTTGGGCTCAGGTCATGATCTCAGGGGTCCTGGGATCGAGCCTCATATTGGGCTCCCTGCTCGTCAGTGGGGAGTCTGCATCTCCCTCTCCCAATACCCCTCTACACTTCCACCTGGCTTGTGCTCTCTCTCTCTCTCTGTCTCTCTCTCTCTGTCTCTCTCTCAAATAAATAAATAAAATCTTTTAAAAAAATCAAAAAAGAAAACAGCTAAAATAAGAAAATAAAACACCGTATCCCTACTATGCAGATATCACCATTATATTTTCTTAGGCTACATTCTTCTGTATCTTTATACCATCCTGCCCCTCCAACACACACATGCAGGTTTTCCACTGCTTTGCAAATGCTGACGCCATGCTTTGACACCTCAGTATAGAAAACTTTGGCTTACTCGGTGAGTTCCATCTACTTCCTACCTTACAGACAGGTAAGTGCTCTCGGCAAAATCCTATAATTGTAAATCTTAATAAGTGAACTTCCCTTCTTTCAAGGTTGAACTTCCTTCTGCTTCTGCCTGCTCTGTTTGCATTCTAATGCCTTCAATTAGTCACTTTTTATATATTGTTCAGTGTTTATAACTTATCTTGCAGGAGTGCCAATCAAATACATACTCCTCTGCCCTTTCTGGCACCAAAACTCTCATTTTAATTTGTTTCTCTTATGACTGAGGTTGTCTGTTTCATGTAAGGTCATTGTCTATTTTATGTGAACTCTGTGTTCATTTCCTTTTCCTATTTTTTCTATTGTGTTCTTTGTCTTTTCCCCTTGTTTTCTGATTGTTCTTTATAAAAGAGACTAACTTTTTATCTATGACATCAGTTGGAAATACTTTCCCTTTTTAAAAATTTCTATTAAAATTTTTGTTGTAAAGTTATTTTCGTTGTCTACTAAAACTTACAAACATTTTATATGTAGGTTTTATATTTTGGATTTCTATTACAAAGGCTTTATCCACTCTGATTTTAAAGGCGTATTCTCCGTGTTTTCTTCAAGCACTTAATTCAGATTCTTTCTCCCCCCTCACATTGTGACCTTTAATCCATTTGAAGTTTTCCTTGGTGTATGGTGTGAACTAAGGATCCAACTTTATCCTTTTCTTTCTTAAAGGTATCCATTTTCCTTAGTATCATTTAAGAGTACATGTTGAGGGGCGACTGGGTGGCTCAGTCATTAAGCGTCTGTCTTCGTCTCAGGTCAGGATCCCAGGGTCCTGGGATTGAGTCCTGTGTTGGGCTCACTGCTTGGTGGGAAGCCTGGTTCTCCCTCTCCCACTCCCCCTGCTTGTGTTCCCGCTCTTCCTGTCTCTCTCTCTCTCTGTGTCAAATAAATAAATAAAATCTTGAAAAAAAAAAGAGTACATGTTGAGCCCACTCATTAGAAATATCTCCAGCATATAGTAAACTTTTATATGTTTAAGGGGTAATTCTGGATTTTATGTTCTTATCATGGGTATTTCTATTTGCATGCCAATATAATTTTAATTATTGAGTCTTTATGGTGGGTTTTCACATTTTATAAGATTATTCCACCTTTTTTTTCAGGATTTTCCTGGCAATTTTTCCTTGTTAGATCAAGTTTTTCTGCCACCAAATTCCATACTTTCATCTAGTATATTTTTTTCATCCACTATATTTTACTGGCAGGTACTGTGTCCATCCACATATTACATGATTACAGAGAAATTTGTTGCAGACCTTTCTAGGCTGGCCTTTGTGTTAAGTACAAAAGAGGATGAGAGTCCTATATTCACTGATAGATCCCTGGTAGTTTTAAGAATGTGAATATGAATGGAATACAAATATTGTGACCTCTACCATGTGCATCTATAGTTTTGGAAATTCCAAGGATGATTGTGAAGAGACATTATGTTTGAGAACCAGTGTCCTCTTAGGAAAACCAACAAACTGTGGCCTCCTTCTACCTGGCCAGAAAATGTCTGGTCATTTCCCCTCAGTTTCCATGATGTCATAAATCGATATGGTCAACATTGGAAGGGACGTCACAGATCCCAACCTAGTCTGTTTACTTAGGGAGAAACTTAAGCTCAGATGTGATGTGATCTACTTAAAATTGAGTCAGTGTTTTATTTGGTCAGAGACCCAACATTTATCTTCAGTTCCATTTTTTCCCTCCATTACACCATGCAGAGACCTCATTGAACAAGCCAGTATCTCATGTTTGAAAGGTGTGAAATTAATTTAATTCATATGTAAACATTTTAAATCATTCATTAGTTTAGAATTGCTTTCACTCAATATTTTGAACACTACTCCTAAATTTATTCATTATCTATTTATTCATGCATTTATTCATTTATTGATTCAACACATTTTCTGGGTATTATGTGTTCTGGTTGATGTAATGAAATATCAAACATTGAATCTGTATTCAAATGATTTTGATTTGACTGTATATGTAAGATACATGCACATGAGCTATTAGACTTTGGATAGAGTACAAGGCAAATAATTCAAGGAATGTTACAAAGCACTTAGATGCTACATGAGTAAAATAGATAAAGAGAGTCAGTGTAGGTTGGAAATAGAGAATGTGCTGTGTAGGAGGTGATTATTTTGTTTGGCTAGATATGGAGGGATAGTGAAGGGCATTGATACCAGGAGATATTATACATATAAACCTAGCAATTATGAGAAGCAAGGAAAGCCTTTTCTCTCCACAACTGTCCTTTAACAGAGCTTTCCTTTTTGTAACTAGTACATTTGCTTGGCAACATCTTTTGTCTTCCCAAACAGTTGAAAAGTATGTGATAGAAAGTTATTGATAAATACACTACACAACTAGGAAAACATCCCTAAAGAACTAACATCGAGGCATGTAGTGTTTGATAAAAAGTGAACTTTCCAGATTATTGAACCTTTCCTTCTACATGTCAAAACCGTTCTTTAAAAAATTTTACCCATTTTGGATATAAATTCTTGTATAAGAAAATTTAGACTTCCCAACTTTTTATACAGGTTTTATCACACAACTTTTGAACTCCTCCTGGAGATGAGAATTATAAGAAATAGGTCTTCTGTATTCTGCTCAATCTAATAGCCCTGTTTGTCCTTAATTTCCATCAGTGACAATACAAATTAATTTATCTTTTAAGTTTCTCTGTCCCCTCCCTCAGTGTGTCCCCTTAGATATTTCTATATTTGGGGTATCTATTTCTAACAATCTTGTTTCTCCTCTAAACTGGTACTTTTGTTCCCCTGTTAGCTATAAAAATAAATGGGAAATGGATCAGGAAATATTTGCAGTGTAAGGGAAAGGGTCTGGACAGGGGGTTTGGAGAACTGGGTTTTATTTAAGGCTTTGCCAACAAATGAACTGGGGATTTATAACCTTGGGGAAGTTATTTTCTTTTTCTCATGCCTGGGTTTCTCAGCTGAAAAAAAGACCCTGGACATGATTATTCATGGTTTTCAAATTCTTCAGGGATCACATTAGATAGGACCCATGGTCTCAGTGAAAGGGCTCTTAACTTATTCTCTCCCACCATATTTTAACCAATCTATTCTAGCTTATCTTTTGTATCTTGGGTATTTTTATAGAAAGGATTCCATAGCTTTTTAAAAAGTGTGAATGCCACTGAGTTAGAAAGGTAATAGCTATGATTTATTTATACTGAAAATCTCTGTATTCTCCAACTTATCATAGGCTTTTATATATATTATCCCTAATTTTCACAAACTCTTGAAAGGTGGTAAAATACTGATATTTTTATTTGAGAAAACTGAGCCTCAGCATTTAAAAAACTTTCCTAAGATCATATAGCCAATAAATGCAAGAAATAAAATTCTAGCTCCATGCTACAAACTCAAGAGCTGGGGGAAATTTCACATTGTCTCCAACTATGACCTCTTTCACTTCTACATGACTACTATGACCAGATATGGTATAATTGTATTTATATTAAGCATAAGAAAAACCTCAGAGTGAATTGGTCTCCTATGAGAAAATTATGTTAACTTTAATCGCTTTTGTCCATGCTTCCCTTAGACATTTTCTTGTCTTTTTCCTGGTTCATGACCATGTTCTGAATGTAGCTCCAGCCATAGAACGTCTAATACTGCATTACATTTACAGTTTAAAACATTGATAGATACATCAGTTGACTATATGGGAGAATATGGACAGAGGAAGAATATAGGTTTAAAGGAGGAAAAATCCCAAATTATGTACTTAAAATAATATAAATACTACTTTTGGGAAATAGAAGTCATTTTTTACTTTGGAAATTAGATCTTTATGTAGTTGGTAAATTTCCACCCCACAGTGAGCTTTGATGTCTTTTCTGTTTTGTAACTTGGCTTTGCCAGTGTCTCAGGAGAAAGTTGCCTCTGTTGGTAGGAAGGAAGAATTTAACTAATGAACTGAAGTCAGAGAATGGCGCGCGCGCGCGCGCGCACACACACACACACACACACACACACACACACACACACACGCCTTTTTCTCTGAATAACAGTAATTACTAGTTCCCTGCACCTCTTATTCTTTCTACTCTGAGCTTTCAAACTTCTCACCTATCTTTAAAAAAAAGTCAACAGTGGCTAATGTTCTTGCTTTTCAATGAAAAAGCTCCAATTTAAGAGAGCAACCAAGAAACGCCCAGATACTTTGTCCCTAGTCTCCTGGCTTTCAGCCTAAAGCTACATTTTTTTTCCTCCTTGTCATCAGATAGTGGAAAGACATGACCTTCAGTGCTTTAATAGAGTATCTTACTGCTCTTTCTTGATTTTTTTCTGAACTCTAATTTCCACAACCAAGCCTGATTATGGTCTCCCTTCCAAGGTTTCTTGACTACTCAGAGGGAAACTATATACCCTTGTGTGAGCCATATCCTCTCCATTCTGGCTTTGTTTCAGGGAGTCATGACCTGGAATTTCTGAGCATCTTTTATAGTTCTCTGAGGTTCCTGTCCTCCATAAAGTACCATTTTCTTTAAAAGTTCATGGAGGCTGAAAATATAGTATGACCATACTAAATACTTTATCCTACTCAAGTCCCCTAGGCAGAGTTTAAAAACCTAGGAAGTACTATGGTATAATAATTACAGAATTTAGAGTCATATTAGTTTATTTGAAATCCAAAATTAATCTTCACTACTAGTTGTATGTTCTTGAGAAAGTCTTCTTATTATTAAATAACAGCTTAATTGAAATATAATTCATATACCATAAATTCATTTTTAAAGTGTACTACTTAGTGTCTTTAAGATACTTAAAAGCACTTCTGCAAGATGGCAGTGTAGGGAGATCCTGAACTAACCTCCTCCCCACAGACACACAGTTACATTTGGATCATTTTTTTCTGAAAAAGATCTGAAAACTAGATGAGCTACTTATCCAAAATGAAGGATAAAAAGATCGTATCAAGATGGGTAAGACAGGCAGAGGCATGGTCTCATCCAAAACCCCACTTCCAGGTATATCCATGCATAATAGGAAGGAACTCATCAGTCCAATGCTTCTCTCAGAGGAATGAGAAGTTGGTGTCCCATGTTAAGCACCATAACCCCTGGGATCTGCACAGAGTAGCCCCCCAAACATCTGCCTTAGAAAACAAATGGAGCTGATATCAATGGGACCTTAAGTGCTGTAAGAAACTGAAATTCTCCTTTGAAAGGGCTTCCATGTGGTCTCACTCACCCTAGGCCCAGTAAAAAACCAGCAGTTTGATAAGCACCTATACAATATTCGAAGGAGATTCATTTGCTAATCTAAAAGCATCTGTGGGAGGGGCTGGGGACAGCTGAAACTCTCCATGGAGATGGAGGTACTGATGGATGCCAATTTTATACTCTCCACCTACTCCGCTAGCACAGGTGGGCAAGCTTGGATGGAACACCCTCTTGTCACCATCCTAAGACAAATGGAGACAAGTAGTTGCAGTGCTCCCAGCTGCCTTGGTGAAGCTGGAGAGAGTGGCAGTTTGCAGCACTCCCTCAATCCCTAGCTGAAGTCAAGGATGAGGCAGTTACAGCATCCCCCCACTCCTTGCCTTGGGCTGGTAAGCCTGAGCAGTTGTGCCATTCTCCTGCTCCCAGCCTAAAGCTGACATGCATGCACAGCCAAAGCATTTCCCCATTTCATTTCTGAAGTCCACAATCGCATGTAATCAGGACATTTTCTCGCTGCCTTTCTGAAGTCTGTGAGTGTACCCCACCCCCTATACTCTGCAGCTGCCTAGCTAAAGCCAGCAGGCATGCACAGTCAACATGGGGGATATACTTTGATCATCTGGCCCTGGTGGCCAAGGAAACTGGTGTTCTTGAGCTCCATGAGAAAGTAACAAATGGAAAGACAGTTGTTGGCAGGCCACGGCACTGCACAGATACCATTCAGAAACACAACCCCAGTCATCCTGTGAAAACAGCCTATTTACTAAGCCTAAAGCTTCAGCCTACAGGACAGGCTTCACATTCCCACACATCTAGAGGCTAAGAAGGCATTTCCAGGGAATGTAAGCAGGGAGACAAAATCCTTGCATGCTCCCTTGGCTTCACTACAGCTTGATGAGACCTCCCAGAAAGGAATTTATATACTTGTCTGGAGTACCCATATTTACAATTGTCATCTGGGGAGATGCCTCCAGAACCCCTGGTTTGGAGGCCAGCAGAGCTTATAATTGTGTTCCACAGGACTATGTTTTATAGTTCCACAGACTGTATATATTTGCATACTTTAAAAGCTGCCACCTGAGGGTCTGGCTTCTAATCAGCCTGAGACTAGGTGCTAAATGAGATTCCTCGCCTTGGAACACTGACAGGTTTTGGCACAACCTCAACAACAGGGGCACATCAAGAATAAACCAGGTGACTTAGAGACAAAGATTTGAGAGACAACCAAGAGCTAAGGCAAGGTTAAATGGGAAGGTGAATTACCTACGTAAGACCATTTCTTCAAGACTGAGAGAGGTAGCTGCTTTACCTAATACATAGAAACAAACACAGAGAGTCAAAAAAAATGAGGAAACTGAGAAATATACTCCAAATAAAAAGACATTAATAGTACAAAGATAAATAGTCTATCTGATAAATAATTCTAAGTAGTGGTCATAAAGATGCTCACTGTACTCAGGAAAAGAATGGATGGACACAGTGAGAAATTCAAGAGATAGAAAATATAAGAAAGTACCAAATAGAAGTTACAGAGCTGAAGAATACAATAACTAAACTGAAAAATACACTAGAAGGGTTCAATAGCAGACTGAATGTAACAGAAAAATGGATCAGCAACCTGGAAAACAAAGCAATTGAACTCACCCAGACAGAGCAGCAAAAAGAAAAAAAAATGAAAATAAACAAGGTAACTTACGGGATCTATGTTAAAGCTTCAAGCAGAATAACTTTTGCATTATAAAGATATGAGGTGGAGAAGAGAGGGACAGAAAATATGTTTGAAGAACTAATGGCTGAAAACATCCCTAAACTAGGGAAAGAGGCAAGCATCCAGGCCCAGAAAGCCCAGGGAGTTTCAAGTAAGATGAATCCTAAGAGAGTCACACCAAGACACATAATAATTAAATTGCAAAAATTAGAGAATCTTAAAAGCAGCAAGGACAAAAACAAATTGTTATGTGCAAGAGAAACCCCATAAGCAATTAGCATATTTCTCAGCAGAAATTTTGGAGGCTAGAAGAGAGTGGCATGATATATTCAAAGCACTGATAGGAAAAAAGAAAACTTAAAACCAAGAATACCCAAGAAGGGTAAGCATTCAAAATTGAAGGTGAGAGAGAGTTTTCCATACAAGCAAAAGCTAGAATTCATCACTACTAAACTGGCCTTACAAGAAATGTTAACCGGACTTCTTTAAGTTGTTCAAGAAACTTGTTTAAGAAAACATATGAAAGTAAAAATCTCACGGGAAAAGATATATAGTAAAGGTAATGGATTAATGACTTACTAAACTATGTAGGTTAAAGACAAAGTAGTGAAATTAACTAAAACCACAATAATTAGTTAAGGGATACATAAAATAAACAGATGTAAAATGTGATATCAAAAACCTGAAATGGGGAGGAAAAATGTAGAGTTCTGAAATATATTCAAATTTAAGTTATCAATAGATAGACTAAAATACTTAAATACATGAGATAAAATAGACTTATATACATGATAATATATCATAGTAATCACAAAGCAAAAAGAAAAAAAAAAGGAACAGAGAGGAACTACAAAAATAGCCAGAAAACAATTAATGGATTGACAATAAGTTATAAACCTATCAATAACTAATTTAAATGTATATGGACTAAATTCTCCAATCAAAAGATGTAGAGTGGCTAAATGGATTTTTAAAATAAGACACGTATACATTGCTTATAGGAGACTCACTTCACAAGTAAGGACATGGATTCTAGGAAACAATCTGAGGGTTTCAGAGGGGAGAGGGGTCAGGGGATGGGGTAGCCTGTTGATGGGTATTAAGGAAGGCATGTGTTGTAATGAGCACCAGGTGTTATATGCAAATAATGAATCATTAAACACTACATCAAAAACTGATGTACTGTATGCTGACTAATATAATAAAAAAAAGGAAGTAAGGACATAGACTGAAAGTGAAGGAATAAAAAGAGATTTTCCATGCAAAAAGGAATGAAAAGAAAGCTGGTGTGCCTATGTTCACATCAGACAAAATAGACTTTAACACAAATACTGTAGTAATAGATGAAGAGGGTGCTACCTAATGATAAAGATGTCACTCTAGCAAGAAGATAAAACATTTATAAATGTATATGCACTCAATATAGGAGCACCAAAATACGTAAAGCAAATGTTAACAGACCTAAAGGGAGAAATTGATAGCAATATAATAATATTAGGGGACTTTAATGCATTTTTGAAATTTTTAATTGGATTGCTCATGAACTGAGATAATTAATATTGTTAAAAAGTCCATACTATCCAAAGCAACCTATAGATTCAATGCAATTTCTATCAGAATTTTTCACAGAACTGAAAGAATTCTAAAATTTGTATGGAGCCATAAAAGACTTCAAAAATCCAAAACAATCTTGAAAAAGAACAAAGCTGGAGGTATTATGCTCCCAGATTTCAAACTGTGCTACAAAACTATAGTAATCAAAACATACGGTACTGGCACACACACACACACATACACACACACACACAAAAGACATAGAGATTAATGGAACAGAATAGATAGCCCAGAAATAAACCCATGTATATATGGTCAATTATTTTTTGACAAAGGAATCAAGAATATACAATGAGAAAAGGACAGTCTTGTCAACAAATGGTGTTTGGAAAAACTGGGACACTAACTTACACCATATACAAATACTAACTCAAAATGAATCAAAGACTTGAATGTAAGACCTGAAACCATAAAATTCCTAGAAGCAAACATATGCAGTAAGTTCCTTGATATTGGTCTTAGCAATGTTTTCTTGGATCTGACTGCACAGGCAAGGGGAATCAAAAGCAAAAATAAACAAATGGGACTATACCAAACTAAAAAGCTTCTGCACAGCAAAAGAAATCATCAAGAAAACAAAAAGGTGACCTACTGAATGGGAGAAGATATTTTCAAGTCCTATATCTGATAAGGGGCTAATATCCAAAATATATAAAGAATGCAAACAACTCAATACCAATTAAAAAACAATCAAATTAAAAAATGGGCAGACAATCTGAATAGAAATTTTTCCTAAGAAGACAGATAGCCCATAGGTGCATGAAGAAATGTTCAATGTTGGTAATGATCAGGGAGATGCAAGTCAAAACCACATTGAGATTTTTACCTTTCACCTACCAGAATGGCTATTATCAAAAACACAAGAAATAACACATTTTGGTGAGGATGTGGAGAAAAGGGAACCCTGATGCACTGTTGGTGGGAATGTAAATTGGTGCAATCACATGGGCAATAGTACAGAGGATTCTCAAAAAATTTTTAAAAAAGACCTACCATATGATCCAGCAATTCCACCAGTAGGTATCAATGCAAAGAAAACAAAAACACTAATTCAAAAGATATATGCACCTCTATCCTCATTATGTTATCTATATTAGCCAAGATATGAAAATATGGAAACAACTTAAGTGTCTATCTATGGGTGAATGATAAAGAGAATGTGTAATCTCTCTCTCTCTCTCTCTCTCTCACACACACACACACACACACACAGAAATAAATACTACTCAGCCATAAAAAAGGACAAAATCTTGCCATTTGCACTAACACAGATGGACCTTGAGGAAATTATGTTAAGTAAAATAAGTCAGAGAAAGACAAATACTGTGTGATTTCCCTTATATGTAGAATCTTAAAAACAAAACAAAACCTAGTCTTAGAACAAGTTGGTGGTTGCTAGAAGGGAGAGGGTGTGAAATGAGTAAAGGGGATCAAGAAATACAAACTTCTAGGTATAAAAATAAATAGGCCATGGGAATGTAATGTACAGCATGGGGAATATAGTCAATAATATTGTATTACCTTTGTATGGTGACAGTTGGTAACTAGACTTATTGTGGTGATCATTTTGCAATGTACACAAATGTCAGGTCAGTATTTTCTACACCTGAAGCTAACAAAATGTATGTCAATTCTATCTCAGTAAAAACAAATACCCAGTGTTGTGTATCCATCATCACCATCTATTTCCAGACCGTTTCATCACCTCAAAAAAAAAGAAAAAAAAACCAAAGAAACAAAACAAAACAAAAAAGAACAACCCCTTCACATTTGTGGTCATTCTGTTTCTTCCATTCCACCTCTGGTAACTACTTAATCTATCACTTTGTCTACTCAGGACATGTCATACAAATGTAATCATAGACTATATGGACTTTTGTGTCTGGATTCTTTCACTTGGCATAATATTTTTGGGGTTTGTCTATTTTATAGCAGATATTAGTGTACCATTCCTTCATACAGCAGAATAACATTTGGTTGTATTGTTACTACATTTTATTTATTGATCAGTTTTGGACTTTTTTCACTTTTTGGCTGTTATGTATAATGCTGGTATACATGTACAGGTTTTGTATGAATGTTTTCCATGCTCTTGGGTATAAACCTAGAAATGGAATTTCTGAGTCATATGGCAACTGTGTTTAACTTTTTAAGGCATGCCAAATTGCTTTACAAAGTGACTGAACTATTTTATATCCCTACCAGCAATGTATGAGGATTTCAATTTTTCTGTAGCCCCCAAAGCCCTTGTTTTCTGATTGTCTTACTATAGCCTTCCTAGTGGGTGTGAAATGGTATTTCATTATAGTTTTTATTTGCATTTCTCTAATGATATTGAGTAGCCTTTGTGTGGTTTCTGGACATTTTATATCTTTATTACGGAAGTGTCTATTGAAATCCTTTGCCCACTTTAAAATTCGGTTGTCTTTTTGTTAAGTGGTAAGAGTTCTTTATATATTCTAGATAAAAGTCCCTCATCAAATATGAATTGTATACATTTTCTCCTTTCCTGTGTGTTGTTTTTACACACTATTAATCTATTTTTTATTGAAGTATAATCAACATACGGTGTTATATTTCAGATTTATAAACATAATGACTCAGCAGTTCTATACATTATTTAGTGCTCACCACAATAAATACAGTCCCCATCTGTCACCATCCAGTGTTATTACAATATTTCATTTTATTTTATTTTTTAAAGGTAGATTACTTTTTTTTAGAGATTTTATTTATTTGAGAGAGAGAGACTGCTCACATGAGAGGGGGTAGGGTCAGAGGGAGAAAGCCGACTCCCTACTGAGCGGGGAGTCCAATGCTGGACTCGGTCCCAGGACTCCAGAATCATGACCTGAGCCGAAGGCAGTTGCTTAACCAACTGAGCTATCGACAATATTTTAGACCATGTACCCTATGTTACTTTTCATCTTGTGACTTACTTATTTCATAACTGGAAGTTTATACTTCTTAATCTCCTTCACCTTTTTAACCCACCCTCTCACTCACCTTCCCTCTATCAACCACTAGTTCTCTGTATTTGAGAGTCTGTTTCTTTTTGTTGTTGTTGTTTCTTCATTTGTTTTGTTTTTTTAGATTGCATATCTAAGTAAAATCCTATGGTATTTGTCTTTCTCTGTCTGATTTGACTTAACATATCTTCTAGGTCCATCTATGTATTGCTGATGGCAAGATATCATTCTTTTTTATGGCTGAGTAATATTTGTGTGTGTGTACACACACATCTTTATCCATTCATCTATCAGTGGACACTTGGGTTGCTTCTATATCTTGGCTATCATAAATAATGGCACAATAAACATAGAGATGTAAGCCTATAAGGAGTTAATCTCCAAAATGCTTAAAGAACTTATACAACTCAACACCAAAGAAACCCCAAACAATTCAATTTAAAATGGGTGGAGAACCTGAATAAGCATTTTTCCAAAGAAGACAAACAAATAGCCAACAGACATATAAAAAATGCTCCCCCCCACTAATCAGGGAAATGCAAATCAAAATCCCAATGAAATAAACCTAACACCTGTCAGAATGGCTACAATCAGGGGCGGAGCAAGATGGCGGAGGAGTAGGAGACCTGGATTTCGTCTCAGGAATTCAGCTGATAGGGATCAAACCATTCTGAACACCTACGAACTCAACAGCAGATTGAAGATAAGAATAGTAACAACACTCTGAACAGAAAAGCGACCACTTTCTGGAAGGTAGGACATGCGGAGAAGTGAATCCGAGGCGATATTCGGGAGGATAGACGGCGGGGGAGGGGGCCTCCGTCGGCCACTTCTGGCAAGTGATAGAGCCGCGGAGCACAAAATTGGACCTTTTAGAAGCCGGCTCCGCTGAGGGACGTCACTCCAGTGGCTAAGCG
>NW_027397065.1:49050156-49281981 GCF_003265705.2 Callorhinus ursinus
AGCCAACTTCTAAAAGGTCCGATTTTGTGCTCCGCGGCTCTATCACTTGCCAGAAGCGGCCGGCGGAGGCCCCTCCCCCGCCGTCTATCCTCCCGAATATGGCCTTGGATTCACTTCTCCGCCCGCCCTACCTTCCAGTAAGTGGTCGCTTCTCTGTTCAGAGAGTTGTTGCTACTCTCCTGTTCGATCTCCTGTTGAGTTCGTAGGTGTTCAGAATGGTTTGATCCCTATTCAGCTGAATTCCTGAGACCAGACGAAATCTAGGTCTCCTACTCCTCCGCCATCTTGCTCCGCCCCTCAAAACTACTCTTTTAACATTGAATTGTCTTGGCATTCTTGTCAAAAATCAGTTGACCATAATGTGAGATTTCTTTTCTGAACTCTAAATTCTATTCCATTGACCTATATGTCAGTTCTTATGCCAGTACTATGCTATCTTGTTTTGTAGTAAAATCTAACATTGTATTGGCTTTTCAGGGTCCTTTGCATTTCCAAATGTGTTTTAGAGTCATCTTGTCAATTTCTGAGGGGGGGAAGGTAAGATTTTCCTTGAGATCACATTGAAATGTCGATCAATTTGTGGAGTATTGCCATCTTAACCATATTGAGTCTTCTGATCCATGAACATGAGATGTCTCTCCATTTGTTTGTGTCTATAAAATTTTTTATTCAATCATGTTATATAGTTTGAGTGTAAAAATTTTATACTTCTTTTGTTAAATTTATTCCTGAATACTGTATTTTTTGTATGCCATTGTAAATGGAATTGATTTCTTTTTCAGTTTCATTTTTAGATTATTCATTATTGTAAAGACATACAATTGTCATAGATAACTAATTGTATTGTGAAACCTTGCTAAACATGTATATTAGCAATAATACTTTTTGTTGATTCCTTAGAATTTTCTATATGCAAAATCATACCATACATCTGCAAATAAAAATACAGCTTTACTTCCTTTTTTCTAATCTAAAATCTATTATTTATTTTTCTTAAATTCTCTATTAAGAACCTCCATTACAATTTGAATAGAAATGGCAAGAATGGATATTCTTGTCCTGTTCCTGATCTTAGGGGGCAATTTTTAATGTTCACTATTAAATATGATTTTAGCTGTGGGATTTTGCTGGTACCTGTGTTTGTTTCTAGAGGCCACTATTACCACAAACGTGGTAGCTTAAACAATGGAAGTATAATCTCTCATTGATCTGTAGGCTAAGAGTTCAAAATATGGTAAAGCTGCAGTCATTCAGAGGCTCTAATGGAAAGCCAATTCCTTGCCTTTTCCAGCTTCTGGTGATTGCTCTGGCATTCCTGGGCTATGGCCACATGGCTCTAATCTCTGCCTCTTTCTCTTTGCTGTGGGTCTGTATTTTATAAGGATCTGCATGATTGCAGTAGGGCCTCCTGGATAATCCAGGATAAACTCCTCCTCTCAAGATCCTTAACTTAATTACATATTTTGAAATATAAGGTAATACTCACTCTTTGACCATGTAAGGTAAAATGTTCAGGTTCTGACATTGGGATATGGAAATACCATTTCAAGTGCCATCATTCAACCCATTATAATGCCGTTTATTAGATTGAGAAAGTATGTTTCTGTTCCACAGTTGTTAGGTTTGTGTTTTATTTCTTATCATGAAAGAAAGTTGGATTTTGTCAAATACTGTTTCCACATTGAGATGATCATGTGACTTTACTGTCTCTATTCTATTAGTGTTTTGTATTACATTGGTTAACTTTGGTATGTTAAAGCAAACTTTGCACTCCTAGGATAAATCTCACTTAGTTATACTGTATAATCCTTCTGTATGTGGCTGAATTCAGTTTGATAGTATTATGTTGAACCTCTTTTTGTGCATCTATATTCATAAAGGGATATTGGTCTATAGCTTTTTTTTTTTTTTTTGGTCATATCTTTGGTTTTGGTATCAGAGTAATACTGTCTCAAGGAATGATGTGGAGAGTATTCAGTCCTCTTATTTTTGGAAGAGTTTGTGTAAGATTTGTATTAATTTTACTTTCAACATCTGGTAGAATTCATCCATGAAGCCATCTAGTCCTGGGCTTTTCTTTGTGGGCAGTTTTTTATTTACTAATTCATTGTCTTTACTTATTATTGGTCTTTATATTTTCTAATTATTAATTCAGTTTCAGTAGTTCATGTCTTCCAAGAAAATTGTTGTTTTCACTTGAGTTGTTTAATTTACTGGCATGCAATATTTATAGTATTCCATTATATACATACATAGTTAATTTCTGAAAAGTTGGTAGTGATATCCTCTGTTCAATTCCTTATTTTAGCAAACTGCATCTCCTTTCCTTCTCTCTCCCCACTCCTCCTTGATTAGTCTAGCTAAAGTTTGGTCAGTTTTGTTGATTAAAAAAGAAACAAAACATTTTTAAGAAATTTTTATTTTTTTAAGTTTTTATTTAAAATTCCAGTTATTTAACATACAGTGTAATATTAGTTTCAGGTGTACAACTTAGAGATTCAACACTTACATACAGTACCCAGTGCTCATCACAAGTGCAAAGAAAAAAAAATAGATTCAGTATTTTACCTATTGTTTTTCTGTTTCATTTGTTTTCTCAGTGGGGCATTGGTGGTTCAGTGGTAGAATTCTCGCCTGCCATTTGTTTTCTCATTTTTTTTTTTTATTTCCTTCCATTTGCTACGGGTTTAGTTTCCTTTTCTTTTTACTTAAAGTGTTTTTAAAGTAACAAGTTATTTTTTAAAGGCATTTACAGATATATTCTCCTCTAAGCACTACTTTAGCTCCATTGCCTGAGTCCTGCATGTTATGTCTATCTTTTCATTCATCTAAAAATACTATTTAATTGCTTTTGTGATTTCTTCTTTGATACATTGATTAGAAGTTTGTTGTTTAATTCTAATGGACTTGTGAACTTACCAAATTTCCTTCTGTTATCAATATGAAATTTCAGTACATTACAGTCAAAAAACATGTTCTATAATTTCAATCATTTTATATTTAAATTTACTTAAATTTATATAAATTTGAAATTTGTGTATTTTAAGATCTTTTTAGCTTTCAATTTATTTGGGTCTTGAATTTAAAGTGTCTTTTAAAGACAACATAGAGTATTGGATAATTTTTTTAAATCCATTTTTTCAATCTCTATATTTTAATTTCAGTGCTTAATCCATGGAAGTTTAATGTAATTGTATGTTTGCCATTTGGTACTTGTTTTCTGTGTCTTATGTCTCTTTCTCCTCTATTTCTCCATTACTGCCTTCTGTGTTAAATCGATATTTTGTTAGTATATCATTTTAATGTCCCTATTATTTCATTTTCCATAAATATTTCAGTTATTAGTGGTTGCTCTGGAGCAATTAAAATCTCCAACCAATCTAGTTTGAGTTAATACTAAATTAATTTTAGTTGTACACAAAAACTTTGCTCCATTTCCTCCTCCATCCTTTATATTACTGTCATACAAATTACATCTTTATTTATTAGAAGACCAACAACACAGTTTTATAATCACTGTTTTATACAATTGTCTTTTACTTAGGTAGGAAAAGAAAAAAGTAACAAAAATATATTTCCACTGTCCTTTATATTTTCCTATACATTTACATTTATCTTTACCAGTGCCTGTTATTTCATGAGGATTCAAGTAACTGTCTAGTGTCCTTACATTTCAGCCTGAGGGACATTTTTAGTATGTGTTGTAGAGCAGGTCTACTAGCAATAAACTCCCTGATTTTGTCTTTTCTGGAAATGTCATAATTTCTCCTTTATTTTTTTAATTTAATTTAATTTTATTTATGTTATGTTAGTCACCATACAATACATCATCATGTAGTGATCCACGATTCATTGTTTTTGTATAACACCCAGTGCTCCTTGCAGTACGTGACTTCCTTAATACCCATCACCAGGGTAACCCATCCCCCCCACACCCCTCCCCTCTAAAACACTCAGTTTGTTTCTCAGAGTCCATAGTCTCTCATGGTTCATCTCTCCCTCTTATTTCCCCCCCCTTCATTTTTCCCTTCCTTCTCCTAATGTCCTCCATGCTATTCCTCATGTTCCACAGATAAGTGAAACCATATGATCATGACTTATTTCACTTAGCATAATCTCCTCCAGTCCCACCCATGTTGATGTAAAAGTTGGGTATTCATCCTTGCTGATGGCTGAGTAATATTCCATTGTATATATGGACCACATCTTCTTTATCCATTCATCTGTTGAAGGGCATCTCATCTCCTTCCACAGTTTGGCTATTGTGGACATTGCTGCTATGAACATTGGGGTGCATATGGCTCTTCTTTTCACTACATCTCTGTCTTTGGGGTAAATACCCAGGAGTGCAATTGCTGGGTCATAGGGTAGCTCTATTTTTAATTTTTTGAGGCACCTCCATACTGTTTTCCAAAGTGGCTGTACCAACTTGCATTCCCACCAACAGTGTAAGAGGGTTCTCCTTTCTCCACAATCTCTCCAACATTTGTTGTTTCTTGCCTTGTCAATTTTTGCCATTCTAACTGGTGTAAGGTGGTATCTTAATGTGGTTTTGATTTGAATTTCCCTGATGGCTAATGATGATGAACATTTTTTTATGTGTCTGTTAGCCATTTGTATGCCTTCTTTGGAGAAGTGTCTGTTCATGTCTTCTGCCCATTTTTTGACTTGATTATTTGTTTTTTGGGTGTGGAGTTTGAGAAGTTCTTTATAGATCTTGGATACCAGCCCTTTATCTGTAGTGTCATTTGCAAATATCTTTTCCCATTCTGTGGGTTGCTTTGTTTTGTTGACTGTTTCCTTTGCTGTGCAGAGGAAAGCTCTTAAGGATAGTAGGACCATATAGAGAATTCTTGGTTGTTGATGTTTTTATTTCAGCAGTTTTAATGTCATCTTATTGCCTTCTGGCATTTATGGATTTTGATGAGAAGTCAGTTATTAATCTTGTTGAGGATTACTTATAGGTGATGAGTCATATTTCTCTTGCTGATTTCAAGATTCTCTTCATTTTTAAGTTTCAGCAATTTTACTACAGTGTCTCTGGATGTAGATCCCTTTGAATTTATCCTTTCTGGAATTCATTAAACTTGAAAGGGTACATTAATACTTTTAAATCAAATGTGGAAAATCTTTTACCACTTTTTTTTTATTCTTTCTGCCTTATTCTCTCCTTTCCTTCTAGTTCTCCCATTATGCCAGTTTCCATTCATTTTTCTTTTTTTTCCCTCTCTCTTTCCTCAGACTGGATAATCTCAACTTACCTCTCTTCTACTGTACTGATCCTTTCTTCTGCTATTTCAGATATGCTGTTGGGCACCTCTAGTGAATTTTTCATTTCAGTTATTTTTCAGCTCCAGAATTTAACAATTTATCTCTTTATTGATATTCTCTATTTTGTGAGACATTGATCCCATAATATCTTTTAATTCTTCTGGCAGGATTTCCTTTAGCTCCTTGAACATGTCTAAAATAGCTGATTTAAGGTCTTTGGCTAGTAAGTCCAGTGTCTGAGCTTTCTTAGGAACAGTGTCTACTGACTGCTTTCACATTTCCTATGTATAAGTTACACTTTCCTGTTTCTTGGTTTGTCTCTTAATTTTGTGCTGAAAACTGGACATTTTAAATAATATGGTAACATTGGAAATTAAATGTTCTCCTTCCTTGGGGTTTGTTATTATTGCTGCTTGTTTGCTCAGTGACCTCTGGATGAATTCTTTAATGGCTGTACTCTTTGTCATATGTGGTAACTGAAGTCTCTCTGCTCAGTTAGCTTAGTAGACAGGTACTTCCTTAATTGCCTCAAACAAACGAATTATCTGGTCTTTGCTGAGGGGTTTTATCTGTTGGAGTATACATTGCACTCCAGCAGGTAGTTTGCAACTAAGCTTTAACATTCGCATCCTGCTAGGAAGTGCCTCAAAATCAGCCAGAAGTTCTTATCAGGTCTTTCATTGGCATGCCCATAGCTCTATGCTTGTGCATGATCTTCTAGATTCCTAGGAGTATGTCAGGGCCTTACAAAGTCCTATATGAACATGTTATTGCTCATTTTTACCTTTAAGCTTTTTAGGCAGTGTCTTGTTAAACATGCTGGTAAGACCACCTCAGACTGTTGCAGTGTTGAATAATTGCAACTGGTTGTGTTGAGAGCCTGACCCATAAGATATATGTTAAAAACAAAAGTGAGCTCTGAGTGAGGTAAAATAACAACAAGCCCTAAGACTAGAACTTTTCAGTGTAATAGCTGCCAGACAGGTCAAATAGTGAGAAAAACTTCTGGGGATGAGTCTTTTAGGGATCTTCAAGTCCATTTTGGCTCTTCTAGTGGCTTCTGTGTTGCTGGTGCTCATAGCTACTGTAGTTTTCTAGGCTGCCATGGTGCTGGGAAAATGGGATGGGATTAGGGCAAATTAAAATGTCATGACGCTTGCTGTTCTTAATAATATTCTGCCCTTTTCTTGTATGAACACTCCTCAAATTATTGCATGCCTTCAGTTAATTTCCAGAGTTCTGAATCTGATTTTTGACAGTTTTTGCCAATGTCTTCATTGGCTTTATGGAGGTGCAGATTATTAAGAGGTTCTGATTCCGCCAATCTAGAGGTTGCCTCCTTAAGAAAATTTCCTGAACTTACTGAGGCTTAGTTTTTCTGTAAAATGAGAATGATAATACCTACATTGTAAAAATCATTGTAGGTATTTAATGAGATAATGTGAATAAAACTCACAGAAACCCTGGTACATCATTGGCATATTACATATGCTACTGCCTTTCTTCTTTCCTCAGTTGCGAGATCTAGAGTGATAACACAATTGGATTATCATGACCTAACATCATATTTTTGTCCAGAAACTTCTTTCTGCCTATATTAGTCAGAAGCTTACCCATCACTGGTGAATGATAGAAACTTGATTGAAACGGATCAAAATCAAAGGAAAGGAAAGGAAAGGGAAGGATTTATTACTTTACATGTCTGAAAAATTCATTGGTATACTGACCTTAGGTAGTACTGGATACAGATGTTCTGTATTGTAACAAATACCATCTCTAAGCAACTTTACTTTCTTCTCTGATAGATTTATTTTTGGGGAGACTCTTACCTACAGTGCCAATTTTTGCTAACCAGCAAAAATTGGCACTGTAGGTAAGAATCCAGCATTCTATCAGATTGGGAGCTTCATCCAAAAGGAATAACCTCTTTTTCATTATTTCTAGCCAACATTTGGAATTATTCTATTTGGGTATATTTAGGACACATGTCTATTCCTGTACACATCACTGTTGCAGGGAAATTATATCTGTCAATTAGCTTAGCCTGACTTATAGCCTATTCTTGGAGCTAGGAGTGAAATCAGTCAAATAAATGAATGAATGAATGAATGAATGAATGAATGAATAAATAAATAAATAAATAAATATAGTTTCGGGTTGAAAGAGGAATACTTTATCAAAGAATAAGTTAATTGTTAATTCTGGCAAGGAATATACAAGTCTTTGAGCAAAGCTAGCCATCTCTTATAATACCTGGTTGTTTTCCTTCTCCTTCCCATTCTGTCGTCTCCAAACAAGTTAAGTCAAGGAGTTTTCAGAAGTATATAATTCTGTCAGAGCTTTGGTCCACTGTACATGCATGTGATTTGGTTTGGAGTGTTGAGGACTAGGGCTGACAGCCAAGAAAGAATTCTTGAGACATCTTCAGTGCAAAAAGGTGATTTTATTAAAGCATGGGGACAGGACCCGTGGGCAAAAAGAGCTGCCCTGGGCTGGTGAGGAGTGACTGATTATATAAGATTTTTCTATCCTATGGAGGGATGTTAGGGCTCCATGAAATTGAGTCTATAGGTTTCTGGAGATTATTTTTTTCTTGTAAATCATTAAGACAGTTGCAAACTGATGGAGACTCATGTTCTGCATGACTGTGATCTCTATCAGTTAGCCATTTGTTTTTCTCTTTTCTTTGTTCTATGGCAGCCAGGAGTGCCTGAAGAATGTCACACACATCCCACCTGGGGGAGGGGGAGCTGGAGGGGTGTTAGCTTGTGCTTTTGCCCTCAGCTTGCCTTCTGCTCCCTCATGGAACATTGTACAGGAATAACACATAATATAGGATATATTGGAAATCCAAGTGTACAGTGTTGCCATCAATGCTATAGTAGGTTAGAAATGAAGAGAGATAAATAGCAGAGCCATCGTGAATCTTTGTTAATGGAGGAGGTGGGACTTCATCTGACTTCTTGAAGGATGGCCATTTAGAAATGCACAGAGGAAGAGAAAACCTGGTCCATGTAGGTGTGTAGATGATAACAGTGATCATTAGTTTCATTTACTGTGTATTAAGCCTATGCCAAGCACTGCCATTATGTTGTGTTTTACTTGTATTCTCTCCTATTTCGACAGTGTTTCTGTTATTATTTCTGCTTAATAGATGACAAAATGAGACTTGGATAATTTTTTTTAAGCACCCCAGATTGCTAAACTGGTAAGTGGCAAACACATTTCTAAACTAGGTGATGCAAATCCAGTCTTATTTCTTAACTACTATTTACTTTGGCTCACAGAACACAGATTCACACATTCACTTGAATATACCCTTCTCACTGGTTCCCAACCACCTCATTTCAAACACTGTTGCTTTGAGATTGAATAAAATCTTGGCCACTGATACTTTAATTTCTTTACTCCCATTGTAATCTTGCCCCACAGTTAAGGAGGCCACAAAATGATGACTTGTAAAAGCTTAAAGTGTCTTCGAAGACCTGCCCAAGTATACTCAGATTTTGTTGTCCATAAGAACCCCCCAGGGAATATATAAAAAAATGTAAATTCTTCATTCTCATAATTCCTGAGTTGGTATGGGATCATAGCACATTAAGCTTTTGTAAAATTCCTCAGTTGACTTTGATAGATTCCAAGTTTTAAGGATTGATGGTTCACCCCACCTGGTTTTCAAAACTGCCTGTATCTGGGAAGCTTTTAAAAATTCTGGTGCTTCAGGGTGCCTGGGTGGCTCAGTCATTAAGAGTCTGCCTTCGGCTTAGGTCATGATCCCAGGGTCCTGGGATCGAGCCCCGCATCGGGCTCCCTGCTCCGCGGGAAGCCTGCTTCTCCCTCTCACAGTCCCCCTGCTTGTGTTCCCTCTCTCGCTGTCTCTCTCTCTCTGTCAAATAAATAAATAAAATCTTTTTAAAAAATTAAAAAATAAAAATAAATATATAAGAATTCTGGTGCTTCAACCTTATCTCTAGGATCCAAATTTAATTGCTCTGGTGTGGGGCCGGTCACTGGTTTTGTTGGCTTTCTTTTTTGCTTGTTTGTTTTGAAACTACTTAGGTAATTCTAATGTACATCCCTCTAGGATTAAGAACCATTCATATATCCCTTTTACAGATATAAAAGCTGAGGATAAGCAAGAGGAAAAAAAGTGCCCCAAGTCCTAGGGTCTATTGGTGGTAGAACCAGAATATCAACCTAATTGTCATGAACTCTTTGTTAAAATTCTGTCACATCATGTACTTTCCCTGAAACCTTTGTTTGCATTGTTCCCACATTCATGCAGATATAATATGACATGATTAGTGTCCCCAGGTCTCAGTAGAGCTTGATTCAAGAAGGACTGGAGAGATGAAGGAGAAGCCCCTCAAAGTGTATTCCAGGCCAGGCAGGCTGTCGGAGCTGTTCCAACGGAACAGTTGTAAAAGTTTCTTAGAGGAGGTATCAGAATGGAACAAAATAAAACAAAAAATCATTCTGGACAGACCAGCAATAGTTAATGATGTTTTCTAAAAAAAATAACCTATAGACTCAAAACATATGTTGGCAAACAGCAGTGGAAATATGATAATGAGGAGGAGAAAGAGAAAGAGAAGTGGAATGGCTAACTTAGTGAATATTTACTTCTTGTCAGGTATTATGGATCATGTGTCTCCAGGGGTCAACTCCTTTAATTTCTACCTCACAAAAAGTCCTATGAAGTTGGTGCTTTTATTGACCCCATTTTTAGGTGAAGAAACTAAGGATTAGAATGGCATAAATGAATTGTCCAGTTTGCACAACAGATGGTGGGGCTGAGTCAACCCCAAGGAGTCTGACTTTAAAATGTATATAAGTTGGCACTCTCCTGTACTTTATAAAAGCATGCTTATATTTATGCAGAATCAAGGAATGCTTCATAGAGGAGGTGGTGTCGGAGCTGTTGAAGGATGAATAGGATTTTGTCTAGAGAAAACGGGACAAGACCGCCAACTGAAGGAGAGGCATAAGCTAAAATATGGAAAGGTATTTCCAGGAGATGACCTTGTGGTCTTTATAGGAGCAATGAGTATGTGAGGAAGGAATAGGTATCAAAGGCTAAAAGATAATTTGGACCTTGATATTAAGCAGCCTTGAATAGCAAGTTAAAGTGTTTGAATATTTTCCTTTGGGCATTGGAAGGTGATTGAAAGTCTATGACATGTTCTGATCTGTGTTTTGTGAAGACTCTGACTGCAAGATAATAACTTCTGATCTTTCTCTACCTTTGTTTCCAGCCCAGTGGGGCTGCTGGTTAGTGCCAGTAATCTCTGTGTGATAAATCCAAACACTGGCATGTTCTCCAGTTTGAATGGACATCCAAGAATTTGAACTACAATTGATATCAGGAGAGCTTGCATAAACGTTTGCTGTACCAGCCTATGATCACTAATTCATTTATAGATTCATTCACCTGTTGTTTCACTGACTTGTTCATTTATACAATTATTTGTTCAGAAATATTTATTTAGCAACTTTCCTATGTCAGGTGCTATGCTTTGTACTGGGAATTCAAAATGAATGAAATACAGTCCCTGCTTTCTGATGTGTCATTGTGTCATAGCAGAGATAGACATTTCAGCGAACAATTGCAATATAATGAGTGCAGTACAATTAGAGAAGTATGTGAAGAGCTTAACAGGTAGAAGCAGTATATTCTGCTTTAGTCACATCAAGGGATATGATATGACTGGGGAGATTCTCAAAAAATGGAAAGTAAGCAAGGAAGGAATATGCTCGGAACAATTGAATTAGTACTTGAATGATGATGGGAAGAAAACAAAGGGATAAAGAAAGAGGAAGTCCTTCTAAGCAGGAGAGAACCTTGAAACTGCCTTATTGTTTATTCATTTATGTAAAAAAAAATTAAGAGTGATTATATAAGCCCAGACAATGTGTTAGAGACTCGGTTCAATGAGACATGGCCCTACCCTCACAGGGCTTACTGAGTAGCGTGGAGACTGACATTCATTAAGTAATCATATAAGTATAATTACACAGTGTGGTATGATAAGAAGACAGGAACACAGGGTTATGAGTAAGATTCCTGAGACTATGTGCCTGGAGCAGAGAGTGAAGTGGGGAGGGTAATTACCAAACAGGGTAGAATAAGAAAAAAACAAATAAAACAAAACAAAAACACCAGAGGCCAGATCATGAAGGGGCTTGTATGCCAGGCATAGAAATAGGGACTTTATTCTACAGGCATAGAGAATCAAAGATGAAATGTAAGCCAGGAAGAGGCATGCTTAGTTGTGCATATTTGAGATACTTCATTTTTATAACAGCTTCAACAACTGATTGGAAGCACATAAGACTGAAGACAGGGAGACTAACTAGCGGGATTTTTCAGAAATTCTGGTAGGGAATGACAGTAGTCTTAGGCTATGAATGAGGGGAGGGAGAGAAGATTAAAGAAGAATTATAGATATTAAGGGTGTAGAGGCAATGGGACTTGCTGACCAGTTTGATTTATGGCATATTTCTCAAGGTATGACTGGGAAGTTACTTGTGTTAGAAGCTCCACCCTAGAGCAACATAATCAGATTCTCAGAAGCAGAGCCCAGGAGTCTGCATTTTAGTCACTCCCCTTCCACCTCCACCAGCTGACTCTGAAAGACATAATAATGTTTACTGTCCACTGTTTTAAAGGATGTGGAGAATGCAGGTAAGATGACCTGTGGTTTCTGGCTGAGGAGTCAGAGGATGGGGGTATGATTAGTTCTCAAATTTGAATGTACTCAAAGATCTCTTGGGGGCATTTGTAAAAATGCAGATTCCCAGGCTGCCCTACCAGAGATGCTACTTTTGTCTGGCCTGCATGTGAATCTAGGGATTCTCGTGCAAAAGGGGTTATGACAGGTAATTGCAAAGCACGAGCCATCATTTGAAGAAAAATCATGCCTAATCCCATAACCTAGCTCACCTCGCTATGTTGCCTCCTTGCCCTGCTTCCTTCCAACCACTCCATATTCCTTGATAGTGTGAATACTAAGAAATGAGACCCAAGTAGATGGATCATCCCTCAAGGTCCTTTTTTCTCTCACTGGACTCTGAACCTTTGGAGTGCAGGGGCCAAGTAGTTGTCAGTCTCACCCTAATCAGAACACAGTGCTCTGCATATAATAGGCTGTTGACACATGTGTTATACAAAATACCAAGATGGGAAAGCAACGCATCTTTGTTACACAAAATTCCAGCCAGGAAAAGCAAAGCCTCATATCAGAGAAATTATTTAAACAGTCCACATTGATGGTTATCATCAACAGGAGCTTAAGAGATTATCATTACTGAATATAATATTTCCTGTATAAACAGCTATATTCAGGTTGCCCCCTACCCCATGCAAAATAAAATTAATGCTAGCTGAAATGAGCTCATGTACCACTCTTGTGGGGGCTTGGGTTGACAGCATCCTTTAGAGTCGGTTGTTTTCTTTTTAAAGATTTTATTTATTTTTTATTTATTTATTCAGTCAGTCATTCAGTCATTCAGTCAGTCAGTCATTTAGAAAGCCTGCAATTGCAGTTTGGGGGAGGGGTGGGGGGAAGTGGAGAGAATCTCGAGCAGACTCCTGCTGAGCAGGGAGCCCACTGCAGGGCTCTGTCTCATGACCCTGAGATAACAACCTGAGCCGAAATCAAGAGTTGGATGCTTAACTGACCAAGCCACCCAGGTGCCCCAATTTTTGGATTCTTCAAAATTATCATTATAATTGTTCTTATAAAAGACTGCTTGGCATGAGGTACTATACTAATTTAAATTTACACCACCGTATAGCAAGACTTCCAAAGTAGGCATTATGGCTGCCTGTCAGTTATAATACCCTTAATATGGTACCTCTCTGGGACAAGTGTAAAATTTTAAACTGCTTTTGTTGGAGGCTGCATCTGTTTTTTATTCCCACCCCCAAATAATTCCATAATCACATATACAACTTACTTGATGGTTAGATCAGAAAATGTTTACTGGTGTGATATATCTCTTTCATTTCCTTTTCCTGATGCTTCTGGAACCTGCAGAATCTGTTGTTCAATTGACTAAAGGTCAGAGAGCTGTCAGCCTTTCTCACTGAAGAGCAGAAGCCTCCAAGATGGGTGAGGACCATCAGAAGTAGTCTCTGGGGAGTGTTGTGTGGCCACATTTCTGCAAAGGCATCAGATCCCTGTGACTCACTAGGTCCACAGGCTTGTACACGTTCCCACTAAGGTTCATAGAGAACCAGAGATGAGTAGAAAAATAATCTGGATGCCAAGGCTTCACATTTAATCACTAAAACAGCAACTAAAGTTACCCTAGAGTGTAGAAACCCCCACCAAAAAAATCCAAGTTCTTGGATTTAATTTCCAACTCTGTGACTTTGATGGGACCAGCATCACCTGCTCCAGACCTATGTACTCCAAGTTAATTCTCAAAGGAGTTTATTTACTCATTCACTTACTCATTCATTCATTTTGTAAAGGGAGTTATCTGCCTTTGGAATTATTTCCAATTCATTCATTTAACCAAGATGGCAAGCACCTATAAATTTTTTTGGAAATTGCCATATAGTAAATATTTTAGGCCTATGGAGCCATACAGTCACTGTTGTAACTATTGAAATACTTCCCTATGTAAAGCAACAATAGACAGTATATAAACTAATGAGCACGGCTGTGTACCAATAAAACTTTATTTATAAAAACAAGTGGCGGGCCAGATTTGACCCATGTGCTCTAGGTTGCTGATTCCTGAACTGGGCTATCCTAGAATTGAGGCAGATATTAGGCATTTCAGAAAATTCTGGTTAAAGTTGGTGTGAATGGCTTGCTTAATAGCCTCCAGAGTCTTCTGGCATTATAATGGAATAGAAGTACTCCTAAATAAGGGTGGGGCTGGATTTTAGCCCTGGGGCTGCCTCTTGCTAATTATGACCAAAGATAATTAATTAGTTAACCTCTCTCTGGTCCCATATCTTAACCTAGGTTTCGTTTTCCTGGACTTAGAGCCTAGCAAGGAACTGTTCAAGGAATGATCCAGATACAAGGTATTTAAACCCTAGTTATGGGGTGAACAAGCAGAGACATTTAGTGAAAGCCAATGGATAATGTGTGATCACTGAGATACAAATCAGAACTCCTAAAGGCTTTACTTACACTGATGTGTACAAGATAAAATTGATGCGTCTGTTTCTCAGGGAAAGAACCTGTCTCTGTTGAAAGCACAAATCATGAGAAATACTCTTCAGCAAGCAAGGGAGCTTGAGAAAATTTAAGATTACAAATTGGCCCTGGAACTAAGCTCTTTTTATAGGTTCAATGGGAAAGTGTAATAAGCAAAACTCTTTTGTAATCATGGCACTCATTTATTTGAAAAGGGCCTTGGCAATTTTCAAAGCAATCCTTCCTGCATTAGGAAGCTGTTCACTGGGTGTCACTTTAGTGACTTTCTGGCAACTGTCAGTCAACCCATCCGTCAACAAGATCATGCTTTCTATATTTGACTGCTCTCTGCTTTCTGGTTGATATGGGGCTGAAATTAGTCCAGATGAGAAAATCAGACACAGATTGCCCAATCTGTATATCCATCAGTCAACAAAAATTTCTTCAGCATTACACCCTGTTCTCTGGGGAATGCAGAGTTATTGGGGAAAGGACTTACTGAGTGTCTGAACACATGCACACAGTAATTCATGGTTGCCAAATGAAAGATAAGAATGCTAATTTCTAACCAAATCTAGAGAAGAAAGAGTTAACTTTGCATGTGGGTGGGAAAATTCAGAGAACATCACAGAAAATTTATACATAACATTTAACTGTTGTCTTCAAGATAGGAAAGCCGGATATGGGGCATGGAAAAGAGAAAAGCACGTTGAGGGCACCCAGAGAACAGATCAGTGGAAGGAGTGAAATGGGAAATAATTTTAGGAAAGTAGGCTAGGGTTTGTTGGAAAGGCCCCAAGTTACACGATGAAAGGCTGGTAGATTCTGTCCCTGCAGTGACAAAGTAGGTAATATAAATGGGTGAAGCAAACTGAGAGGGAGGAAGAGAGAAAAGGAGGAAGAAAAAGCAAGCAAGAAGCAAGTCATTAAGGACCCTGCTCCCACTGATAATGAGCAGATGGAATTTGGTTCTAGGATATTTTGTGTCTCATGTATGTGAGCTCAGTGTTGCTCATTTTGTAATTATTCAGAAGCAGATCTGTGGCTTTATGTGAAATATTGTACATTTTAAGGGAGGCCAACTAATTATTTTTTAAACATTATATGAAGCAAAATAACAGCAAAGGCAAAACCCCAAACATTTAAGGGCATTACTTGCTGGCCACACGTTTGTAGCCTCCGGGCTATCCAGAAAGCCTTGGGAATGTTTGATGGTTTGGAGTCAGGGAAGGACAGCACCTAGAGGGGATTAAGTGGGAGAGATTAGAGCTGGTGTGAGACTACCGGGGTAGCCCACGTGGGGGCAGATCATATAAAGTGGGGGGGGGGAGGGGCAGGTGGGGCATAGTGCATGTTACAGAGGAAAGTGCAGTAAGATTGGATCCTTCTCAGAGAGCCAAAAGATACCCTGTGTTCTGTGTTTCCCCATCAAAAGGACTTGCCAATGTTTTGTCCTTTGTGTGACACATCCTCAGTTGACCTTTCTCTAAGCTGCTTTTATGTTTTAATTGCTCTGCTATTATTTTATTTCCCAGTTCAACACTTTTATTCTTCCCCCAAGTAGACTTGAATGCATGGCCAGGTGAAGGTTGTAATCTTTAAACTTGTCAAGTAGGAACTCAATTTACAGCCCATTTTTGATGTGGCTTTTTTCCCCTACATTTCAAGTTAAGGAAGATCAAGGGCTTGCAGCTAAAACACTTTAGAAATAAATGAGTTATAGGAAAATGTACTTTTGATGAAGAATATTCTCCTTATATTCTCTTATGTCATTGCTCTTCTCATTGAAGAAGTTTTCCTAACCACTACAGCCTATAATAATCCTTTTTTGCACTAATTTTTTTTTCTTTTTGTTATTCTGAAAGTTTCCGGGGTATAGTCCTTTTCAAAATACAGAGATTATTGTTTGTTCTGATTAAAAGATTGTATGCTCATTAAACTGATGTTATTTCCAAAAAAGTACAAAACAGAATTTAAGTATCCCCACTTGTTATATGTATGTTTTAAATGGCGTCTTCTAGTATTGTTCCAAAACCTGACTTTTCTCACTTAATAATATACACACACATATATATTTCAATAAACATAAAATTACATTGGCATTTTTAATGGCTGCATAATATTCTATTCAATGCATCTGTGCACATCTACGATATATTTAATTATCACTTTCTTAGTGGCTTTTTATATTGTTTCCAAATTTTCAATAGTCTCAGTGAAGTAGACATCCTTCATGTTCATTTTTATTTCCTTATCCAGTAATTTCCTCAATATATGGAATTGAAATGGTTGTGTTGAAATATAGAATTTTTAAGGATATTTGACAAATTTTTGTCATAAATGTGTAAATTTTACCTGCAATATCATGTGGGGGTAGAGGCTCCTTTCCCCTTCCCTCCAACAATGAACATTAGCAATCTTTACAGTGTTTCAACTTCTGGGAGATAGAATTTGTCCCTTATAGTTCTATAAAATATACTATATTTTTCTCTCATTTTGAGATTTTTTTTCTCTCATTTTGGGATTACATATTGACATATAAAGATCTCTGAAAACATTTGTCCTACCTACCTTGACAGATCATATATACTTAAGAAATTATTTGCATTTATAACCATCATCTCTATTATGGACTCTCATCTTTATTCCTTTATAGGGCAGTCCCTTTCCTGTCTTATTTTCCATCCCCTCCAAAAAAAAAATAATTTAAGAAATCATCATGTTTTTAAAATAAATAATTAACATGCTTCTTCATCTTCAACACAGCATTTATTGATCACCCATTCTGTGTTAATGTTTTATTCCTGTTGGAAAAAGCCTCTATATACTCTACTGATAAAATACATTTGAACAAATAAAGGCAGCCAAGGTCTAGAACTGCACTGTCCAAAAGAGCAACCACTAACCCATGCATCTACTGAACATTTGAATAACAGCTAGTCCGAGTAGAGATATGCTATATGAAATCCACATTGATTTTGTAGACTTAGGAAAAATATATCACAAATAATTTCATATTGATTGTACTTTGAATTGATAATACTGTGAATATATTGGATTAAATGTAATATGCTAATTAATTTCACCTGTCTTTTCTTACTCTTATAATGTGGCTACTAGAAAATTTAACATATGAGGCTCACATTTGTGACTTACGTTACATTTCTATTGGATAGTGCTGTTCTAGAGATTTTTACAACATAAATATTAAGATCATAAGAGACCAACTTGAAGTGTCTTGTCAGATGGTCTCAGATCAGAATTTGATCATTCCTTTGCAATAAGAAAGCAAGCAAAGCACCCAAATACCATTGTCCTACTGGCTGATGTTTGCCTTGTCTTTCATCTGAGGGAGCCTTGATGAAAGAAAATAGCTTCAACCAGAATAGTTTATAGCCCCTTTGGAAAGAAGCTTAAATTGAAAAGGAAGAGATAAATTGAAACGGCTCTTTGAACAACTGCTCATGTCACCTCAAAGCCACGGTCACTGTGTGATCTGTCGGCTGGCTGCAGAAAAAGGGTGAATCACTGGTTTCCTCAAAACTTTGGGTATTGAAAAATCTCAAAGGCAGCAGAGAATTGATGAAAGCAAGTTGGCCTGAGCTGCAAGGAGGGAGTTTCATCTGGTCCCCTGATCCCCCCCCTCTGTGGGGGCAGAGGAGAGAAAATGGCTGTTCACCATGGGTTCTGATTATCATCTCTAGTAATCATGTTTCTTTAGTGGGAATGTGGCTTCCTTCCCATTAAAATGAACAATTCCAGTGCTTTGCAGTCAACTTCCTCATTTTGTAAAGGAAGTAAATGATTTAGAATGATGAAATTAATGTCCCAGGGCTCTAGAACAATTAATTATTCATTGAAACAGAATTCAAATTCAGGGGTGCCTGGGTGGCTCAGTCAAGTGTCTTCCTTCGGCTCAGGTCATGGTCCCAGGTTCCTGGGATCAAGCCCCACATGGGGCTCCCTGCTTGGCGGGGAGTCTGCTTCTCCCTCTCCCACTCCCCCTGCTTGTGTTCCCTTTCTCACTGTGTCTCTCTCTGTGTCAAATAAATAAATAAAATCTTAAAAAAAAAAAAAGAATTCAAATTCAAGGCTTCACATTTAGGATACAAAGCTCCTCTGTATCAGTCTGCAACCTCCCATTACAATCCTTTTAAGACTGATATATCTTAGTTTTTCCCCCAAAAAGTTTTCAATAATAATTTCTCCTATAATGAGCTTACTCAATTGGCTCTGGACAAAGCGTGTTCTGCATCAGATATTTTGAACTCAGATTCTCTTTCTTATCTAACTAAGCTTTTGTCCACAATCATTAATGTTTGGAATTATATTATTATTATTTCTTTTCTGTGTTAATGTATTCATTGGGAAGGGCAGGGGAATAGGTTGAGTTCATCAAAACTAGATTGGGTCCTAATACCCACTTCTAATTTACATATTAGAAGACAGTAGTCAGATACTTACGCATCGCCCATCCAGTCCTTGCCTTGTGAATTGTGTGGCTGCTTACAGAGTATTTCTAGAAGAAATGAGGGGAAAAAATACTTGCCCCACATATCTTCTCTAGCAATACTGCATTTAGGGCATTTAGGGGGGAAAATCCTACTAAAATGAAAGGACCAATGAGAGGGCTACTCTTTTGGCCATAACATAACTTATTTTGTATAGATTCTTCCTTTCTCACATTTAGTGCATTTCTTCATTTTTCTATTCATCTACACACCTACCAAATATGTACTGACTTTCATACTATATGCATTCTTCTTGCTATTTTAGGAGAAACATGCATAAGACAAGGCCCTACTATCGAGAATCTTACAGTACAGTTACGGTTTTCACATTAAGAGAATCAGAATTTTGAGGGAAAATAATAAATGTTGAGCTCTGGCAAACTGACTGGGGTAGAATACAGTCTTCTGGTGAAGGCTTTGGCCAATCACAGGGTGGCATGTGATGTGAGAGCCCTGGTAGGGATGACGAATGAATACCTGAGATGGGAGGAAAGTAGAAATGATATGCAGGTATAAGATGGTAAACTTCACTTCTTCTGAACTTTGGTATGGCAGTCCCATAAAAGAAGAGTTACAAATTTGGATTATACAGTTCTGAGGGATTCATCAGATCCTGTGTCATTGGATTTTAGAGAAGAAACTGTTTACCATGGTCTGTAAGTCTGGGGAAAGTTTGTCTTGGGTTAGATGAGATATTTTGACAAAAATAAATGATTTTGTTCTCTCCTCAATTTGCATTTTCTTTGAAACCTAGAAACATAAGGCATAGCAGGCTCTGGATTAGGGAAACAAAGTCTCTTCATCTCTCAGTAAATAGCCATTTCCTATAGCAAGTCTGATTCCTTCCCCAGATGCTTGGAATTTGCAAGTCTGGTGATTCTATTTCTAGGATTATTCATAATGGGCCTCTCTTTCCTCATTTCCTCCTCCTTTCTTTCTCCTCCCTTCTGAATATACTGCTGCTACTATGTAGCACTAGTCCAATCTCAAAAGAAGCTGACGCAATGGCAGAAAAAAATACCATTGCATGTTACGGCTTAGCTAAAAATGATGCTCTTCTAGAAACTCTGCAGTCCATTCCTTGGAGAATTTTTAATGACAGTTGTTTAGGAACAGTGAAGAATAGAAAAGAAGATTAAGTAAGATTAAGTGTTCATTCCCTGAAGTTGCACATCCTTGTTGGATATAAACAGTTACGTAAATAATTGTTTGAGGTTGGAAGTCCTGAAGACTTGTATGTGATTCTTAAACAGTGTGACTTTGAATCAGTAGCTTTCCCATTCTTGTTCTGTTTCTCTGTTTGTAAACTCAAGGACTTAGTCCATTTTAGTATAGATAATCTCTTGTGAATTACATGTTAGTATGAGGTACCATACATTGAGTCCTTAAAATGAAGCAGAAGCTATGCTAATGACAGCAGTGAATTCTCTGATTTAATTCTTACAGTGAGTCTGTGAGATTTGGTAATGTTGTTATCCTCACTTCACAGATAAGGAAATTGAGGCTTAAGTACTGGCCCAAACTTGCAGTGAAAGATAGAACTGGTACTTGAATTAAGGCAGCTGGACTCTCAAGCTGAACTATAGGCCACTAATTTCTTCCTATACAATCTTTTGCTTGATTGCATGCTAAAGATGTATCAAGATTTACCAGACAGATAGTGATATTGCAGTTAGAAGTTGGCTAGGGTTCTCCAACTTGGGGTTCTAAAATAAACCTGGGATATGAGGGGCTATTTGCATAGGCAGGGAAGAAAAGTGTCAACCTTTCGGGTTGGGTGTGCAAGTGTGAGAGGTGAGCAGGATGAGTTGGGGAGTGAAAAAGGTTATTTTGGGTCACCTGGGTGGCTCAGTCGTTAAGTGTCTGCCTTCGGCTCAGGTTATGATCCTGGAGTCCAGGGATCAAGCTCTGCATTGGGCTCCCTGCTCAGGGGGAAGCCTGCTTCTCCCTCTTCCACTCCCCCTGCGTGTGTTCCCTCTCTCGCTGTCTCTCTCTCTATCAAATAAATAAATAAATTTTTTTTAAAAAGGTTATTTGGGATTGCTGGAAGAGTCTTTGGATAGATGAATTGAGTAGGTGGTAACACTAGCTTATGGATGACCTCAAATATCAGGCTTAGTAAACAGAAATAAATTCACAACTTAAACAGACATTGACATAAACAAAACACAGCATTTCCACGGGTATGTAGCCTAATAAAGAAGGAACATTCCCTTTGGGTTTGAATTGTTGCTTTGCTCTTGGCTAGTTCTGGGCCTTGAATAAACCATTTATCATCTCTGACCTTTAGTTTTTCACTCGTGGAATGGGAGTAATGATACATATTACATACTTTTGTGAGAATTCAATGTTAAGTGTCCAAAATAATACACTCAATTGAGCAAATAATATGTTCAGTATACACTAATACTATTATTGCTTGCATTAAAAGAGATAATACATGTAAAGTGTCTGATACAATGCCTAGCACTTTGTATGCACTACGTAAATGTCAACTCTGCTGCGACTTCTATCATAAGACACGGCCTCAAATTGCTGGTAATCTAGTAGAGAGAAAAATACAAGTATTCATTAAAATACAGTGGAGTTGTTATGGAGATATTACAAGGTACACTGTAATCATAGATAAAGAGATATCAAAGTCTGCCAACAGAATGTGGTTGATCAGGGAATGCTTGACAGAGAAAGCCACATTTGGGAAAAAACATCTTAAAGAGAAATTAAACCAGATGAAGTTATGTTGGAGGGTATTTTGACAGGCAAAGCAAGAAGGTGTTAGAGATCACTGACGACTAACTGAAAATAAAATAGGAATGCACTGCTGAGACATATGAGAAGGGGCAGTGTTAGGCGTTGGGGTGAAGAAGTAGGCAACAACCAGATCAAGCTGGACTTTGGAGGCCATGTGAGACTCTATGACACTATAACAGAAGAATAGCATCTGACTGACATGATCATGAAAAGAAGACTTTGGAAATGTCAAACTGCCCAAAGGAAGGGAGCCACTTTTTGCATTTTTAAAAATTCCAGTTGAAGGTATGAGTCCTCCAAATCTAGATGGCAGACTCCTGACTGCAGTAGGGAATTAATGGTAACTGTCTTCATTCTGAATTCTGTTCTCTCAAATGGAAGATGACGGTCTTTGGCTTGGATCAAAGGAGGCAGAGTTACATGGGAATAATATGTCAGATTGGTGGCAAAAATTACAGCTTGACACATAAAAGTATTGATTCCAACTGTCAGCAAGATATTTTCAAAAGGTCAGACTCAGGAGTCACAGAATATGCTGTTCACTTGGTTGAAAAAGAGATTGATGTACATTAAAACTGTACGATGGAATGAAATAAACATGGACGGACTTTGGAACTATAATGACTTAGGAGATCTGCCTCATTCTTCCTCCCACTTGCTGTGTAACTTTGGACAAGTGACTCCATCTCTCTGCGACTTTTTTCTACTTGCAAATTGGGGATTAGTAATGCCTCCTTCAAAACTTAGGGCAAAAATTGAAAGAAATGATATATTTAAAAGCACTCAATACAGTGCCAGCCGTGTGGTAGATGGTCAATAAACACATTTCCCTCTTCTGTTCATTGTTCATAGAACTTTATTGAGTGTCTTCTGTGTTCCAGGCACTAGTATGAACACTGGCCAGGAAAGGAACAAGCTCTCTTGAAGCTTACATTCAGTAGGGAGACAGGAAAAAAAAAATAAAATTGAGTGAACAGATGAGAAAATTAATTCCTGGTAGTGATGAATCCTATAAAGATAAGAACAGTGAGGTAAAGCAGGGTACCTTGGAGGGAGTGATAATTTTATAGGATGGTAAGGTGTGTCCTCTTGGAGAAAATGACACTGAAGTTGAAATATGAATTGGAAACAGAGCCTAATGTGCAAAGATTTGGGAACATGCTCTCCAGGCAAAGGGAACTGCACATTGAAATGTGCTACAGTGGAAACAACCCTGGAGTGTAAGAGAAGTAGAACAAAGGCCAGGTTCCTAGAGTCTAATATGGGAGAGGGAAAACAATGCATGACAAGGTTGGAGTGATAGTAGCATTCTGCAGACAAGTGTCCCACTAGCAGAGCAAGACACAGCAGCAAGAGAGATGAGGCACAGTTGGTAGATCAGCATCTTCCAAAGCAGCCCTCTTCCTGTGCATGGTTACCCTCCCACATGACCCTGCCAGGTGAGCATTTAAGAGCTGCTTGGACATCTGGACTAGATAGATAATTTTGCTGTTTCCTTCAACCCAGCAGTCCTCAAAAGCGGTAGCTTAGATCTTCAGTCTTTTTTAATCTCTCAGTTTGTGGCATATGTCACTTTTGAAGATATAAATTTCACAGTAGAATCACAGAGCTTACAAGCTAATGGTAGAGCAAGAAGCGCACAGAGTAGAGGTACTATAGCAGTGACAAAATTTCTGTGAGAGTGCAGATGACAGATGCAGTCTAAATGTGTGGCCTGGGAAGGCTTCATGGAGGAAGTTGCAAGTCAAATGTTGTTGGTCTCCAAAGGTGGGAGTATGGTTTTCTTCCCTCTGTTTTTACTTTCCCACACATTTTTACCGGCATAAATGTATTCACTTTCCTTCTAACTCATTTCTTTTTCTTTCCTCCTTTTCTTTACAATTTCCCAAAATAATATTTCTTAATTTGCCCCAATTTCAGGATCAGATATCTATGTCTTCAATTTGACCATTCTGGTTTATATTTCTTTTATAACCTCCTGTAAGGTGACATGATTTCATCTGCAATAGAAAATATCAATTCCAAACACTTTTAATAATTAAACATTGTCTGGGATTTGTAGCTATATTAGAACCCAGGACCTTCTGGACTCTTTTCTAGTTGCCATCCCAAAATTACCCACCCCCAAATGATCACCCTCATTAAAAGCAAAGACATATACGGAAAGTTTTCTCATCTCATGAAGCCCAACCAACCTTTTCCTCTTTTTGTCCTTCCCAAATATATTTATTACATATTTGATAGATGTAAGGCTTGGCAATACGGTATACTATCATGGGGCAAAATTGAGGGGAAGGTAAAGCAAAGGGTATAGTATGGAAAGAACAGCATAGCCATTTCTGGGTTGCTTGAGAAACTTCTGAGAATGCGACCTTGTACCAGGTTGTGTTCTGGGTAGAGAGGTCATTTCATGGGAAGCAGATCTGGAAATAATAGGTACTAGCTCCTAAGTATCTAGAGGAAGGTCTTTCTTCTTTCATCTTCTTTCTTCTTCTTCCTTCTTCTTCCTTCCTAGAGAGAATGAGAGAGAGTGCATGGGCAGGGGAGAGGGAGAGAGAGCGTCCCAAGCAGACTCCATGCTGAGTATGGAGCCAGTCGCAGGGCTCCATTCCACTATCTTGAGATCAGGGTCTGAGCTGAAATCAAGAGTTGGACACTCAAAGGACTGAGCCGCCAGGTGCCCTGAGAAAGTTTTGTTGTTGTTTTTTTTTCCTTGATTCACTTGTAGACTGAGTGGTCGCAATTATCTGTGCTGGAGATAGAAGCCAGGGTAATTAAATACCCAGAGGTATATGAATTTTTCAGGCAGTCATTACCATAATTCTGGGTTTTAGCCTTCTATACTACTAACATAGGTCTTACTTGCAGTTCATCCTCTCCCAAATCATTTGCCTCCAAAAGGAAAAAAAATTAAGATCCTGGAATCTGAGCAACTTTTGCAGAAGCTTGTGGATAGGTACCTTCATACCATTTGCTAGTCAGTCTCTAGCTCACTCATGATGGAGAGGCATGGGAGAATTAATCATCTGAGATACAGCAGCAACAGTTTTTTCTGGAATGTAACTTATTTTTTCTGATAGTAAAAGCTCATTATATAAAAATTGGGAAAGTGAGAATAATAAAATACAAATAAATAATACAGCATTAATAATAGGACAGCTATAAATTTAGACAGGAAAAATGTACTTTATTACCTGTATTTTTCTTCTTTTAAATGCCTGTTTATGCTAAAGGTACCTTGTTCCTCATAAACTTTTAAATAATGTTGGGTGACTAAATGTCCCATGGTGAGGAGGAGCCGTGTTGCTTTCGTATGGCAGGGATATGTCCACCATTCATTGTGGTTGTTTTTTGATTCTCCGATTGGGTTCCTGTGATAGAAGCAGGGTAGGAGAGAGATTCTGGCTAGATTCTAGGGCCAGAATATGTGGGTTTGAGCCCTGGCTAACAATAGCTGTGATGTTGGTCATTACTCACAGTCTTAGCACCTTGATTTCTTTATCTATAGAATGGAGATAATTATAGTACTGTATAGTAGCTAGGTACTTTGTCCAGGGAGTTAACATGTAGAGACTAGAAAGATCCCTGCCACATACAGAGTGTTAATGCGAGCAATTACTATATGGGGACATAAGCTCTAATATCTACAGGGGCTAGGCAGAGCATATAAATGAGTCAGTTATAAAAAAAATGAAGCTATTTCTTTTGGTCTATCTTTCATTTCCCCATATTGTATTAAAAGTAAAAAGATAAAGAACAGTTTTGAACTGTGAAGGGAAAAAAGCCCAGTGCAAGCACAATAAATGCAAATGACCTTGACATACTGTGGGAGAACAATAGGACTGATGAGGACCATAGAAGGGGGAAAAGAAGACCTGGGAGACTGTGCTCAGCTCCACACAGTCACTGCCAAGAGAAGCTGGAAAACTAGATTAGGGTGTGAAATTTCCCAAGATTTAAATGTTGGCACCTAAGGCAAACTTTTTTTTTTTTTTGAAAATTTTGTATGATTTAAGCAGTGTATGCTTTTGGACTGTATTTCGTTCAGAAGTTGCCAATTTGAGACCCCTGAAATGTCTGCTAAGTGGTGGATTCTGAATTCGAGCCCAAGAGACTTGGCTCTGGCTCCTGAATTCCTTCTATGACACCTGACAATAATGTCATAAGTTTGTTGACCTCTCTAACTCTCTTGGTTTGGAGAGACTAAAAGATGAGCCTTTCATTGTGATGAGCACTGGGTGCTATACGCAGCTAATGAATCATTGACTACTACATCAAAAACTTGTGATGTACTATATGCTGGCTAACTGAACATAATAAAAAAACAGATGTGCCTCTCACCCCTACTTTACCCATTTTAAAGATCATCCGGAGGCTGCAGGAAGGAATAGTCAGTCAGAGGAAATAGCACCCATTCCTTGTTCCTGTCTCTTGCCCACCCAACAATTGCTTTGCCTTCGTTTGGAACTCCCTAATTGCTGTCTACTGACTGATAATGGGAGACCCTCCAAGTCTTCCATCCGACTTTTGCAGTGTCTTCTTGCCACTCATTCTGTTTAATTGCTCCCTCCTGTGGAAACACTGGGCTGTTCTTGATGTTCATTAGAGAGGGGAATAACAAGTCTTTGGGTTTTTTGTTTTGTTTTGTTTTTGTTTTTTTCCTGGCTCTTACTTGCTAAGGAAGGAGATGATAAATGTTCGGTGCTTTGGGGACTGCTTTCTGAACCACCCTGAGGCAACAATTGCTTATTCAGGCCTAAGGAAAAGAGGCAAGCCCTCAAGGAATAGCTTTTTAATAAAGCAGTTTATGATCAGGGAAGGCAGGAGAGGAAAGCAAACTCTCCTTGACCTCTTGGGAATGTCCCTTCACCACGACAGAGCAGAGAGAAAGGAGGAGGAGCAGGGAACCAGGGCACATTTAGACTCAGCCAAAGGGCTGCCTCGAAGCGGTCAGGTTGACTATCACTGCGGCAATAGCTGGTCAAATAGAATGAAATAGGGGAGTGTTGACAACGCTGTTACGCTACAAATCTCACGCTCTCTTTTTCCACACACTTCTTATTGGATTTGTAGAGATAAATCTTATGTAGCCGTTCCTTGTCCCATCCTAATGAGGCTCCGTTCTGTTTTCCTTCCTGCTCTGTTGTGTAATACTACCCTATACGTATACTTGATTCTTCCCATTTGCCCTCCATTCCTTTGTCTTTTCATGTGCCTTTCCTGTCTGGAATATCCATGTCTTATCTCGACCTGCACAAGTCCTGGGCTCACTTTACGTTTTGTCTTTACCAGAAAACCTTTCTGGGTTTTCCCAGTGCGTTGGGAGCTGCAAGCATCTAGAAGACAAGGAGGTCCTTTTTCTTCCCGCCCCATTCTTCCATCCTATACCCAATCATTGGTCAAATTCTAGGTTATTTATTGGACAAGTTTTGTTGAGAATGGAATCATTTTACTTTCAAAGGCATGTGTCTAGATGAACCTCTCTCTCTTCAGCAAGAGGGGTGGAATTGGGGTCTGTTCTCCTGGAAATGATATATGTGGTTTTCCAGAATCCCTTCTCTGTTGTCTTGAGCCTTTCCTTGCATATAATGCAGTTGTGGATCTAAGGAGGTAGATATGCAGGGTATAGTTGAGGAGTAGGGTGAGGTTCTTAGAACCCCATTTCAGTGCATGTTTTCCAGCCTCATTTATAAGGACTTTTTTGCATGGTGGTTAGGTTTCCAAGATCACTAAATAGCACAAGGCTGTTTGTTTTATGTTTACTGGTGCCCTGTGTCTCCACTTTATATCCTCCTAATACCATCAAAACCCTCGCATTGTTTCAAACACCACCTACCTCTAAAGAGGCAGAAAATCAGCTTGGTGAAGAGAGCAGTATTTGAAGCTAATTTCCCTGGATTCAGATTCAGGTTCTGCCACTCTACTGCTGTGTGGTTTTATGAATTTTATTTCTCAGGGTGCCTGGGTGACTCAGTTGGTTAAACGTCCAACTCAGTTTCAGCTCAGATCATGATCTCAGGATCCTGAGAACAAGCCCCATGTCTGGCTCCATGCTCAGCATGGAGTCTGCTTGAGATTCTCTCTCTCCCTCTGTCCCTCCCCCCTGCTCTCAGGCATGCTTTCTCTTGCTCTCTCAAATAAATAAATCTTAAATAAGTGTTATCTTTCTTCTTTGTGCTTCAGTTCCCTTATCTGTATTATGGGTAGTTATAGTGCTAAGATACTCCTAAGATTTTCTGGGAAATTAATCAAAATAATATATCCAAAATGCTGACAGCATTGCCTGGAACATAGTAAACAAACATTCAGCAAATGTTAGTCATTTCATCATCACCTACATCATCATTGTCATCACTTGTACCCCCAAGCACATCACTCCTAATTCCACCACAGTCCTCAGCAGTTTGCCTTTTCACGCAGAGTCTGCATATATACCTGATCCTCTGCATGTTTTCAGCTCTGCCTCAAGGCCATTTACTTAGTCACAAAAGGGGTCTGAAGTTTATTATAAGAAGAGTTTATCATAAGAAGAACAACAAAAGAATAACCTGTTGATGAAAATGTGCCATGAAAAATTTTATCACAAATTTTAGAGCTGGAATGAGCCTGAGAGATGTTCAGGTTCAAAATTCCTTTTATAGATGAGGAAACTAAGTCCCAGAACGGAGAAGAAACCTCTGAGTCCTCCAGTCTGCAGAAGAATGAATGAGCAGTGCAGCTCAGTTGTTGGGGCACACCACCAGGGCCCTGTTACTGTGCAGTGCATTCCTGGAGAGTATGCAAATGCTTTAATTCTCCAGAGTCTCACAGGATGATTTAAAAATTAGAGGTGGTAGTTACCTTTGCATCCAAGATAAGGAGCAGTGTGTTCATCTAAATGTCTCTCCAAATGGCTGTATTTCCAATTTAATAGGCACATTGCTCTCATGTGTTAATTACAGACCAAGTTCCTATTTTAAAGGACACCTCATAAGGTTTTATAAATACGTTTAGAGGCCAGGGCTCTATGTCTCCCTACTGGGTAATTAGTTTGACCTGTTTATGATGAGAACTACCAGCAGGATTAACATAATGATATATACAATATAATAAGTGTAGCAACAGATCTTAATGATCATTTTGCAATTCTCCCAGTCCATATTCTGACTTATGTTCTTTATTTGCTGGTTAGCTAAGTGTCTTCTCACAGCACTCCCCCATCATAAAACCAAGTGATTTGGTCAGCTACTAAATATTTTTTGAAGACTTAAAGTGCACAACTAATTGGTAACTGAAAGGGTGACCTTAACTTATTTTTCCATCATTCATTAAACACCAACAATGTTCTTGTAAGTTTCATGGGCCCTTTCCAAGTGCCCAATAACCAATGGCAGTGTCTTTGCAATTTCTAGATCATTATTTGCTAATCACGGCTTATCTCACAATCAGTAATTAAAACACCACTGAAGGTCCTTTAAGAAATCAATTGACATCAAGCTAATACGGAACATCTCACCAAGAGTAATGAAGTACAGAAAGCACTTAAACAGAGGAGATATTAAACACTGATAAAGAATCTCAAAAAAGCCAAATTTTAGTCTTTGAGAAAATCATCCTCCTTGTATTCAGCAGTCTATCCAGCCAACAGAAGACAGATTGTGCACTTAACTATGTATAAATCTCATGCTAGTCTTATTGCATGGGAAGTAATCCTGTTTCCCAACGTGTTTATTATATAGTGGGGGACATGTCCTAAAATAATGCTCCTGGAAGATAAAAAGTGAAAAAAGCCTCAGGAAGTACATACAAAATGCATTTATATCTAGAGATAGGAGATAAATATAGGATAGTGGTTAGGAACACAGGCTTTGGAGGCAGATTAGGAACCAAATTCTGTCTGGACCAGATACCAGTTTGGCATTAATAAACAGTTTAACTCATCGGAGTATCAATTTCCTTACTAGAAAATATAAAATTGGCGTTATGGGGAACATGAGCCAAGTGTCTGGTGCTTCACACACTGGAAGGCTTAGGAGGTGGTATTTATACTGGTACTTAGAGAATGAGAAAATTTTTGGATATGCCAAAATGAGTGGGGTAAAAGTGTAATTAGAAGAAACTAAGGCAGACACCAGCATAGGCAATGGCATTGTAAAGAGAAGAATGTTAGAAATACAGGGTTTGTCAAGAGGATTTTTAAAGACAATACTAAAAAAAATCAGGACCAGAAAATAGAGTGGCATATGGAGCAATTCTGTGTAATAGAGCAATTTTTATACCCCTATCTGAAGGGGACCCAAAAATATCATGGTCTTGTCATGATTAAGAATGAGGGTCTAATGGACAGTCAGCCTGAATTTTCACTCTGTCTTTGCTGATCTCAGGAGGTTAGCCTACCTTCTCTGTGCCTCAATGGCCTCGTCCATAAAATGCAGTGAACACCAGTACACTGAATTCCAAACATGGAAAATGCTTTCCATGTTTACACCTCTTATTGCCTTTATTTCTAATAATGAACCTGTTGAGTAGGATGGAGAAAAATCTTCTCTAACCATCACTCAATGATCGGTAGCTTCATTGCGGATACCTCTGGGGGCAAGCAAGTGGAAACTCAAAACCAGTCCAAGGTGGGTCTGATAAATGTTATTTGCACAAAAATCTAGGTGAGGGCAAACCAGAGTAAGCCCTTCTCCTTCTCTTACCCTCCCAGAGCTGGGGTGACCATTGCCCTGCATGAGCAGATTCAGGATGGGTGTGAGCAGGAAGACAAACCCATCTTTGGTCCTCTAGTGAAATTTCAGTCCAACTTTACATTATAAACGCAACCCCCAAACCTCTCAAACCTTGTATTTAAAGTGGTTTCACATGATCAGCATCCAGGTTTCAGAGAAAGGGTAATGAAAACTCTCTGTAAGAATGTTTCTTCATTTTAGGTCCTGAAAAATACCCCTAAAATAATTTTCAAAACCAATAACCAGCCCACAGTCCTAGATAAACAAATGCCCCAAACAACAAACAGCTGAGAGTAGAAGCTGACAGAAACCGTAGCGGTAGAGACTGAGTCCCCATGACTTCAGGGTGTAAAATTATCAAATAGAGATTACAAAACAAGGAATATTATCAGTATTAGTATTATTAGTATTAGTATTAGCTTAGTATATTTAATTAAAAAAAACAAGCTTGAAAGTGTCTAAAACGAAGAAGAAACTTTAGTGCTATTGCAGGTTTTTAAAAATTAAGTAAATAAAAGCTAAAATAGAAACTATATCTAACATTTAAAATTCAGGGTGTGGGTTTGGCCGCTGATTAGATGCAGCTGAAAAGAGAATTAATGGGAGGTAGATGAGAAGAAATCATCCAGGACGCAGCAGAGAGAGACAACAGGATAAGATAACCAGTTGTCAGAGCTGGAGAGCGCAGAGGGAAAAGTCTGCTGGCAGGTTACTTGGACTTGGAGGGACGGAAGAAATGGGGCAAGGGCAATATTTTAAAGAGAAATAACTTGAAAAATGTATGCAGGCCATTCAAAACATCAAATCAGGGAGTTAAAAATCACAATGAATCTAGTTTTTTTAAAGAAAATAAATGCATATCTAGACATACCATAATGAAAGGACAAAAATAAAAGTGTCTTAAAACTAACCAGAAAAAAAAAAACAAAAAACCTGACAGCTTGACCTCCACCATCCTTCCACCTCCCTCCCACCAAGCAGTGGTTGTTGACTCTTCTGCTCTCCTCTCTGTCTGATCCCCTTGATGCTTCTCTTCGTTTTCTTGCTGGAAACATGTCAACCACCCACAAAGGAAAGCCCCCTACTCACATACTCTGGCAGCAAGCTAACCTGAGCTACGCACTGTGACTTGGTCATTGCCTTATGCATGTCCTGCCCTGATGACTTGGGTATGTTCCTTCTTTCCAAAATTCCCTTCTAATACTGTCCTAAACAAACAAACAAACAACATACCCTATGTATCAGGAAGAACCTAGGAGCTCTGTAATTCATTAAGAAGGGCTTTTACATCTAGTTCCTCAAAATAAAATTTCTAGCAGAGCATTGCAGTATCCTGAGAAAACCACAGGCTTTGTGTTCAAGTTCCTGATCTGCCACTCACTAGGTGTGCAAATATGGGCAAGTCCCTTAACCTTTCTGCGTCCTGGTTTCCTTGTTAATAAGTGGAAATGACAATAGTACCTACAAAATAATCTCTAGGAACATTAAGCAGGGTGATGCATGTAAAATGTCTTGCCCAGTGTTCAGCTCAGTCCAAAATCAATATGTTTTCTGCGTAAGTGAAATGGATTCCAGCTATGACCTTTAATTCTGAGGCCAGTTAAGAAGCATACAGGATTAGCAACAGAGATCATCAAATGGGTTGAAAATTGTAGCCCTCCTCATTAACATTCAATAGTTTTAATATATAAGAGCAGTTCCCAAGTGGTGTTGACGGGTTGGGGTTGAGGGGAGTAATGTTGGTGATAGAGACCCACTTACATGTATGTTTCTACCACTCTATGGCAGGTCTTCTGCATACACTGTGCAAGCAATTACTACCCATGTGCAGGGGGCATGGGAGGGGGCGCTCAGCTCCAATCCTATGTCCCAGGGAAGGGGCGTGTTTTCTTATATGCCCAGAGGCACGTGCAATTCTGTCCTTGAATTTATTTACCTGACAGTGCTCAAGCCCACTTGGAATTGAGCAAAAGAGTAAGTGTTGGATTTGGTGATGCGCTGGTCACTAAGACTGAGTTTAGTGGAAGAAAGGGTGATGGATAGTGACCAATGAGATGATAGCCCAAGTCCTTCCAAAACTGTAACAGATGGAAATTCAAACAACTGGAATCATTGGTAAGAGGAACATCTGGTCCAGGCCCCTCAGTGTAAAATCCCAGAGGAGAAAAAGTGCCATTTTCCCAGTTGAAGGAGCAAACCAGGCTGCCTGGAGGGCAAGTTCTTTCCCATGTGGGCAGGGCTGAGTACATGCTGGGGAGGGTGAGGCAAAGGCCATTTCCAGGACAGACCTGGTTTGATGCTTTTGCTTTAGTTCACAGGGGCAAATAGATTCTCTTTGCTGATGTTTCAAGTGGATTAGAGACACATTGTGTAGTTCTAGTTTTGAAACTAAGAACAGACTCTTTCTCTAACTGAATGGGCCCTCACATGGAATACAATATTCTCCAGATGAGAAAATGAATGAATGAATGACACTTTCTGCCAGTTCCAGACCTAGAAGGAAGAAGGAGAGGGCCTTGAGCTCAGGGAAGGGTAAGGGTCATGTTACCACTCCAAATAGAGTGGTTTGTACAGAAAGGGTAGGCATCGTTCCCCAAAACACAGGTCCACTGAGGAGCTGGGCCACCTGGTCCGGTCATGGCAAAGAGAGCAGCTCTATCCACGAGTTCCATTCAGTGCTCTAGCACAGACTGGAGTATGTATCTTGATCTTTTAGGATGCTGGAGGGCTAAAAAGATCTCTCTTTCACAGGACTGAAAGGTATACTTAGAACTCTTGTCAAGAGAAGCTGGGCACTTTAGATTTTATAGTACAAATACCTTGCACTTCTCCCCATTGCATTGAAAACCAAAACTCAAACTCTCATATGTACCATCTTGCCTACAATTCAAGGACGAGAGGACCAGTCAGCTGGCCTAAGATAGGAACTTCATTACAAGGAAGCACTGATTTGGAGAATTTCTCCCATTTTCCTACTAATACAACAAAAAGGGGGAATTAGAAAAATGACATTTGCTGAACAGTTATAATGTGCCAAGTGCTATGCCGAATACATAAATTATCTGTGAAGCTCAGACCATTTATTTGAGGAAGAACTATCACCTTAATTTCCCAGAGAATTTAAGGAATTTGTCCTAGTTTAATAGTTAATAGGTAATGGAACTGAGAATAAACTGAGGTCTTTTTAAAATGTTTATCTTCTTTCCATTATACCTGTTTTCAATAAGCAGTTATCAAGGTGCTGATGTTGATGATCTTAAACCATTAAGACCAAAAAAAAAAAAAAAAGGTAAGATTAATCTAGAGAAATGAAGTTTTCCCATGAGGAGACAATGAAACTAGTCACAGGTTGATGATTATTTAGACTATTAAATCATTTTTCATTTTTAAAATATATTAGGTGTTAGCACATTATTTTTGCATTCAGGAAGCATTTCAGCATAGTGCACTGAACTGACTTGTGCACTTAGGGTTTTAAACTGACTAGATTTTTAATTTTGTGTGAATTTTCATCTTTTCATTAGTATATTGAGACATCTCAGCAGTCAGACAAAATTCAAAGTCTACAGCTATTTTTCCATGTGCATTTGTTGTATAATTCCTGGCTGAGAATAAAGAAAACAGAAAAAAAAAAAACTAAAGCAACTCTGTATCTTTTTGGACAGCTAATGCATTTAAGAACATGTTTTCTTAGAGAAAATGTTGGGCTGTGTGCGTTTATTTTTATTTTTATTTTCATTGTCATTATTATTCAAAACACCTCCTGCTTCCCTACAAGAACATAAAAGCGTTTCATGTTTTTAAAATGCCTAGTAATATCCCTAGGGAACAGCAAGGTATAATTACTCCCATTTTTCAGATAAAGAAGCACAGAGCTGTTGACCAGTTTTCCTGGGTGTCATGGCCAATTTCATAGAAAAGTTAGAATCTGGGGGCCCTTCTGTGTTCCACTACTGTATTCTGGGATTGTGGGAAATCCACAGCTCATCCCTGGATCCCTTCCTTTAGTAACAACCAGGGATGGATATTGGAAATACTAATGGCTGTGTAGTGGATCCCATTCCCAGGTCCCACACCTGTGTTAAATTAGATTCAGGGGAGCACAAAATAATAGATTATCCCAGATGTCAAAAGAGGCATATTTTCCAATCCCCTCCCGTCCCCCAAGCAAAATACAACAGACTTTTCAGGAATGAGGCTATAGAATCTAGATTTCCACAAAAGTACTCTGATATTTAGCAAGGAAGGTTTGGGAAGTATTAAACTGTTTCTAGTTTATCTGATGCTTAAGGACACTCTTTAGTATCTCCCTTATCAGAGATCATTGTGGAAGTAGTGTGGCTTGGGTTTGAATGTTGGTTCTGCCACTTGCTAATTGGGTGAAATTGGACAAATTATTTAATGTCTCTGAATTGTTTGAATTGACAATAGGTTAAAAAGATGAATAATATAAGTGTAAAATGCCTTTAAAACAAAATCAAACAAAAACTGTTTGAACAGAATAAGAATGCAATTAATAGTTTCTGCTGGTAGAAATGGTAATGGGGGTGGTAGAAGTAGTATTGGCCTTCTTATAGTCCATGCCCTTGGTACCTACTTGTTAGAATATTCTTATATTGAGAGAACCTCTCCTCTTCAGTGTCCAACCATTAGTGTTAGGCATGATGGTCTTAAAGATAGACTGCTTTGACTTCTCCTTCCATGTGAAAGGCCTGCTCATTGGGGCACCTGGGTGGCTCATGGCTCAGTTGGTTGAGCAACTGCCTTCAGCTCAGGTCATGATCTCGGGGTCCTGGGATAGTGCCTGCATAGGGCTCCCTGCTCAGCAGGGAATCTCCTTCTCCCTCTCCCTCTGCCCTTCTCCCCTGCTCATTCTCTCTCTCTCTCTCTCTCTCTCTCTCTCTCTCAAATAAATAAATAAATAAATAAATAAATAAATAAATAAAATCTTTAAAAAAAAGACCTCAAATATTTCCTAATGTCTCTTGTCCCTGTAACCCAATTCTTCTTTCTCTAGAATTGTTATCTGACTCTTTACTCTAGATCTGTTCCTTCAACAGTTGCCCCAGATCCAGGGTCTGTAGAGGGATAAGGGCCGTTAGGTGTTTTCTTCATTAATGAATCCCTCTGTTGACCAGTGTTCCCATACAGTTGTAAAACAAGAGCTGAAGACATCATGTCTACCTCATCAGTGCTTCTCAAACATTTGAATCACCTGGGAGTATGGTTAGAATGAAGATTCTGAATCAGGAGGTCTGGGATGAGACCCCATACAAGCTCCCCGGGGATGCTGCACTGCTACGTGGGCTATGCTTTGAGGAGTGAGGCACTACCTCATTACATGTCCTTCATACCTACATTTATATGGTAAATTCTTGCTTTAGTTTAATCCTACAAAAAATAAAATAGTCTCTGTAGATGGATTTATATAATTTCTACTGTCAGAAAATGACAATTCTACAACTCAGTGTGCCTTCCTTTTGGACTTAGCTGTCAAAAAAATACTGCCTGCCTATTATCTTCTCAGGGCTGGTTCCTGCAAAAATGTGTAGTGCCAGATTCTTTTAGATGGGCGTTTTTTTTCTGTTAATGCCCTCTCTTGAAATTTTGTATTACTTCATGTTTAAATCTCTTTAACAATAAGGCTTCCCATCATTCAGGCTTAACAGTGGCAACCTTTGTCTGATGAGGGACTTACCTAGGAGCTAATTTCGGCTTCTACAACTGGCTGTTCCCCTGGCCACTTGTGTCTTGTTACCATGAAAACACAAGCTAAACAGATTGGAACTGATGTCATAAATTGAAAAAAATAATCCCCCTTCAACTTCCTATGGTATTAGTTGGGTTAGGTGTCACGCTACAAAAAGGACAGTGGTGTGGGAGATTCATTTCAAGTCCAGGAATTTGGGTAGGGAAGGACAATTTGGAAGTATTTTCGTATTATCTTTTTTTCTGTATGTATGTATATATGCATGTGTGTATGTAGGGAGGGAGGGAGGTAGGGAGGTAGGTAGGCAGGCAGGCTCCATGCTCAGCGTGGAGCCCAACATGGGCCTTGAACTCACAACCCTGAGATCAAGACCTGAGCTGAAATCAAGAATCAGACACTTAACTGACTGAGCTACCCAGGTGCCCTTCCCTTGCTTATTTTTAAAATATTTTAAGATGAGATTAAAACTTATAGGAAATTACAGCCACTCTGGAAAACAGGGTGGAGTTTCCTCAAGAAGTTAAAAATAGAGCTACCCTATGACCCAGTGATAGCACTACTGGGCATTTACCCCAAAGATACAAATGTAGTGATCTGAAGGGCACCTGCACCCCAGGGTTTATAGCAGCAATGTCCACAATAGCCAAACTATGGAAAGAGCCGGGATGTCCAATCGACAGATGAATGGATAAAGAAGATGTGATCCACACACACACACACAAATATTACTCAGCCATCAGAAAGGATGGAATCTTACCAGTTACATTGACATGGATGGAACTGGAGGGTATTATGCTGAGTGAAATAAGTCAGTCAGAGAAAGACAATTATCATATGGTTTCACTCATGTGAGGAATACAAGAAACAGTGTAAGGATCATAGGGAAACAGAGGGAAAAACAGAATGGGAAGAAATCAAGGAGACAAACCATGAGAGACTCTTAATTATGGGAAAGAAACTGAGGGTTGCTAGAGAGGAGGTGGGTGAGGAGATGGGGTAACTGGGTGATGGGATTAAGGAGGGCACATGATGTGATGAGCACTGGGTGTTATATGCAACTGATGAATTACTGACCTCTACCTCTGAAACTAATGATGTACTATATGTTGGCTAACTGAATTAAAATAATAATAAAAATTATAGGAAATTATAAATATAGAAAAAAATTTAAGGGTAAAAAATTCCATATGCCAACAAGATAGAGACATATAATACTGATTTTTTTCCCTTCCAGAACTTTATATTTTCTGTATATGCACATGTAATTTACAAAACACGCAATAATTTATTACTGGCTAAAGCATATAAAATTGCTATTTTTGTAGGCCAAAGTAGTTGAATGTTACCAGTTTTTTATAATTCAAACTGTGTGTGTGTGTGTGTGTGTGTGTGTGTATCCTGGTTTTAAGGTTAAACATTAACATTATAGTTTAAGATAAGGTTAAACTATAAACATTACCCTGTTTTATCTTCAACAACACAACTAAAATGATAATATTAGTATATATTATACCAAATATATATACCAGTATATATTATACCAAACTTCTGCTGGACAGTTTGTTTCAAACTTCATTATTTTAAGCAATGCTCAGTAAATATCCTTATGAAGAAAGGTTTGTATATACTCACGGTAATTTTCTCAGGAAAAACCCCCACAATTGGATTAGTGGGTTGAAGGTTACACATATTTTAAATGTTTCTGATGCAATTTAAGATAGTAAGAAGGGAAAAATAAAGGGGGGAAATCAGAGGGCGAGAGGAACCATGAGAGACTATGGACTCTGAGAAACAAACTGAGGGTTCTAGAGGGGAGGGGGCTAGGGGGATGGGTTAGCCTGGTGATAGGTATTGAAGAGGGCACGTATTGAATGGAGCACTGGGTGTTATGCACAAACAATGAATCATGGAACGCTACATCAAAAACTAACGATGTAATGTATGGTGATTAACATAACATAATAAAATTTAAAAAAATGCCAACATCTGTGTCAGCTCACAGTCTTGATATATTTTAATTCTCTCTAGTTTGATAGATGAAAACTGGTTTTTATTTGCTCTACATTATTAGGTGATGACTTTTGTTCTGTTACTATTTTTATCTTTTATGAATTGCCTGCAACGTAAGCTTCTTTTGTGTATTTTACTGGTTTGGCCATTTTTTTTATTTCGAGTTATAAATTTCTTTTATATTTATGATGTTGCCTGTTCCTGTCACAGATGCTGCAGACATCCCACCTTTTCAGTTATCTTTCAGTATTCTTCATGGCAGATTTTTTTATTTGTGTGGTATTAAATTGCTATGGAGCCTATATTTTATTCTTTTCAAATATAGTTTTTGCATTCTGTGCTTAGAAATTCCTTATACCCTCAAATTATTGAAAATGTTTTCTAGGTTTTTTTTTTTCCTAGTTCCTTTTTTTTTTAAGATTTATTTATTTATTTTAGAGAGTGTGCATGCTTGAGTGGGGGAGGGGCAGAGGGAGAAGGAGAGAGAATCTTAAGCAGAACTTTAATCTTAAACCCCTTGAGTGTAGAGCCCAATACAGGGCTTAATCCCATGACCCTGAGATCATGACCTGAGCCAAAACCAAGAGTCGGATACTTAACTGACTCAGCCACCCAGGGACCTCTCTAGTTCCTTTTAACTATTCAGTTAATCCAAGATTATTTTAGGAGATTATTTGAGACAAAGATCCAGCTTCTTGTGTCTCTGAGCACAACTTATTGTTATTATTTTTATTTTATCTTTTATAAACTTCCCACAATGTAACCTTCTTTTGTGTATCTTATTGGTTTGGCCATTTTTTTTATTTTGATTTTTAAAGGATCCAGGGAAGTTACCATTGTCTTTTCTTAATAAGTCATTTTACTAAACTCTAGTAGCATTAAATAATTATTCCATTTTCCCTTAGGCCCATTATTTCCAGTACCCCAGTAGTTAAGACAAATTGCTATGTCTTTTCTAATAAGTTATATTTTTATTCCATTTATCTTACATGATTTTACCTAATCTTAACGTCTAGAATTTTCATAACCTTTTGGTTGACAGAATTATTTTCTTTTTTCAGATTTTAGTTAGTAGGCCATTATAGTTTTACCTTGAGTACAATGCTGACAGTTGATTCTCAATACATTTTTCTTTCCAGGTTAAGATAGTGGCATTCTTTTCATGGATTAGTGAGAGTTTTTAGCTGTAATGTGTGTTCAATTTTGTCAGTTGGATTTTGGCCTCTACTGAGATAATTCTCCTTTGACCTATTGATGATTTGCAGTCATAGGTTTCCTAATATTATACCATTATTGCATGCCTGAATAATCCATTTGTTTATGGTATATTCCTTTAAAAAGGCTTTAGATTACTTTTATTTTCAATTTTAGTGCTGCTACATTTTATTGACAGGATTGATATTTAGAGGTGTTTATCTTTTTGGTATTTTCATTAGGTTTTATCATCAGAGTTATGTTAGCTTGGTGAACATAATTGGGAAGATTTATTACTGGTTCATGCTTTTGAGCCAGGGCATGGCAGATAAAACATCTTGTGTCCACAGTTTAATCTTTTCATATGTTATCAGCTATCTGTACTCCTTACTTTTAGAGCCATCCATTACGAGGTTATACCTCTGAAAACACTCAATGAAATAGAAGAGACAAGTTTCTGTCTCTGGTTTGTTCTTTTTCATTTGAACCACAGTAGCTTTCTAGGTGTTGAGAAATTTTTCTCTCATTTCTCATCTTTCCAAAGTGAGTCTTATGCTCAGCTACTTGATATTAGCTTGCTTAGAATATGTGCGGTTCAGCATTTAAATCTTCTAAATTCAGATTAAAAAAATAAACCAAACCAAGCCCACAAGCATTTAACTACAGTGTTACTCGACAATTAGGAGATCCATCAGCCTGCACAAGGAGAGGTTGTTGGGTGATAGTTAAGTGAGAGAGTGCTGACATGGTCAGAATTTCCTTCTTTGTGTTTATTGGGGGAGCCCAAAATTAACTGGAGCAATATATCTCTAACAGAGGAGTGGTCTTTTGGTGGAAGATGCTTACTATTGTGCCCATATTCTTTGGATAGAACATAGAATAAGCTCCAATATGCCAAATGAGGTGCTTCCCAGATTCACTACTAGAATAAAAACTTGTCATTTGTTAATTACTCTTTTCATCTAGTCCCTTTGTGAATTTGAGAATATAGATATGTGAGTGCCCACTGGGGATTCACTTATCTCCTAAGCCAACACATTCTTTTCATGTGATAATTATGGGTCAGTTTGTCTATCTCTCATTCTGGTGTCCTCTATGTTTTTTCTTGTAAAATATTCCCAATTCTTAAAATAAACCCAATCTTACCCTCATTTCCATTACTGGTACCGATTGTTGTATTCTTTTGGTCATTTGAGTGAGAAGGCAGGATAAAGGGAAGGAAGTTCAAGAAGCGCATGTCCCCAGTTCCTGACCTTGCCTCATAGATACACATTGTCCTTTGACCTTACCCTAAGGGAACTTGTCCAACTGAGTCAAACAGAAAAGTTTTCACACATAAATATTATATGATTCTAAGGATGGACCTTTCCTGTTTTAGAGACTTAGAAAAGGTTTATTATAAGAGCTTTTGGAGCAAAGAGCTAGTTAAGACCATTGTGTGAGAGTTGTCAGCATCAGTGACCCCATGGCCTTTGAAGGGGAGGATGACTGCCAACACTAAGTAAATAGGATCCCCAAAGGTAAGTGTGTGAGAGTCGGACATTTTCCTCATGGGTGACTGGAGCAAAAACATTTTTGCTGCCATTGTGTACTTTATGTAGATTCTATATCTATTCTTCATCCATTTAAAAATCATCTTATTCTGGGGCACCTGGGTGGCTCAGTCGGTTAAGCGTCTGCCTTCGGCTCAGGTCACGAACGCAGCATCATGGGATCGAGCCCCGCATCGGGCTCCCTGCTCAGCGGGAAGCCTGCCTCTCCCTCTCCCACTCTCCCTGCTTGTGTTCCCTCTCTCGCTCTCTCTCTTTCAAATAAATAAAATAAAATCTTTAAAAAAAAAATCATCTTATTCTTGGGGCGCCTGGGTGGCTCAGTCGTTAAGCGTCTGCCTTCAGCTCAGGTCATGATCCCAGGGTCCTGGGATCGAGCCCCGCATCGGGCTCCCTGCTCAGTGGGAGGCCTGCTTCTCCCTCTCCCACTCCCCCTGCTTGTGTTCCCTCTCTCGCTGTCTCTTTCTCTGTCAAATAAATAAATAAAATCTTTAAAAAATAAAAATCATCTTATTCTTGATTTTACCCATCTAGGCTATGAGGCCTGAGGACCTAGGGTTACCTTTTGCATACACAAGGCTATGATAAGGCCCACCATTTTATAGAATAGGAAAGTGAAGCTCACAAAGGTAGGTGATCTCTCTGGGTCATTTGGTTAATATGAAATAAGACCAGAAACCCAGGTCTTCAGATGACCTGTGCACTATCCTTCCCATCCCACCATTTGAAACTGTTGTTTCAGGATTTTGGTGTCACATTTTTATAAGGAGATTTCCCAGAGGCCATTTCTGTTTCTGACCCAGATCTAAAAGCCAAACTGAAACAATTCATACTCTACTAACTGAAGTGTTTTCCTTTGGATTCTTCAGAGGAATTAGTCAAAAGAAAATCCGATCATGTTCCTAGAAAATTGGATGCTACTGTCCTATTCTGTAGGCAGTACATTCTCTGACCCCAGCTTGAGCTCAGTGCATACCCTGGCACCGGGGGACTAATTGGCCATGTAATTGTTATCCTTGCTAGTAACTGCACAAGCTGTTCTTACTTGTATAAGCACCTAATCCTTTTCCAAATTCTTCTTGCTTCAATTTGCCTCAGTAATATCCTGCAGTGATGGATAATTGCACATTGTGTAGAGAAGGATTTCCTTTGATCTTCTCTAAATTTGGACTCTGCTAATTTCATTTACTGTCCCCTTCTGGGTAGGCAACAGGACCAGGTAGCAAGGAACACTGAATTAGATGCCCTACAGCATTTCATTTATTTTCCTCTATCATATATCAGGTAACACTTCACTCTCTCCATTTCCCCTGCTGAAGAGATAGACTCTTTGTCCTTGCCTGGAATCCTCCCTGTTATACTTACCCAGCCGTTCTAATTATTTCTGCTGCAATCAGATAGACCTGGCAGCATTGCTCATGTTCAAAGGAAGAATAAATGGAGATTAGATCACTGACTTTGAGTGTCTGGAGGGATGTCATGAGGATAAAGGATAAGACTTATCCTGAATGGTTTAAGAATTTGAACTAGAAACTGCATAAGTTGTTGAAAAGTAGACTTGAACTCAGGGAAAGGTGGGAGGTTATATATTAAATAGAGTTATCCATCTAAGAAATGGTTACCTCAGAACAGAACAAGCTCCCCTTATGGGAGTCCTTGAAGTTGTTAAAGCCTGGGCTGAAAATCACTCAATTCTAGGCTTATATCTGGGTGACCCTAGGTGGGCCACGTCACTTCTTTCAGCCCTTCTAATTTATTTTGTGTAAATGGGTATGAACACCTGTTGGGGAGACCTTATATGACCTTTACTTAACATCATAATTAGTCCTCTCAGTGGAGGTTGAAAGCTGAGAGGCAGGATTTGGGATATATTTGGCAGATAAAATAAAAAATACTTTGTGGTGAACTGTTTTGGGGATTAGGAAGAAAGAGGTATCAGGCAACAATTTACTTGTCTAAGGATCTCACATATGTGGGGGAAATGCATGAAGCAGAAAATATTTTTACATATACAAAAACATTAAGTATCGCTTTGCAGTATATTAAATCTTATAATCATTTTAATAAGTAAAGAAGTAGAAAAGCACAGGGAGGGCTCCCTGGAGGAGGCAATGATTGAACTGCACTGTAACCTGTGAGTGGGCATCAGAAGCAGGGCAAGAGCATACTGAGCTAAGGATGATAATGATGACCAGGATGACAGGGATGACATTTATTGATGGACTATTAACATCCAAGGAATTGTGCTAAGTAAGTACATACATGATTCGATTTAACTTCATAAAGGGACTGAGGTCCAGAAAGCTTAAGTAATTATTGCATGGTTGCATATCCAGTAATTGGTGAAGCTGGGATTCAAACCCAGAGCCTGTGTCCTTAATAATTTTGGGAAACTGGTTGAGATGACTACACTTGAAGGGATTCTTAGAAATGTGTCAGTCTTAAGGGGTCATCTTGAGTACCTGAGGGTTAATTTTGCATTCATAAACTTGTTGGAAAAATAATTCTAGTATAGGGCAGCAAAGAGGTAAAAGAGGCAGGCACAGAGGAGACTGATGATTCTGGGAAAATGGGATCATAGGAAACCTCATAAAGGACTGAGCGGTGAGTGTTCACACAGCACCCAGCTACACGCTCTGAAAAATTGAATGGATGAGAAGAATGAGGCTGCAGGCAAAGAAGGTTTCCACAAGAAACCAGTAAGCTGACCCCACATTAGCTTTGTGGTTGAAACTGAGTGCATCAATGTGGAAAGAAACAAGTATAGATTCATGAATATGACTTCAGAGATCTCTTGGTCCAAACCACTTCCTCATAATTCCTCCCTCACTTAAGAGAATAAGGTTTGGCTGCAGGACCAGAAACCTGTTCAAGCTGGCAGCCACAAAAGGCAATCTGTGGTAAGGACAGGGAGAGCTCAGAGAATCCAGGACCGCTGATGATGCCCCTCAGAGCCTCAATTAAACTAGAAATAAAAACTATACACTTGGAACCTAGGCAAATAGCTCCATCTCTAAAGGGCCCTCTGCTTTGTGCTCTCTTGAACACTTATCTCTGCCTTCTCGCCTTGAGCAGAAGCAGCATTGCTGCCCAAATCCTGTCTCTGTGAAACATCTCCACCCAAGAGCCTTCCATGGATTGGCTCCAGTTCCACAAGTCATAGTTGAGGTTCACAAGAGCGAAACAATCTGGTTGTCCATGGGTTTTGTGGCGCACTACAGTATCCCTTTTAGGAGCTGGGAGTATGGAACACAGATGTAGATACATTTGGAATAAGTAGCATCCTAGAGAAACTGTTGTGACAAAGTCACACAGATAGTGAGGAGCAAAACCGAGGTTTCCCGATTTGCTCGGGGTCCCTTGCGTCCTTCTGCAATGCCCCAGAAGAATTCGCTCTAACGATGCTTCAGTGGCTAGAGTTAAGCCGGCTAGAATGGGAGAGAAAGCAGGTGATAAGAATTCGAGGTGATATTATTTCTGCTTCTATTTGACTATACAAGTTTTTTAAGATTTTACTTATTTGACAGGGGTAAGAAAGACAGCATAAGCAGGGGGAGCAGCAGAGGAAGAGGGAGAAGCAGGCTCTCCACTGAGCAGGGAGCCCGACGCTGGGCTCCATCCCAGGACCCTGAAATCATGACCTGAGCCAAAGGCAGACGCTTAACCGACTGAGCCACCCAGGCGTCCCTGACCATACAAATTTAAAATAACTTTACAAAGGCGTCAGGGAAATACTCACCCCCTTTACCCCCAACACGCACACCATTTCATTGGATGTCTTGGCAAGCATAGCTAATCTGTAAGGTTGATTCTGGCAATGATTCCAAGGCAGTGATTCTAACAAAGGCAATATTGAGATTTTTGTTATATTCACAGGTGGGACAGCTGATATCAGGAGAGAGTAGAAATTTGTCCACAGTACAGAGAGTAGGTCAGTGGCCAAGCTGGGACTAGAACACAGATGTCTTACATCTCAGATCATTCTTAATCCCTAACATTCTGCCAGTGAGTCTTATCTCATAGGTCAAGTTCAGCTGGCCACTGTAGCAGCCTGCATTATTGTTAGGAAAGGTTTCTGAGACCCCCTCAATTCTTAACAGAAAAGAGTACTACGATTAATTTGTAATGTCTGTACTGTGTTTGGGAGATGAGTATGGCGGCATGTTAGCCTATGTGCTTACCTTGCCTTATCTTCTTCTCCTCCCTGCCTCATTGTGATGGGGCTCCTCCCAATAAGCAGCACACTATAGTCCACGTGTAGTGTCTTCACATGATGGGAGTCTCCCCTTCGTTTGCATTCTGATTTAATTCCATCCTCTCTGATCAGGAAAAGATTGATTAAAGTTAAATTTATTTTAGCTAATTTGATCAGGTGAAATAGTTGCTCAGTTTCCTAATAAATATCCACCCTCTCCTAGTTTACGTGCCTGGACTCTTGAAAGTAAATCAGAATTTTAAAGGGACACTCAGACTACTGGTGGTAATAATCCCTTATGTTATATAATACTTTAATTTATAAAACATTCTGTTATTTCTTTATTCTTATGCTTACAAGAACCCTGTAGATCAGCTAGCCAATGAAAAACATATTTTTGTGTGTTCTGTACTAACTCCCTCCATGAAATTCATTTAAATTCAAACAGGCAAAATGAAAGAGAATTGTGCTTCTTGTTTTGCTTCTTACAGCTGATCTAGTCTGTTCTAACTGTAGGACGTTGTAAGGTAATGGAAGCCCAGGTTTCGTATCTAATTGGATAACTTTGTTCAAATATCCCCACCTCAGATATCTCTTCCTATAGACATATTTATCTTTGTGTCTTTTAGAGGGGGCTACGCTTGGAAAAAATCTGATTACTGAACCCAGACCGTATTCTGAATCACTTTTGCCCTCTGGTGAGGAAGTCTGAGTGCAGAGATAAAAAATATTCTTGGTCTCATGAGCTAGCACTCATCTTGTGGCTGTGCCTGCCATACCACTGTGATGGGAAAGATTCTCAGGCTGCCCCTGAACTTAGCAGAAGGAATGACAATGTTCCATAAAGCAGTGTTGGACAATGATGTGGGCTGAGCGATTTGTTTTAATGATTCATTTAGATGAGATATGCCCCCAGAAGTCATCTTAATTCTTTTTCCCAGAATGTGCTTCTGCCCTGTTCATGTGGATCTGAATCATGGTCACTTAAAGTCTACAAGCTGAGAGCACCACCCTACCTACCGCTACTCATGATGGGAATGACCTCCCAGAATTCTTTTCTCATTCACTAGTTGCTCATCCAATCAGACTCCAAGATCTATCCCCAGTGACCAATCTCACAGAAACCCCAAGGGTGATAAAAAGTGTGTTTACATCTCTCATCCCTGGCTATCCATGCTTCTCCTTCTTTAGAACGTGATACCTATGTTGAGTGGTCTATGAGGGGTGGGGTTGGGGACTGGTGTAATAAAATGACACTGGATTATGAATCAGGAGACCCATGCCATTGACCTACTTCCACTTCATTTCTGTGAGCCCTGGGGGAGGCACTTCCATTTCCTAATGAAAACAGGCTGAGGGGAATCATTATTCTCATTTTACACAACAGAAGGTCAGAGCAGTGACTGGATCAGGGCTTTTCAACTTTGGGGGCAGCCACAGACCTAGCAGTCTTTCTACAACATTTATACTGCAGTCATAGTTCCGTCTTCCGGATTCTGGAGTCAGTACTGTAGAAAGAAAGATTTTAGAATCTTGGAAAGAAACAAGGAAAATGGTTTCTATAGAAAACAGAAGGCTTGGGGCACCTGGGTGGCTCAGTCATTAAGCATCTGCCTTAGGCTCAAGTCATGATCCCAGGGTGCTGTGATCAAGCCCCGCATCGGGCTCCCTGCTAGGCCAGGAGCCTGCCTCTCCCTCTCCCCACTCCCCCTGCTTGTGTTCCCTCTCTAGCTGTCTCTCTCTCTCTCTCTGTCAAATAAATAAATAAAATCTTAAAAAAACAAAAGGAAAAGAAAACAGAAGCCTTTAGGAGCCATTCATCTGCAGTCTCTCTCCCTCTCCCCCCATTAACCCATCTGTCCACTGAGCCCCTATACTCCCACATGATGTGGCTTTAAGGACAAAGATTGTTCCCTTGGGAATAGTCAGGATCAGAAAAATGTGTGCTTTGTCAAACCCTCTCTTCCTCCACAACCTACTCAGAACTCCTAAGGAAGACATCCTTTAAGCTGATTTAAATTCCCAGAGAAGGGAGAACCCCTATTTCTGGCTGCTTACCTTTCTCCTTGTTGCTGGAATCCTTAGTGCTCATCTATAGAGTAGGAATTTAGTGTAAGGAACCAAAGAATCTATGTAGTCCTAGCCCCTCATTGTACATGGAGAAACTTGAGACCTGTAGATGGGAAGGATTTTCTCAGGGTCAGATAATACGTGAGTGGTAGAGCTTGGACTAGAAGCCACGTTTCTGGATTAGTGTGCCTACAAGGAAGGGTGTTCAATCTCATTCAACAAATATTTTTGAATATTTGATGGGGGCTATTGTTCTGGATACCTATTGTTCTATTAGAAGACATCCTAAAATTTAGTGGGATAAGACAATCATTTAATTACACTTAAGAATTTCACACATTAGGAATCAGAAAAGGTACCAACAGGAAGGACAGATTTTTCTCTGCTGTATGATTTTATAATTTTCAGAGCCTCACCTGGGGTGGTGTGAATATCTGAAGTCTGGTTCGTCCGAGGCTGGAGAAGCTACTTGCAAGACAGACCCTTAATTCACATATCTGGATCCTGGATTGGGATAGCTAAAGAAGGGTATCAGCTTAGACTGCCTACTAAAGAACGTATGTGTGACCTTTGTAGTATGGCAATCTCAGAGAAGTGGAGTTCTTATGTAGCAGCTCAGGGCTCCATGAGTGAGCATTCCCAGTAAACAAGGCAGAATCTGCATGATCTCTTATATTCCTCTCAAAAGTCACAAAGCATCACTTCCACTGAATCATACTTGTCAAAGCTTTCCCAAATTTAAGGGCAAGAAACATGCATCCCACCTCTCAATAGAAAGAGTATCCAAGAATTCACAGTAAGGTTTTAAACATGCCATAGCCGGTTACCTCCTAAGTCAGTGTCTCAGGTAGATATAACCATTAAGATTTCTCCCTCGATAGAGTTGATCTTGTTGAGGAAGAGACAGACCTAAACAAACACATACAAATAATAGCATATAATTAGATTTTGACAGTAGCAATAAAGGAAACACATAGATGACATGATCAATGTTTAATAGGGCAAAGTAAAATGATGAAATGAAACAGGAAGTGGTCAAGAAATATTTCTCCAAGGAGGTAATAATAAGCTGAAACTTGAAGGATGAGGACTCAGCCATGAAATGCCAAGGGAAAAGCATTCTAGGTAGAAAGGAAAGTGCAAAGGCCCTGGGGCAGAAATAAACTTAAGCAGACAAATTAAAAGACACCAGTGCGGCTGAGAAAGAACAAGTGTTGGAAACAGAAAAGAGGTTGCATAGGTGGATGGCAGGTCATGTGGGACTCTGTGTGTCCTGATAAGATATACAGCTTCTATCCTAAACATGATGGAAAGTCATTAAAAGGTTTAAAAAGTTATCTCTGTGGCATGGATGAACACAACTAGAGTGGGATATTAGTGGTAGTGGGAGATCATTTGGATGGATATGGTCATGTGCCAGACACAAAACACAGTATGCATGTGCAAGGATGGATTTCAAGGAAAGTAGACGGAATGCAGAATATCTTGAAGGCAAATAGACACAAGTTTCTAATATTTTTGAAGTGAGAAATAATAAAAAGAAACCAAAGATAATTTCCAGATTTTTGGCTTGACTGGTTGGGTCGATTTTGTTGCCATTCACTAAGACAGTTTCACCTTCCGTGTTATCTCTGATCAGTCGTTTATGCATCCCCAAACAATGAATCCATGTGTATACTTTTGGATGCAAGAAACAAAATCTCTTACTCAAATCTGCATAAACAATGTTATGTTTATTATGTCTGTAACTGAAAGTTCAGAGGAAGGTTAGGCTTAGTAATATTACCACAGACCCAAGATTTTTCCTTATCTCTATCTGCCTTCCTTAGTATTCACTTCATTGTAATGCTGATTATTTTGTGGTGACGGCATGGCTGTTATTGATATTTGGGGCTAGGTACTGTGTTTTTTATGTCCTGCAGAAAAGGAACAGACACAGACACACAGACTGAGAGAGAACCTAGTGAACCAAGCGTGGACTGAGACCTGCCATTTGTACCACATGAGGTCACCTCTGACCCCTATCAGTCATCCAGAAAAGACCATGGGCTGCTTGCTTGGACCAATTAAATGTGTACCTGAATTAGCTGGTAAAGTCACCTTTCCTTGAGTCATATATAAAAAGCACAGCTTCCTGAACATATGTAGAGTTCTATAAAGAGCAAATAAAAGAGATGGATGCTGGGTGCCTAATAAAAAATGTTAAAAGCTCTTACCAGGCCACATCTGGACCTAGAGGGAAAAAAAATGTCTTTGTCCAAAAGAGTAATTCTGTCATAAAAAAATTCAGAAATTGTGGTTGGCCAGACATGTTGTCGATAAAAGACATTTTGCCGATAGATAAGCAATTTATAGCCAACACCTCTCCTTATTGATGGTAGCCCACATCCTCCTCTTCCCAAGAAGGCTGGTGCAGTGGAAAGCAACGTGTTGTCATAGAAAAGGCTTGGTCTTCCCGGAATGTCTCCGTCCAAAGTGTCACAATTTCAAGTAGTGGAACATGCATCTGCAGGATGCAAAACACAACACTGGATTACTGAGTGCTCTGAAGAAGACATCACACTATAAGGTGATATTTGGGAGTTAGAATAGTTCTCCTTGCTTCAAGGAGAAAACTCTACCAATATAGTAAGATGCCAAGAGCACTAGCTTTTTAATCCTGTCAGAATATCCATCACACTCTCTTCAGTCCTCACTGGAGTCTGAATTAATACATTTTTGTGGGTCAAGCTAGCAAGTGTTCTCAGGAGGAGGAACTCTGGTAGAAGGAGGCAGTCAACATCTATGCTTACCTTCTAAGCTTCTGCAACTCTCTGGTGCTTGTTAAAGAATGAACTATGTTAAACATCTCTACTAGTACATATGGGGAAATTGCCATTTAAAGGAATCTGATGAATAAAAAAGATTTTATGGTTTATAATTGGCAGGGCTAGAATAAAAGTCAAAACTCCTTGAGTATTATTAGGGTAACTGTACAATTTACTGTCTAAATTGGGAAAAATTTGAGGATACTGATAATTGCTTTGGGACAGCTGGCCTAAGCCAGCAAATAAAGATTCAGGGTTGCTCTAGACTTTGTCAGAGTAAAGTATGTGATTGAGATAGTTTATGGATGCAACAGGTAAGTGATTTAAAATTAGTTAATATAACATGAATACTAGCCAATTATTGTTTGTTTATCCTATTTTTGTAGTTTTTTCTTTCTTCCTTTCTTTCTTTTCTTTTCTTTTCTTTTTTCTTTCCTTCTTTTTTGTCTTTCTTTCTTTCTTCTTTCTTTCCTTCTTTTTTGCTATATCTTAATGTTTCTATCATTTACTGTTTTTACCCCAGAACTTGTTTTTACATCCACATGGTTTAAAAGATGAAACTTTCCATTTTGAATTGTGGCCCTGATAAAATATTTCCCACTATAGATTTTAATGAAGTAGTTTTTAAAATATAAAAATATAGAGAATAAATTTATTAAATACATTCTTTATAATATCAATCTTGTTTTCCATTGCATATTATATTCCATTGAGCCTAAAGTATATATCTTAAAATATATACTCTTCACTGATTGAAAAATAATGTTAAGGTACAAAACGCATACTTTGATTTTGATAATTTTCTTTCTCTGGAGCTACTTTGACAGCACCCTCCTCTGCTTTCCGCTATGCCCTATCTCTGAGGTTATCCCTATGGGAACTATGGTATTGCTGTCCTTGTTGAAGCCCTTTTCTTATCACCAAGGAATTTTGGTCATTCTCAGGAACCACAGCTTGGGAGTCAGACCTAAACTTGGCCCCCATTTCAGACACTGTAAACTAGAGCCATGTCACTTCACCTGTCTGCACCTCAGTGTTTCCATCAGAGCCTCTGTATCCTCCCCTTTGAGTTCTTCCACCTCTAGAGCTGGAAGCAGTAAAATAAAATGATGTTTATAAGGCCTTTGGCACTGTACTTGGAATATAGCAAGTGATCAGAAAATAATAGTTAGAAAGTAGGGATGTAGTAAAGAATCAAGGTGAGAGAGACTCAAGGACAGAGTAAAACTTCAAGGGAAAAATCTGGGGACACCTGGGACAATCAACTAGGTCTTTTAGGGCTTCTGAGAGCATAGCTGTGCTCATCTCTTAAAGGAGATGATACATTTTTAATAATACTATTTCCCTTAATTGTGTAATTAAAACACCATTGATTACAAGACACCCTGTGGATTTCAATACAAATTTTCAAGAGAAAATAGTTGCATGTTAAATGTAAGCATCAATTTTAAAGCTCATTTCAGGGGCGCCTGGGTGGCTCAGTTGATTAGCCTTCAGCTCAGGTCATGATCCTGGAGTCCCGGGATCGAGTCCCACATCGGGCTCCCTGCTCAGCAGGGAGTCTGCTTCTCCCTCTGACCCTGCCCCCTCTCGTGCTCACTCTCTCTCATTCTCTCTCTCTCAAATAAATAAATAAAATCTTTTAAAAAAATAAATAAACTCATTTCAGGAATACTAAGAATTTACAAAAACTAATACGTTAGAAGTGAGAAAATAAGTGATTTATTGAGTATAAGGTTTGTGTAAAACCTTTACCTTTATTATATCCCATGAAAAAATTTGAGATCCACTGTGATTCTGCTAGTGTGTCTAGGCATTACTGTTTCTTTGACACACCTAGTTAACAAGAAAAACTTGTCATCTTTTTATTTGAAGTTGCATGTTGATAGAATTTGGTACAAATTTATTATATGATTACTCTCTGCCAAGGAATGTGCTGGGAACCCTATATTCATAATCTCATTTAATGAATGAGATTTCATTTAATGGATGAAATGAATGAATGAATCTCATTTAATAAATTTGTCTCACCAATCCTGTGAGAAATAGTTACTAACATTGTCTTGCAAAAGAAGAAACAAAATTGATCAATGTCCTTGGACTAGTGAGTATCCGAGGTCAGATTGGAAGCGGGGTTTCCCTGACTGAGATGCCTACACTCCTGTTTTGCTAAATCGTCTCCTTGAATAGTTTGTCTTGCTTTAGATTCAATAAATTCCTCACCCCTTTGAGATCAGGTCTATAGAAGAACCAGCAGAGCTCAGATAAGTCAATCCACCTAATCTCAGGGCTCCCTACCCAGTTACTTTACTAGGTGCCTCCGAAAGCTATAATTAACATCTACCCTGAGGGGACGGGGGAGTAACAGCAGAGGTGATTTTTGCACTGTTATCTTGCTCTGCCAAGTAATTGCCCACATTTAAGCTTTCAGAAGGAGAGTATCCCTGGAGAAAGGAGAGTTGGAGTGTCCTGATAAAGTGGGAGTGTGGTAGGAGGGGACTTGGTAGCTTTATTGTAGTACATGCTGCTCATTTGGAGCTGTGACCTATGCTGACTTTTTTTTCTTTTAACTGGGTTTGTGAAGTTTGTATTCATCATCCACCAAAGTATTAAGATGTCTAGGTTTAGTTGAGAGTGATAAAAGAGGAATACAAGAATCTAGACATGGCATCCAGGGAGGAGTTTGAGTATCTGTGGTATTTGGTAAAAGTGGTCAGTCTTGGGGTTTCAAAGGAGACTAGAAAATAAAGATAGGAGGGGGCCGAACAAGTCTTAGATGCAAGGAGAAGTGCAGTAGTTGATTAGTGATATCTGCTTTGTGGGATGGTGAGGTATACAAAAAGTGGAACTTGTATTAGTTATTTACTAGACTGGACTTTTAAGTAACAACTATGTCATTTCCTTACATAATCTAATATAGCATAGCATAGTATAACCAACACTGGTTTATTAAGACGAGCTCATGATTAGTGGGTAAAGAGAACTACTGAACTAAGTGTATAGTAGTTCTAGAGAAATTAAACATATGCTTAAAAATGGAAAGAGCTGTCTGGCCACTGGAAAAGCCAGTTTATGATCTAACATTTTTAGGAGGAGGTCAACTTTTCCAAATTACTTGAGAGTGAAAAAGATGGAAGAAACAGGCTATTTTATTTTCTTCCAATTTTAGGCCCTTAAAGATATAAAACATGTCTATGCTGCAATCCTGACTTCCCCAAAGTATTCAAGATACTCATCCAGCTTTGGGTGCAGTGATGGCAATTTAGTAAATGTTCTAATTAAATTAGTAGTTGATAGATGTATTAAGTATGTTAGTTGGATTCTGCTTGCTTGAAATCCTGGCTATTAATTGGGTAGAAATTTGGAAAAGAGCAATCGAGAGTTTTAATTCTAGCAGAAAAAACAAGTGAATGTGAACAGCTAGGGAAAGTTTTAGAAATACCTAATATAACGAAATTCTCAACATAAAAGGATTTCCTTAGGAGTTTATATCCTAAAGACATTATATCCTACAGACAAAGTGGATCATTCATGGATACATTTACCAGTTTTCACCTCTGACTGCCTTCTCCTAAGAAATGTCAGCGTCTATTATGAGCTAGAACATGACTTAGAGGAAATTTAGTTCCATTTTTAGTGATAGAAACTTGCAAACAAAACAGAAACAGAATTCCTAATATATAGTTTATAGAAAACTAGGACTGCTTTGGTTAGCAAAGTGAGTGGAGGACACAGAGTTTTGCCATACTGATACTCTTTCACCACATAGGGCCTTTTTGTAGAATGTATGAAACCCCTGGTCTCATCCTACCCCTCACTATGCAAAAGAAAATTGCTATTTAGATGGGCTTAGCGACTTACTCAAGGTCATACATTTAAATAGTGACTAAGTCAAAGCCTCTACTTGGACATCTAGCTCTAAGGTAGAACTCTTGATAATATGGTTGTATTTTAGTATTCTTATTCTTAATTGAAGAATAATTGATATAAAATGTATTAGTTTCAGGTGTGCAACATAGTGATTTGATATTTATATACATTACCAAATGGTCACCACAATGAGTCTAGTTACCATCTGCCACTATATGAAGTTATTACAGTATTACTGACTCTCTTCCCAATGCTGTACATTACATCTCCATGACTTACTTATTTTATATTTGGAAGTTTGTACCTCTTAATCCCCTTCACCATTTCTTTCATTTCTTACCCCCTTTCCCTCTGGCAACCATCAGTTTGTTCTCTGTATCTATGAGTCTGTTTCTGTTTTGTTTTCTTTGTTCAATTGTTTTGAGTTTTAGGTTCCACATGAACGAATATCATATGGTGTTTGTCTTTCTCTGACTTAATTCGCTTAGCATAATATCCTCTACTTTCATCTATGTTGTCACAAATGGTAACATTTCATTCTTTTTTATTGCCGAGTGATAGTCTGTGTTTGTGTGTGTGTGTGTGTACACATATATACCAACCACATCTTTATCTATCTACTGATGGACACTTAGGTTGATTCCATAGCCTGGCTATTGTAAATAATGCTGCCATGAACATAAGGGTGCATATATCTTTTTGAATTAGTGTTTTCAGGTTCTTCAGATAAATACCTAGAAATGGAATTATTGGATAGTATGGTAGTTCTATTTTTAATTTTTGAGGAATTTCCATTCTATTTTCCATAGCGAATGCATTCCCACCAACCATGCATGAGGGTACTTTTTCCTTCACTTTCTTGTGGAAACTTACTATTTCTTATATTTTGGATAATAGCCATTCTGATGGACATGAGATGGTATCTCATTGTGGTTTTGATTTGCATTTCCTTGACAGTTCGTGATGCTGAGCATCTTTTCATGTACCTATTAGCCATGTGTATATCTTACTTGGAAAAATGTCTATTTAGGTCCTCCTTTCATTTTTAAAATAGATTATTTTTTTAATATTGAGTTGTATGAGTTCTTTCATATTTTGGTTGTTAACCCCTTTCAGATACATAATGTGCAAATCTGTTCTCCCATTCAGTATGTTGCCTTTTTGTTTTGTTGATGGTTTTCTTCCCTGTGCAAAAGATTTTTAGTTTGATGTAGTTCCACTGGTTTGTTTTTGTTTTTGTTATACTTACCTGTAGAGACAGATTCGGATAATATTTTGTTAAAACTGATGTCAAAGAGCTTACTGCCTATGTCTTCTTCTAGGAGTTCTATGGTTTCAGGTCTTATATTTAGGTCCTTACTCCATTTTGAGTTAATAGTTGTGTAGAGTCTAAGAAAGTGGTCTGGCTTCTTTCTTTTGCAGCTGTCCAGTTTTCCCAGCACCGTTTATTGAAGAGGCTGTCTTTTTCCCATTGGATAGTCTTCCTTTGTCATAGATTAATTGACCAGATAAGCATGAATTTATTTGAGTTCTCTGTTCTGTTCTACTGATTTATGTGTTTGTTTTTGTGCTGGTACCATACTTTCTTTTTTTTTTTTTAAGATTTTATTTATTTATTTGAGAGAGAGAGAGAATGAGAGATAGAGAGCACGAGAGGGAAGAGGGTCAGAGGGAGAAGCAGACTCCCTGCCGAGCAGGGAGCCCGATGCGGGACTCGATCCCGGGACTCCAGGATCACGACCTGAGCCGAAGGCAGTCGCTTAACCAACTGAGCCACCCAGGCGCCCCGGTACCATACTTTCTTGATTACTATAGCTTTGTAGTATAGTTTGAAATCTGGGAACAGTGTACCTCCAGATTTGTTCTTCTTTTTCAAGATTGTTTTGGCTATTTGGGTTGTTTTGTGGTTCCATACAAATTTTAGGATTATTTTTTCTAGTTCTGTGAAAAATGCCATTGGTATTGGATAGGAATTGCACTGAATCTGTGGACTGCTTTGGGTTGTATGGACATGTTAACAACATTAAATCTTCCATTCAATGAGCACAGTTTATCTTTCCATTTATTTGTGTCTTCAGTTTCTTTCACCAGTGTCTTACAGTTTTCAGAGTACAGGTCTTTCACCTCCTTGATTACATTTATTCCTAGGTATTTTGTTCCTTTTGATTCAATCATAAATAGGATTGTTTCACTTTCTCTTTCTGATAGCTTGTTATTAGTGTATAGAATGCAACAAATCTCTGTATATTGATTTTATATTCTGCAAGTTTTCTGAAATCATTTATTCTAATCATTTTTTGGTGAAGACTTTAGGGTTTTCTATATATAGTATCAGGTCGTCTGCATATAGTGACAGTTTTACTTCTTCTTTTGCAATTTGGATAATTTTATTTATTTATTTATTTTTGCCTAATTGCTGTGGCTAGGACTCCCAATACTCTTTTGAATAAAAGTGGCATGCGTGAGCATCTTTACCTTGTTGCTGATCCTGGAAAAATAGCTTTCAGCTTTTCACCATTGAGTATGGAGTATGATGATAGCTGTGGGTTTGTCATCTATTTCTATTACTATGTTGAGGTACATTTCATCTATACCCACTTCGTTTTTATCATAAATGGTTGTTGAATTTTGTCAAATGCTTTTTCTCTGTCTATTGAGATGATTGTATGATTTTTATCTTTCATTTTATTAATGTGGTATATCACAGTGATTGATTTGCAGATATTTAACCATCCTTGTATTCCTGGAATATATCCCACTTGCTCAGTGTATGTTCAGCTGTCTCTCGTGCTCTTGAAGGAGTGGCCTTATTTAAGAAATGTTCTTAAAGCCCATGAGTGTAATAATCCCCTATCCACCAAAACCAGGTGCTCCAATGGTGTGCCCTATATAGGCTGCATATGTCTTACCATTGTGGCGGATTCACTACTTCTGTGGATGTGTTGGTGGGTGGAGTGGCCCCTGGCCCAGCTAGTATTCTTAGGCTATATATTGCCTTTATCTTTACTGAGATTAGTGAGGTTTTTATTTTTCTCTCTAGATTTTGTTTCCATGACTTTATTTTGGAATCTAATGTTCAGATCATTTAAGACTCAAAAACATTCATATTTGTAAGTGTTAATACACTATTTTTATTATTTATGTATTAATTTGTTTTTCTAGATTACAGGCTCCTTGAGGGTAGAGCCTCAACATATCTCCTCAATAAGCATGTGTTTAACATAATTAAATATATAACAATAGCCCAGAATATAAATTTTAGAAACTCTTATAAAATGATCCCACCTCATCATTTCTGGTCCCAATATTTCATGACATTTGAACACCAGAAACACTTATTTACTGAAGCCCTAATTGGTTCCTTTTATGTGATGTATCTCTTCTTCCCAGATGGCTTTTTACATGAAATTATTTTGTCTTTCAAATTTCTTTTAGCAAATTTTTTCTTGAATTATCATATTGTGTTATCACATGTATTCTATTACATTATCATCAGCGATATTAAAAATATTCAGTATTGGCCCTGGCCAATCAAAATGGGCACTAGCTATAAAAAAATCACTATGGGTCTGTGTGTGCCTATTGGTCGAGTGCCCATGTCATATGCCCCAAAAGGGGCAGGGAGTAGGCTCCCATGTACCAGCCTCCCCTTGCTGAATGAGTCATTCATCTCCCCCGTCCCACCACTTGCCCAATCTGTTCTACCAGACATTAATGAAAGTATCTTACTGAAGGTTTTGTGGCAAAGATGAATGAGGATTTTATAGTACACAAAACTTCACTTTCCCAATACACATTATACTCTCATGTATCCATTCAGCAAATGTTTATTGTACCAGAACATCTCTTCTTTTCAGTTATTCCCTTTCAGCTTCTGTGTCTCTTAGTCTCTCCCTTTCCCTCCCATCCTTTCCCAAGGACAGTCATCAGCCTCGTCCTTCTTCTGGATCCTCCTCCCAGGCTCTCTGTATCCTTGTTTCCCTATGAAGAATATTTCAACTCTGCCGCAGCCCAGTCATACCCGTCATCAATGCATGCTTCAATAGGAGGATGTTTGCAGAGAGATGATTTGTGCTCACCAAAAAAAATGCCCTTCCACTTGTTAGGAGTTTGTCTTCTGAAAAAGTGGAAGAGGAAAAATAATTATTTTTGTCAGAAGATAAAAATTTTAAGGGTTCTATTAGCAATTATATAATGAAATGCATACAAAATATGATAGTATACAGCAAATGAAAAATCATGGAAATAGGTTAATTTAGCAATATCCTTTTCCCATTCTCCAAAGATATACTAAAACATATCCCTTGTTTGATGTTAATATTTTGCTTAATGGACGGCATTCATCCAACTATTGATTCATCAGCATTTGATTATGTGCTTTTTGTGTGTGTGTAAGAAACTGGGGATATGAGGGGTAAGATGAAGCACTCACTGTCCAGTGGGGGAGATGAACAGTGGGACAGTGTGGACAGAGCTGTGAGAGAAGAGGGCACAGAGTGTGCGTGTGCTATGGGAGCACGTGGGAGGAGCACCCAGACAAGGCAGGGGGGCTGGGGATAGCCATGGAAAGCTCCACAGAATTCAGAACACCTGCAGTGAGTTTGAAAAAATGAATAGGAATTACCCAAGAGAAAGAAGAATCGTACATTCCAGGGCGTAGAAGTGGTTCTGCATCAACAACGATGAGCATAGTGACTTCAGGGTGCAGCAGAGTCTCCATAGACTACGTGTGCGTAGGAGGTCTGGAAGAACAGGGTGCAGAGCTGAGCACCCTCTTTTGTTGGTTTGATTTTTGTCACTTTTATTTTGATAAAATTTCAAACTTATAGAAAATCTGTTGGAATAGTAACAAGTACTATTTCCATTTTGCCCCACTGATCTTTCTGCCACTCGCTCTCCCCTCTCCCCTCTCCTTTCTTCCTCCTTCCCCCCACCTATCCCTCCTTCTCCTTTGTTCTCCCTCTCCCTGTAATTTTGCTTTTGGACCATTTGAAAATAAGTTGTCATCATGTTGCCTTTTTAACAACACTTCACACACTTAAGTGTGTATTGCCTAAGAACAAGAATATTCTCTTACATATAACCACAGTACAATTATTGAAATCCGGAAATTTAGCATTGATTTAATGCTGATATTTAAGCCACCCTTTACCCTCATATTTTGCCATTGACCTAATAATGTTCTTTATAGCTGTTGGGCTCCCACCGTCCTTTCAATTTAATAACCAATCCTAGAACACCCACGACATTTTGTTGTCAGGTGTCTTTGGTCTCTTTTAATTTAGAACAGTTCTTAGCTTTTCTTGACATTTTTGGATTGTACAAATTAATAGAATGTCTCTTACTTTGGGTTTGTCTGATGTTGTCTTATGATTAGATTCACATTTTGCATTTTTTGACAGGACTATAATCACATAAGCAATACTGGCTCCTTCTCAGAATATCACATCCAGAGGCACAAAATGTCATTTTATCGGTAATCTTAACTGGGATCACTTGGTTAAGGTGCTGTCAGCCAGACCTGTCCATTGTAAAGTTTTTTACTTGTAAAAATATAATAAGCTAAATATTACAATAAGTATTTTATGAGGAGATCTTGTGAGACTATATCAAAATCTGGTTTCCTTATAAAACTTTGACCCACTGATATTAGCATCCTTTTTTTTAACTTTTTGCCTGAATCAGTTATAAATGCGGTCATTGAAAATGCTGATCTTTTCTAACTCCATCTTCTAAATGTATTAATTGACGTTCGGTTATCAAGAAGGGATTTCCATTTTCCTCCATTATTTATTATCATTATGTAATCATAGATTCTTAATTTAGGTAATCTATTACCATCGATTACTGACTGTCATTTATTTTGAGGCTCAAATTAACCAGTGAGAGTACCTTCAAATTGTCCGCTGTGGCTTTGGCATGCCTTCATCATTTTCTTTTAGCATTTTCTTAATAATTGGCACTAAATATTCTGGGCTCATCTTATCTTTCCCCTGCCCCAACTTGAATTAGTTATTTCTGATTCTTTTAGCCAAGCAGACATTTTTTGTGTTCCGGAGTCTGGACTATGGGACACCTTGCAGTTTGTATGGCCGCATAGCAGGCTTTTAAGTGGGCAAGCGACACATATTTGTGTTTGGGATCGATGATACTTGCTTCAGGGTGAGAATGAATTGGAGGTCATATAATTCTCCAGACTGAGGCCAGAAAAACCAGTGACTCAAAACTTTGCTGCATATTAAAATCACCTGGAGAGCTTTGACAACTCTTTATGCCCAAAACAGGCATCCTGGATCTATTAATCAGAATCTCTGAAAGTGGGACAGCAGTATCAGTATTGAATGAATGAATAAATGAAGGAATGAATCCAACTGTTCAGATGTTTTCAGTATGCATCCATGGTTAATAATCACTGGGTTAGGAGGCCCTTGAAATATCCACAAATGAGATGAAGTAGGACCTTTAAAGCAATAGCTATGGCTTAGTGCAAAAGACAGTAGCCTGGGTGTCACATCTTTGGATTCAGGACTTATTTCCACTGCTTGATTGTTTCTGTGATCTCTTGAGTTCCAGGCGCATTCATAAAAGGAGGTACTTTTATTTGTTTTGCATTTTTGCACTGAGTTCTTAGAGTGATCAAACACAATAGCAAATGAGGGAGTGTTTTTTCATATGCAAATATTTTAATGTAAAGTACAATTATGACAATTATTTCACTGCATAAATTAGAAGGGTAGAATACCTTTTTCACTCTTTATCAGATTAGTTTATTCTTTCAACCAGTATTAATTAGACATTAATACCAGACACAGAATATAAGAGTGAGGAGGAAGATTCTAGAACTCATGTTTCTTACAGTCTCATGGAGGGAGATAAACAATTCAATGGATATAAAGGCAAATGTGGAATGTGATACTTTTTGAAAGAAAAGAGGTAAATAGTGCCAAAAGCAAATGTAGAAAAGAGAAATGGAATCACGAATGACTAGGAATAGATTGTTTGAAAGAGAGGTACACCTTAAGAGCTGAAAGAACATTAAAAATTAACAGTATAAGTATGTGTGTCCATAAATTAGAGTTAACCACACACCTTGGTTTGCTTGGGGAATTCATGGTTTATACTCTCTGATATAGCATTTAATCAGATATTCCTTTTTCTTTTCCCAATTTCAGTGAGGTATAATCAAAGTGTAATAAACACATTTAAAGAATTTAATATGAAGGGTTTTGACATGCGTACATGTGTGAAATTATCACCACAACCAAGATAATATATCCATTTCCCTAGGAGTTTTCTTGGGCACTTTTGCAACCTCGCTCTTCCTCACCTACCGCCCACTCTCATTCCGTCCCCAGGCAACCATTGATCTGCTTTCTGTCACTATAGGTTTGTTTGCATTTTTAGGAAATTTATATAAAATAATCATAGAGTATATACTCTTGTTGGTGTTTAGGGAGGCCTGGCTTCTTTCACTCAGCATAATTATTTGAAATTCATTCATGTTGTTGCATATATCAATCATTTGTTCTTTTTTCTTGCTGAGTAGTATTCTGTTGAATGGATACACTACAAGATATTTACCAATTTTTTATCCATAGATAAGCATGTGAGTTGTTTCCACTGTTGGGCTATAACAACAAAAAAAGCTGTTATGAATATTTGTGTACAAGTCTTTGGGTAAATGTATGTTTTCATTTCTTTTGGGTAAATACATAGGAGTAGAATGATTGTGTTGTATGATAGTATATGTTAAGAAAATGCCAAATTTTTTCAAAGTACTTGAATCATTTTCCAATCTAACCTGTAATTTCTAAGAGTTCCCTTTCCTCCTTATCTATGCCAACAGTTGGTATGGTCAGTTGTTTTTGTTTTTGTTTTGTTTTAAATCACAGCCATTCTAGTGGCTGTGTAGTACTTTCTTACTTTAATTTTCATTTTCTTAATGCCAAATGATGGAAGCATCTTTCCATGTGCTTATTTGCCATCTCTATATCTCTTTTTGGTGAAATGCTTGCTTAAATTTTGACCAATATTTTATTTCTAAGTGGATATATACATACACATACATATATAACAAGATACAAGCTTTTTTTGCCAGATATATCTTGCAAATATATTTTCCCCAGGCTGTGGATTGCCATTCATTTTTATTTTTTTATTATTTATTTTTATTTTATTGTATTTTATTATGTTATGTTAATCCCCATATATGACATCATTAGTTTCTGATGTAGTGTTCCATGATTCATTGTTTGTGCATAACACCCAGTGCTCCATGCAGTATGTGCCCTCCTTAATACCCAACACCAGGCTAACCCGTCCCCCCACCCCCTACCCTCAAATAATACATTATACGTTTAAAAAAAAAAAAGAAAAGAAGATAGTACGAAGGGAGGAATGAAGAGGGGGAAATTAGTGGGGGAGACGAACTATGAGAGCCTTTTCATTTTATTAACAGTTTCTTTTGAAAAGTGAAAAGCTTAAATTTTGATCAAGTTTAACTTACTGATTTATTTTCTTTTATAGTTTGTGCTATTTATGTCTTATTTAAGAAAATCCTTTCCATACCCAAGGTCATAAAGATTTTATCCTTTTGTTGTTGTTCTGGAAGTTTTATAGTATTAGCACTTAAGACCTATGATCAATTTTGAGTCAGTGTTTGCATATAGTGGAAGGTATAGGATTGAGGTTTCTTTGTTTCTGTTTTGTTTTGCAATGGCCATCCCATTGTTACGATACCATTTACTGAAAAATTATCCTTTCTTCTTTGAGTTGCCAGGCACCTAGGTTGAAAAGTTAATGAAAAATATGTGCATGGGTCTATTTCTAGACTCAATAATTGGTAGCTGTTTTATGAAGACTTTGCCTGAGAAAATGATTCAGCACCTGTATCTGCAGAAGGTACATTTACAGAGCACTCTGTGAAACATGACGTTCCATTTATATAACTGGCTGTTGAACATGCACATGCATCAGAATATACTGTAGGGCTTGCTAAAACACAGATGGCTGAGGTCCAGCTCCAAAGTTGCCGCTTCTGTAGGTCTGGGGGTCAAAGATTTGCGTTTTTAACAAATTTCTAATCAAAAATCAAATGAATGTTCTTCTAAGTTTAATTTTGCTCATTCTCATTTCTAAGTTTTGCAGTGACTATATAGCAAATGAAACAATAACTGATAATATATGGCCTCCATTAGCATAAAAAAAGACTTTTCAAGCAGCAAATGACACCTGTTTTACATCATTATCATCAGATGCTTCAAATATAAAACCAATTCATTTTGATCATGATTTAATTTGTTATCCAATTCATGGAGTCAAAGTAAAACATTTCAAACTTCATCTGTCAGTGGTAAAATGTGACATTATTTTGATTATTAATGTAAGTTCAATTTTAAAATCCATCATTTAAAATAATTTTTGTGGTAGTAATAAGAATGCACGTTTTAGTGGGCTATAACATTACATTCTTACTACATTAAGTGTTCTTATTAAATTATATCTATGGAGCTGAAATGTATCTGGCATTATTTGTGAGACATCCACATTCATAATCTCCTCCAAACAACATGCAGTTTTTCACCAATCAAAATAGACACAGCAGTTGTCAAAATTTGCAAGCATTTTTATGCATGCAGAGTAATTAAGTTACAATATTTGTTTGACAAAGGTGATGTTGAATATATTTTTTAAAAAAAGTTCAGTGTGGCAGTACTCACTTTGTCTTTTTGCTTCCCAAATTTATTTGGATATCAGAAATATCTGAGTTTTGGGGCTCCTGGGTGGCTCAGTCGGTTAAGTATCTGACTCGATTTTGGCTTAGGTCATGACCTGAGTCATGCGATTGAGCCCGTTTTGGGCTCCGTGCTCAGCAAAGAGTCTTCTTGGGATACTCTCTCCCTCTCCCTCTGCTGCTCCTCCACTCTGTGCTCAAGCTCTCTCTTTCTCTCTCTCTCTCAAAAAAAAAATAAATCTTTTATTTAAAAAGCGTTTGTTTTTTTTTTTAATTAAAGTCAGCTTATATAATTACAGTATTTTGGTGGGTTTTTTTTTGGTAAATTCTTCCAGTTTTTATTGTATTTTCTTCAAATTCTATAGGAAATTTTCATTTAGATATTCCAGTAGTGGAACAGAAAACACATCAACTTTTTTTAATCAACTTCTAAGTTTGATTTGTCTTCTGTCCTCCTTATTATATTAATTACCTAAAATAAAACACACTGGGGGAATATTAGTAATTTTTTACAGGACTTTCCAACACTAATACTAATGTTATACAACTACTAAGTAACCCCTACACTAAAGAACTTTTTTGTTTGTTTGTTTTTAAGACGCTTTTTTTTTAATTATTTTAAGTTGGTATTTACATACATTAAAATTCACTCTCTTTGGTATACAGTTCTATTCATTTTGATAAGCTTCTACAACCATGAAACCATTACTGCACTCAAGCTATATAATAGTTCTATCAGAATCTTACGCTCTTTACAGTCAATCTGTTCCCTACCCCCACGCCCTGTCCCTACATTTTTGCCTTTTCCAGAAGGGAATGGAAATTGAATTATGTAGTAGTACCCTTGTGAATTTGGATTCTTTCACTTAGGGTAATTCATTTGAAATCCATCTGTGTCACTGTGTGTACCCATGGTTCATTCCTTTGTGTTGTTAAGTAGTACTCCATGACAGGAATGTACCACAGTGATTTTATTCATTAGCAATTGGAGGACATTTGGATTGTATTCAGCTTTTAGCAATTATGAATAAAGTTGTTATAAACATTCAGGTACAGGTTTTTGTGTGAATGTAACTTTTTATTTCTCTTGGGTGAACACCTAGGAATTACTGGATTATTTAGTAAGTGTATGGTTGTTTAACCATATAAGAAACTACCAAACTGTTTTCTAAAATGGCTGCACCAGCACATCAGTGTTTATGAAGTTCTTAGTGAATCTGAGTTAAACAAAGCTTGCAAGCTGAAAGATAGTGAAAACTTTCTCTATGAAACAAGGGGGGCATCTAGTCATATCTAGCTGTATACCAGATATGAACTTGAAATTCTGTGATTGTGGTTTGATAGTGATTTGTAGAGAAGATTTTTTGATGAAGCTCCTATTTTGAGTTGGTTAGATTTTTTTTTATTTTTATTTAAATTCAACTAGCCAACATTTCAGATGTAGTGTTCAATAATTTATCAGTTGGTTAGATTTTTATTCTCTACTGTATTGGAATGAAATTCAAATGATATATTATTTTCTTTATCAATTTAAGAAAATAACAAATTAATCATAGAAGTTATTTGAAAGAGTTTGCCCTATATAAGTATTCGCTGAAGAAATAAACTCTAAATTGAAGCTTAAAAAGGGACAGAAATATTTCGGTACAGGAGACTGTTTTTCATTTAGCAGCATGGACAGCTGACAAGCATATGTCACATTTAGAAAGAGAGTTTTCATATTTTTTTAATTTATGTTTTAAAGATTTTATCTTTTTATTTTTATTTATTTATTTATCATGTTCAGTTAGCCAGCATAGAGTACATAATAAGTTTTTGATGTAGTGTTTAATGATTCATTAGTTGCTTTTAAATAGACTTTATAGAGTCAATTTGAAGTTTTCAAAAATTTCAAATTTATTAATCACAAAATGCCACTTTGAAGAAGCTTACAGGGAATCTTATAAAAGAAAACATTAAGAATAACAAAGCCATATTATTGGGAAAGAATGCATTATTCAAAAAAAATCATGAATTACCCATTTTTAAAGAGAAAAATGGCCAAGAAACTGGTTAAAGTACTTGATTTAAGCTTATACTTTTTTTTTAAGGTTTATTTATTTATTTATTAGAGAGAGAGCATGAGTGAGAGGCAGAAGGAGAAGTAGACTCCCTGCTGAGCAGGGAGACCCATGCTGGGCTCCATCCCAGGACCCTGAGATCATGACCTGATCCAAAGGCAGGAGCTTAACTGACTGAGCCACCCAGGCACCCCTGCTCATTATATTTTTAATACCTAAATACTGTAAAGTTTTAAAATTTTTTGCTTAAGCATACAAAGGTATGTTGGTTTCATATTTTAAGAAATACTTTTATTTTTGAAAATGTTTTGGAATAGGATACAAATACAGTAAAATCAATTTAACAGTCAGTAATCATTTCAATATTGTATAAATTGTAATGTTTAGCATCACCTTTCACTATCGAAATTGTTCTGATTTGAATCATAATCTCTATAGTCATCCAAATTGAAAGCAAGTTTGATTGAATGATCAGCTAACAGGAAGAAAGGAACAAAGGATATTTGTAATTTGGAAAGAAGGCTGGTGAGGATTTTGCTTGCTGTGAGGTTTCAGATGAACTACATTGTCTTGACTCTCTTTTTCCTGAGAGATTGAAATGTGTATTGCTTTATAGCTAGGGATGGTCTTTCTGCAGTGACAGTCTGCAAAGACCTGCCACTTACATAAGATCCAGCCACACATTTAGAACAAATACATGTCGCCATTTAATGATTGAATTAGTATTCCTCTGGATACGCTTCAGCTTTGAACTGGGTTTAAGTGGACCCTACTGTATTGTTCTCTCTCCTACTCTATTTCAGTTAACATATGTTAATTCTGTCAGAGACAAAGTAGAACAAAAAGAAATAAAAATTCTCCCTCAAGGTGGTTCCTTTGAGGGAAGTTCATGAGCATTAGTCTTGGCTGATGTCTTCTTTAAAACTTGCCTCTGCCAAAGAGGAGACTCTCCGGGTAGATTCCTCACCTGCCATGACGGTATTCCCAATGGGACCTAAATGATCAAACATGTAAGCCCTTTCCTTTATTTTAATGGTTGATGTGTGTGTGTGTGTGTGTGTGTGTGTGTGTGTGTGTAGTAAGGTAGTTATACAGATATATATGTATATCTTACTACTTGCCTACTTAGGTTCTATTAAGGATCATTTAAGTTTAGTCCTGTTCTCTCTCCTCATCTCCTTTTCCTATCATCACTTTTACAGTTTACTGAGCTCTCCATATAAGTATTCTTTAAAGCACAGGGCTCCACAGATCTGTTCACAACATTGAAAATCTCTTCTGCTCTCTGCACATGCCAGATTGTTGGAATTTTTTGTATTTTCAGGTAAGATAATTGATGAATTGGTTGTAGTTTTCAAAGGCTGTTCTTCTATTAGCTTAGACTATGCTTCTCTGGATTATGCTGTGCTTCAGTGATAGATAATCTCATACCATTTTGACTAATTTGATTCTTCAAAATGGATTATCACCAAATTCTATTCCTCCACACACATCCCACAGGCTAGTAGTGGATGAAGTAGGTGAACCAAGTGGTTTTTCCCATCTAGGGGGACTGTGGTAAAATTAAAATAAAAAGTAACCCCTGCCCTTAAGGTATATTTTAGCTCAATCATGACTGGATTTAGATGGCTCACTGGAAAGTTTTCTGGAGTAGACTTGTTTGGCCATGGGAGAATCAAAGGGAGGGGGCATTTGTTCATTTCTTCCTTTGAAATACATGGAGCCCTTAAATTGTGTTTTTCTAGGAACTGAGGAAAATGGAAGGTATTTACTGCCCAGATGCTCAGTGTAGCTGGGGAAATAAGTCCTAACATAGAAAGCAGTCAGTTAATTATATTAGGCAGCATTTACTTAAGCATCAAGAAAAAAAAAAAATCCATAAATACATGTTAGAAGGGCTCATTGAAAGGTTAATGTCAGTGGAGGAGACTTCAAAGAAAGCTTTGTAGATGAACTGAGGATTGGGATAGATTTTGAAGATGAGTAGTATTTGAAAAATATAAAGGTACAACGAGGTAAGGCATTTAAGGTCATAGCTTAAGAGTCTCAACTTTTCATCCAGACATAAATTTGCCAAACACTTAAGCCAGTGTGGTCTACTATGTTCTAAGGACATAGAATGTTCCCCATGACTTTAGTAGAGAGGGCAGGGTAGAATTTAATACTACATTTATTGTTAGTTAACACTGAAAAATACATGTCCTAGGAACTTCCTCAGAGTTTGTAAATTTCTTGAAAGCAGACATCATCTATTTCCCACCCCACCTCCACACCTTCTGCCTCCACAACATATACAACATATTCAACCCAGTGTCTTCTCTATAGGACTCAAAAGTGTTTGGTAAATACATGTCAGGATGAATACTTGAGCAATTTGTCTCTGATAGAATTTCCCTTGGTTTATAGCATCTATCTTATTTAGATTACTTGTTTAGATTAGGAATTTAGGCAGAATGGAGAGAGTTCCTGGCTAAACCTTAGCAGTTAGACAAGCTCACAAATCACCTATCGTCTCTTTTTTTTTTTTTTTTTAAGGAATACATGCTTATGGTTATCTCTTTCCTCCAAACTAATGCGCTTGATGCTGGAATAATTGATTTGATAATTGGTTCTATGCTGCTATGTCAAACTGGCATCAAAAACAGAATGAATGTAAAGGTCTGAAGACATGCGATCTATTGCTACCTCTTTGTGACTTTGGGAAAGTCTCTTGTCTTCCCTGGAATTCGTAATAACTTATGGTCTTGCCGGATTTTACCACTTTCTAAGATGGTTTTGCAAGGATTTGGGAACATTATACTTCCTGCTTTGAAAGGATTTCCCTTGAAATTTCTTTATGTCTTGCCCTAGATGTTTATGAGACACTCAGCAGCTGTTCCCATTCCATGAAAAATGAAGCGAGTAGGTTTGGCAGATGTTTCTATGTTGCTTTGGGATGCATGGGCTTGCACTATCCTATATAAATGGAATGTATTAATCATTCTCCATTCAAGTGTTTACAGTTTGTAAGCTGTTTCAGAGGTTAAAAAAGGGGGGAAAAGAAGAAAAAAGTTCAACTTGGGTGCAGACACCTATAGATAATTGAACTTTAATTCCAACAGTTATGTAAAATAATAAAAATGGTCATTTTGAGATGTCCTTTTAAAAATGTTTTGTAGAGATGGTTAGCTTAAGGTTTAGACTCAGTGATAAGAAACTCTGGGCAGGGAATGGGCAGAAGAGGGGTGGGAGGAGAGAAGGGGTAAGGAGAAGGGGATAGTACAATATTCAAATATCTATAGCCCTTGTGAAGGATGACATATTCCATCTGAATCCAAATGAGAGAACAGAAGCCATGGGTGTAAAGTAGAGGGAGATACATTTTAGCTCAACATAAAGAACTTTCTAAAGTCAGCGCATATGGAATTCACACATGACAATAAGTTCCCCCATCATTTGGGGTAAATATGGGCATGGCAGCATTGTGAGCCACTTGATTTGGACATCTTTCAGTTTCAAGTGAAAAACAACAACACATCAAGACTGTTCAGTCTATTTAAAGCAAAAAGAATTTATTGTTTTAGGCAGCTGAATAATCAAGTCCCAGCTGGATCCAGGGTCTCATGTGATATCATTAGGACACAGTATCTTTCTATTTCTTGACTCTGCTGCCTTCTACAGTAGCTTCATTTGTCTTATTTGTCAGCTCCACTGTCCCAGGCAAGTCCTAGTTCCTCATATTGGCGAGGCGGCTTTAGGAGAGATTTGGATATACATGGTTTATGATCAGTTCTGAGTTGAGTGGAAATGTTGGTCTCAGGACTGGCTCAGATTTGAAGTTTTGGTCCCGCGACTTTCAATCTGGCTTATTTCCAATGTCTGGATAACATTCATTTCCTCTCCATGATCAGAAGTGTCTTCACTGCTCTTTCAGTGATGAGTATCTAATGTGGGAAGTATATCATCCAAAATAAAACCAGGGCTGTGCCGGTGAAGATGAAATAAAAGGTTGATGTCAGAAGCAACAAGTTTCCATCATAATAGTTGAGTCCTAGAGAAATAATAAGATTAGATTAATGGTTTTCAGTAAATTGTTAGTAGTGGATCAATATTGCCAACAAAATCTTTGACAAAATATACATAATAAAAAGGATGCTGTTTTGGTAGAAGCATGGTGAGTGCCCAGAGGCCTCACAAGTTAAACATTTCCTTCACCCCTATTTATATCCCCCTAAAAGTCTGGGAATAACACTTTGGAATCTACCGAGCAAGATGAACAGTAAAGTCCCATGGAATCTGGAGTCTGTGACTATTATCTTAGTTTGTGTGCCCCTTGGCTCCAGTGGGATATTAGCCCTGTTTAATCAGTATTTTTTGGGTTGAATTTAAATGAGATGAATAGAATTTAGCTGAGGGAAACACCTGTCTAACCTTTGTGTGGCATTTGCATTTTCCAAAGCAATTTCCCTTATTTTTTGTTCATTTTTCATGACATCCCTGTGAGTTAGGCAGTATGAGATTTTCATTTTTTAAATCTCAACTTTAACATATTATTGTGAACAATGAGGAAGAAAATTAACCACTTTGTACCCACCAGGCCATGTTTGTCAAGTTTTCATATTATATCTGTTACAGTTCTCTCCCCTTTTTTGTGAAGAAAATATTGCAGTTAAAATACTCTATATTCTATACCTTTTCAGCATCCTCCCCCATTGCCCAGAAGTAAGTACTAAGATGAATTTGGATGTTTATATAATTTATGTGAATGTTTTATAATTTTAATTGCTTTATTTTTTATTATTATTTATTTTACTGTTTGTATATCCATAAAACAAAATTTTTGTTTTGTATTTTTTTAAAGATTTTATTTATTTATTTATTTGACAGAGAGAAGGAGGAGGTGGAGCGGCAGAGAGAGAGGGATAAGCAGACTCCCTGCTGAGCTGGGAGCCTGATGTGGGGCCTGATCCCAGGACCCTGAGATCATGACCTGAGCTGAAGTCAGATGCTTAACTGACTGAGCCACCCAGGTGCCCCTTTGTTATGCATTTTATATAAATTGCATCAAACCAAATGTATTAATAAATGATATGCTTTTTGACTTAAATGTTCTTAAAATTTGTATTGATACATATAGCTTGTTTTCACTGTTGCAAGGAATTGAAATGATCAGTTTAATCCAAATGATATAACCAGTAACTCGGGGATGTCTAGGTATTTTTTCTTTTTTTTTTTATAAAGATTTTTATTTATTTGAGAGAGAATGAGAGATAGAGAGCACGAGAGGGAAGAGGGTCAGAGGGAGAAGCAGACTCCCTGCTGAGCAGGAAGCCTGATGTGGGACTCGATCCTGGGACTCCAGGATCATGACCTGAGCCGAAGGCAGTCGCTTAACCAACTGAGCCACCCAGGCGCCCTCTAGGTATTTTTTCTTGTGTTTTTTTCATTTGTTTTCAATGAACATTGGCCATTAATCAGTAGACTTAGCAAATCTAAAAAGTCATCCCATTGTGAAAAGCTAGATTTAATATACAAAACACACACACACAGAGCCATAGCTCCATAACAGTTGTGCCTGCCCTAGGATCTGTATAAACTCCAAGGACGCCATAAACATCCAGAATGGTGGAAGCTTGGTGTTAGTATTGGAATTTTTCTGAAGAGGATCTACATTTATCTTTGGATTCTCAAAGAGAACTGCAATCCCCCAAATTTAAGAATACTGCCTTAGATTTTTTTATAAAATATTTAGAAATCATTCCCAATTTATAGAATTAAAACTTCTAGCAGAAAGGATTAGGGATACATTTTAGTCCCTTTCTCAGCAACCTACAGAAATTAACATTCCTTATTTTTTACTTCCCCTGTGCCTCAAGGCAGGGGGTGAAGTTTGGTAAAATAGCCATGATAAAACTGTGGATTAATCCATTTATCTCACATGCTTTCAAGACTTCTGAAAACAAAAACCTAACCTATTCTTTCTTGATCAGTATTTTCTGATCAAATGTCATTGCCTTTACATTAACTGAGCTCAACACATTTTAGAAGCAGCTCAACACACTGAGAACTTACAAGAGAGTGTGCCTCCCAGAACTGGGAAACTAAGATGAGAAATGTACTTCCTGCCTTTCTCACCCCTTTCTGTCTAAACTGCTGGCCAGGGCATCCTGCATTTTGAGAAGGTCACATACCATAGGCTCAGTATCTGTGCCTGGAGCTAGTGACTATCTGAGCCAAAACTACTCTGAGAGGAACAGTTTGGACAATAAGATTTCTCCCACAGCCATCATATAAACTTTTGTTTCCTACTAATCTTGGAGAACTTCTCTAAATATTTTCATCCCTTATGAGATACATTTAACATCCTGTGTGTTTTTCTTAATGGCCCTATCCTTTTCTGTCAGCTACTATAAGAGTATGGAGGTAAAAGTAACAACCAGCTCTTACTGAGTGCTGGTTCTCAGTCAGGTCTGTGCTGAACACAGATGCGTCCCTTGACATCATCGAGCTTAGAGTCAAGATGGTAAGGTAGATATGAAGTAGTTCACTCACAAATGTGAACTTGCAGTTATAATCAGAGCTACAAAGGAGACGTGTAAAATATGTAATAATGAGATTTGATCTCGCTAGGAAGGCAAAGGAATGGATTTCCTAAAGAAATGATGATGGCAATGACACAGAAAGGATCAATAGGAATTACGTAGGCATAGAGGAGAGAGAAGAGAAATCTAGACAAGAGAAACATTATGTGTAAATGTCCTAGATGATGGGAAAGAATATAGCAATTATGAGAAACTACAAAGCACATCATCTAAATCCTGAAAACAATCTTGGGTTATAGCTATTATTATCTTTATTTTATGATTGAACTGAGACTAGAAGAGTTTAAGTAACTTGCCTAAAATCACTCTGTTAGGAAGTAGCAGGGCCAAATCACATGCACATCTAGCCTCAAAAGATGTACGCTTAAAACCCCACTGCTCCTATTCCTCACAAAGAAGCACCAGACCCAGATGATTCACAGGAGAATTCTGCCAAAGATATAAAGATCAAAGAGTCTCAGTGTTTGAAATAATGGAAAAAGAAGGAACATTCTCAAATTGCTTCTTATAAAACAACTCATAGTCAATCTTGTTTTATATGTATATCCCTTACTGGGTAATTTGTAGTCAAATCCTGTCATGTCATTTCATCCATAAATATACAAGCACATATGTCTAACAAATAGAATCTTTTAAAAAATATACCTTTGTTAGGGGGGCCTGGGTGGCTCAGTCGTTAAACATCTGCCTTCGGCTCAGGTCATGATCCCGGGGTCCTGGGATCGAGCCCTGCGGCAGGCCCTGCTCAGCGGGGAGTCTGCTTCTCCCTCTCCCTCAGCATGCTGCTTCCCCTACTTGTGCTCTCTCTCTTTGTCAAATAAATAAATAAAATCTTAAATAAATAAATAAATAAATATACATAAATATATATATTAAAATTGCCTAATTGTGTGTATATATATATACACCTATTAAAATATCAATATCACACCTAAATAGATATAAACAATAATAATTAAAGTAGTCAACTTTTCTCAGTTGGCTGTCTCAGAAGCTATCTGTCCAGTGTCTATTTTCTGTTTTTCACAAATTGTTCAAACTAAGTAAAATTAAGATATATACCTTGTAATTTATTGCTATGTCTCTTCAGTTTTTTAATCTATAGGTTTTCCCTCCATCTCTCACTTTTTTCTTCTAATTTGTTTGTTAAAGAAATATTTTTTCCTTTTTTTTAAAATAGCATTTCCTGTAGTTGTTGTTCTGCTAATTGTACATTCTTCTCTCACATAAATTTTCTGTACTTTGGGAATTAGATCAGAATTTTTTGTCAAGAATCTTCATAAGTGGTATTGAATAGATCATCAGGTGGCACATAATAGCCACTTTGTTTATTGCCTATATCAATTTGAAAACTGTTGGTTGGAAACTTTCACTTACTGACTATCCCAAGTTCTGTTCATACAGAAAAAGCAAGATAAGGACATGATTCCTTTTCTTTAGGAGTTTTCAAACTGGTAAATTCTGTTTTCTATCATGCTCTAAAGCTGATTATTACATTTTTCTTACATGCTGTTTGGTTTTATTATGAATTTATAAATTTATTAGATATGTTTATAAAATTATTGTTTCAAGCCATTGCAGTTATTCTTATTGAATAATGACCCCTAGTTGAGCCTTTTCAAATTGGCTCCTGAGACTTATGACATGACACTAGTAGTAACTGATAACTTCTTTGATTTCTGATATAACAAATTCTAGGATTCTCTTCCTTTTTATACCTAGAATCACCATTTCTCAAAAAAAAAAAAGGTCTGGTTTCTTTCTTTTCTTGTTTTTTATGGATGGTTTCTTTTAATTAAGAAATTTGTCCACAATATGGACATCAGAGGTCCTCAATGCAACCAGATTAATGTATTATTTATAGGTCTTTAATGGACAGAGCTAGGAAATAAGCATTGAAAAGAAAAAAAGAAAACACAGTTCTTGATCATAAACTACAATTTCCAATTCAAATTTAGGATTACAGAACTTTTACTTAAATTCTTTGATTTTATATTTATACTTCATACCTCTTATACTGAAATTCTTCTTAATGTTCTTTGCTCTATCCTATCATTTATTTATAATTATATCGGAAGTACATTGTCAGTAGTATTTTCCCTAACAATATGATAATTGAGAGCTGCTGAGACTCCTTTGCATTTTCCTTTGTCCTTAAGATATATCCCAAAAAGGCTACACTGCCAAATTACTGTGCTTCAAAATCACTTGAAATAATTCTTCTCAGTGTGATTATGCACCCTTGATATACACTGGAATTCATTCATCTCCTTTTGCTCTTGGTTTTGGAAATTTAAAAAAAAATTTTTTTAAGTTGTCTTATAATTATGTAAAATATATACAAGGCATATAAACAGGTAGAACAGAAATAAGTGGTGTCCTTTCATGGTGATGAAAATATGTCTAAGGGCATGAATGCAGTGGGGCAGTGGGAAGTCTTTGACCCACAGCCATCTTAGTGCTCCCAGAGCAGCCTCCTTGATGCTCCCAGAGCAGCCTCCTTGATGCTAGTATGCCTGCTGTTCTAGATTTATGACTTGTGACATCAGAATTGAAAAAGTAAGAAATGAAGACAGGAACAAAAATCTTAAAAAGAGACCAAAATCAAAACCAGAATGAAACAAAAACATTCATTAAATTTTTTATTTTATTTCTCTTGTAATCTCGCATGTGAATTTAGGGCATAAAACCAAGGATCCTGGTATGGTTTCTTATGAATTTTCTTCCTGTTCTCTTCCTCCCACTCCCCACCTCACCCAATCTCACCCCCCACATATATATTATCTATAAATTGGGGATCCTTCTTTACAGGAGTCTTGTAAAGTTTAAGTGAGATCATGCATGCAAATATAAAGTACCTAGTATAGTGCCTGGCACATACTTGGAATCCAATTAACATTGGTTTTTTACTACAGACACTGTTTCTGTTTCTGTGATAAAATTGGTACAAACTATATTTTTTGTTCTCATTCCTTTGTCATATTCTTCCTTGGGAATTGCAGAGACTTTATACCCTATAATTTTTTGTTCAGCTGTACTTGTCAACCAAGACTTAGCTAAAGATAGCTCTCTAAACTTAGGCTTCTTAGAAGAGAAAAAGGAGGAAGATGTTTGAGCCTTTCTTTAATCTGAGCTAGCTTGGTACTGTATATTGAGTTCTCAGCACAGGGTCAGGAATAAAGATGGTGTGGTTCTTCCTTCCTCTTCCAGGAAGGAGCTGTGTGGATTTCAAAGCAAGTGATGTAATAACATGGGGAATGTGGTAGACTCTGAACCCTTGATCCTAGCATTATCTGCTTCATGCCCCGAGTGATCTTAGGAAATTTACTTTCCCTTCTCTGTGCCATATTCTGTCTATCTGTAAAATTAGGTCACTCAAAGAGATCTGGATTTCTTCAAGTGTTAGAAGTATATGATTCTATGTTTATTTAAACCCTCTCTTTGATACAGTTCATATAATCAGTTCTATGACTTTTATGGTCCACATTTCTCTTCCCAGTGTATTGGCTTCCTTCCCTCATACTCTATGGAGTTCATTAGGATTTCATTCTTTCCCCTTAGCTGTCAATAAGCCTAGAGTTAATTTTCATAGAAAATAGTAGCTCTCATTAGTCCTAGGGTTCTTGTACAATAGTACCCTTCTCCATATCCTAATTATATATAGATTTCATTCTTTTGACATTGCTCTCAATATCAAGTAATAACAGTCTTGTTTTCAGCCAGCCATCCTAATCTTGTTATTGTTGTTACTATGAGATTCTTCATAGGTTGTATATATTATCTCTCTGTCTCAATGGTATCATAACCATTTAGGAGAAAATAATCCCTCTCCTGCCTATTTTGTTATAAAGAAAAGTAATAGAAATAAAAATTAAAGGAATACCATCATTTTTAGATGGATTTTTCAGCTATTACCATCAAATGAGTTAAACATAATTCTAAGGGCATAATAATTGTTAAATAAGTATCTGACACTGAGATAAAAACATCTCCTAAAATCTCATATTTCAGTCTTACCCAAAGATTCTGGTTTTGGTGCTATTCTCACCTGAGTGGTAATTAGCATGCTCCGCTCCTCAAAGTGATAGTTGTTTCACTGTATCAAATAGATTGCAGGACTCCATTCTTAAAGCTTTCTTAGCAACAGGGATATGTAATTTGCCAAATGGAATGGTGGGGTTCTAAATGACTTTCCAAATGTTCTCATGAGTTCTAGTATGGACAAATGGGGTAATGTAAGAGAGCCCAAAGCTAGGTGAAATGAGTAAGTACATGAAGATTATCTGTGTTATTTGCTCAGCCTTATTCTATTGATTAACTCTGTCATTGATTTGGGCAGGACAAGCTGACCACATTTTCAGATGACACTAAACACATTGCCAAAAAGTGGCTAAGAGTATAGGTATTGGAGTAATACAGACCTGGATTGGAATCCCAACTCATCCACTCACTATTTACATGATCATCTACTGACAGAATTAGGACCAAAGCTTGAAAGCCGCAAGAAGATTGGCTTCATCTCATGACAAAGAGGAATTTTCTAGCAAAAAAAAAGCTTAAATGTCTTCAGTTATACTAATGATGTCCAGAACTAAGTAGGAAATTGTGAAGACCAAGAACTGTGTATTTAAATCCACTTGTAAACTCTAATTTGAATTTGAATATTAGTTGCTATTGTGATAATGGCAGTGGACTATCATTGATGAATGGTAATGATGATTATGATGATCCTGTTCTACTCAGTGCTTGTCAGATCACATCTCATAAACCACTTCTAGAGAGTTTGAGAACAATATTGTTGAATTTTAATAGATAGGGAGACATAAGAGTAGTCAGGGAAGACTTTTGGAAGCCACATCCTATGAATATAGAATAAAGGAAACAGGTATATTTAATCAGAAACAAAAGAACATTGTGGTCTTGGGAACATATCTTTAGTGTCAAATATATGAGCAGAACACTACTTAGCAAGGTCCAGACAATAGAATCAGAACCAGTAGTTTGAATCTCCAGAGAAACTGACTTCAGCCCAATAAAAGAAACCACAGAGAAAGGATTTTGATATCAGATTGGCCTGAGTTTGTGTCTGGCTTAACCATTAACTGTGTTATCATACTCATATTATTTCACTGCCCTGAGCCTCAGTGATCTTACCTGTAAAATAGGATAATATTGGACTCTACCTTATAGGACACTTCTACAGATTAAAATAAGATAACATATGCAAATAAATAACAAAATATCTGATGTGTGGTACATACTCAATAATTGCTAATTGTGGTTGCTATTTTTGCTAATACTATTAGTAGTTAGGTCTAGAATATAATGAATGTTGGGCAGTTATCACTGGGTATTGTTTAAAAAGTGGGGTAAACAAATGTTTTGAGGGATTTGAACATGGGGTTGGGATGTTAATGAGCTTATGATTCTAGAAGTGCCTTTCTGGCGTCACTCTCTAGGTGCCTGTGGTATTTTTCCACTGGTGCCATTTCTTTCCTGGCCTCTTCTATCCCAGGGCCCCTATCCCTATGATCTACTTAGGCATCTGCTGGATCAGATTTAGCAGTCTTCTCACCATATAATTATCTACAACTGCTTGAGCATTTACATGCTTAAATTTTTCATAAACTACTTCATGCTGTAATACCAACAGCTAATCATAGAGCCTTTGATTGTAATCTCTTCACAATATGGACTCTGTCTCTTTTGTTTACAATTGATTGGCCAGAGCTTATAATAGTAGCAGATACTGAATATGTGATGGGTGGGTGCATGGATGCATGGACAAAGAAGCAAACAAACTGAAAGAATTTCATATGTAGAAGTATGTATGTTAGCAGTCATCATATTTAATATTCCATTCAATGCCTAAATATTTATCTTTACTACCTGTTCCAGGTGGCTATTTAGCATTTGCTTGAGAATGTCCTATAATAGGGAATTCATCACCTCTTCAAGCGTCCCATATTCTCTTTGGACAAGTCTATTAGCATAGCCTGGCAAAGTTTCACCATAAGTTGAACTACACGGTGTCACTCAGCTAATGAATTAATGTGTCTCGCCTCTTCTAGCAGTATTAGTTTTAACAGGAGACTCATGAAAGCATATTCTTTAAATAAAAGAATTTATATTTTAAGGGCAGAATTTCAAGCACCAGGGCTGGCAAAGAAAATATGCTAATTTCTTGCTTCACAAATACAAGATCCTATTGTTATGTAGTTGTGGGGGATACAGGATGACAGATATTTGCAGAATTTCCATGTTACAATAAGAAATAGATTTTGCACATCAGTAGGTTATGTGGGAAATGAGATATAAACTATGATAGAACTAAATACATAGTAGTCATGCTTCATGAATATAAAAAGTGGTTGTACAGAATTACATTTCTTTTAGTTTTAAGGAATGCTATAGAAGTGGACTGTATTTTTTTTTAATTCAACAGCTCTGTTAAATTAAACTTAGAAAACCATAAGGGTCAATTTATTTGAATCAAACATTAAAAAGGGTATTATTCTAAGCAGCAATTAAGACTTAAATGTCATCATTTGATTTCTCCCTGGAAAGCATTTGTTTGTCATACTATGACTGAGCTGTTAAATTGGCCTCATCTGTAGATAAACCAAAGAAATGCTATATCAAACCTCATTTTCAGAAGGCACATCTGCTTCTTGAGAAAAAAATAAGACAACCTAAGAGACATCAAAGTACCACAATAAATATGGGGGTGAGTGATAAACTGGCTACCATGGAAAGCTATTAGATTAATTTGCATCCCACCTACCAGTGTGTCCCTGTAGTGTCGTGATCTCTATTGATTGGGGGTAAAGACTTCTAGAGAAATATTATTTCAGGCCGAAACTCTACGTAGATTTTTGCACATGTGATCAGCCCATAATGACCCTGTTTCTTGGCAGGGTCACTATCACTCATAGATAGGGGTGAGCCCTAGAAGCCATGTTTATATGATGTGATCCTATCCACTCTCATGGCCTTAACTGAATGGATCAGGGTAGACACCTCACTTGCAGTGGATCAGTTGGATTTTCTTATGCCAGTATTTGGCATTTGGATTGAGATATGTCTCAGTATGGACCGTTTGCTTGAAGAGAGGAAATGTAAATGTTGGAGCTTTGAGGAAGCTGTGTTTGTCCAGGTATTATAGGAGAGAGTGGATGAAAGATGGAAGTAGATTATTGCCATGGTTCTAGAATGGCTTTCAAGTCTCTGGTTCTAGACTACTAGTTATCCTTGGCTTCCAAGAAATTGCCCAGTATCTCTCTAGTACACTGACATTTCCCTACTTGATTGAGATATTTGAAGTCAATTTCTATAAATAGCAAGCAAAAGGATGCCAACTTAAAAGGTCTAAATATTGCTGCCATTACCTTGGTTTCTCAGTTGTCATGAATCACGTTTTTGAGAAAAATCAAATCCGGGAGCCCTTCTTCAATACTTCTTTTGTACTCGGTGATGACGGGAGCACAAAGAAAATATGTCACAGTGTTATTTTTCTTGTTCTTTCATCCCTTTCTACCTCAATACCACATCCACACTAGACTTTTCTAGGGAAAGTGAAACTCAGTGGAAGAAGGTGGTCATGTCTCTTTAAGATAAAAACAATTCTGGAAGGAGATTATACTTCCACGATCTCATTTTAGCCTTGACTAAAATGGTAATGTGCCTCTTAATAAATGACCAGGTCCATTTCTCTTAAGATGGTAACAGCAATTGCTCTTTTAATTACATGGCAGTTTCTCCTTTGCCTAGGAGGAATGAGTTGTATTAATTTTATGTTATTAGTAAAATTAATAATTCATTGATTAATCTTCCATTTCTCTCTGAAATGAAAAAGCAGGCAAGTATGAGATTCCCTGGGCCAAGAAAACCTGAGAGGGTTGAATTTATCATAAAGTTTTCTGGAAGGACCACAAGGTTAAAGAAACCAAAATGAATCAGTGGGTTATGGAGAAAGTGTAGACATCATGGAGATTCTCAACATTATTTCCTAATGGGATGTTCTTTCATTTGCCACATCCTCTGCTTTGCCAAGCTTCATTTTACCTGAGATCATATTTCTGTTCCTGAAATTTTGTATGCAAGGTATTTGCTTAAATATCCCCAAATCCATGTTCCCAAATACACACAGAAACACACACATGCACACACATGATTATTAATTCCACTTGCTTTCAGATTAAAATTCCATATATTATTCAAATATAAGAACTTGAAGTATATATTAATCTTGAAAATTAAAATCCAGGCCATCATATTTGATTTTCACTGCAGTTAGAGGGTTGGTAACTGAAGATCCCTGGGAATTAGAAAACATCCTTATCTTTTAGCAGGCAGTACAGGACAACATGATTAATTGGGAATCTGGACTTGCTGTTTCTGGTCTGGTGTATAGGAAACTTAGAACCATCACTCGTGTCCTAACACCAAATAAAAAGCTGAACAAATTGAAAAATCAACTCTTCCTAGATCCATCAAAAAAAGTGAGGTCACAGGGCAAACTGCTGCCCCCAAAATTGGAGAGACAGACAGGTAGATACAGAGAATCACAACTTAGCAAAGCAGAAACACCTATGAGATCCAGTGCTGGGGGATTGTTTTTGACAAACTGCTGGAGGTTCAGGAGGGACAAGTCTGAGAGTTAAAAACACCAGAGAGACCTAGTCATGGGGGAGGTGGGTGCCTATGCTTTTAAGAATATCTGAGAAACATTCCTTCATGATTCCATCAGGGGAAGTGGAAAAGTAACCATTTTAAAATATACCAGAGCATTCTGTTCTTCTTAACAAGGACTTCCCTCACTAGAAACGATTTTACCAGAGCCTAACCTACCTAGGGAAAGATAAATATTTACCTTCCGCTCCCTCTGGCCTTCCAAATGGGGGAAGAGGAATACCCTACTCCAGCCTTTTCTAATCATTCTGCCCCGCCTAATGGGGTACCTAGGAAGCATAAGTGAAGTTCACAGTCCAAAGCCACAAACTTGCCACAGGACTGATCTAATAATACTGTAGAGTGTTTCCCCTTCCCCCACACTTTACCACCACACCACTAGAAGCCTATTTACTAGAGTTCCTTTCACCCAGTACATCTCGTCCAGCTATTGACCAAAAAAAAAAAAAAAAAAAAAAATGCAAAGCATATTAAGAGACAAAACAAAAAACACAGTTTGAAGAGATGAGCAAAAGTCAGAACCAGAGTCGGATATGGCAGAGCTGTTGGATTTATCAGACCATAAATACAGGACAATTAGGATTATTATGATATAAACTTTGATGAAGAAAATACACAGCATGCAAAAACAAATGGACAATGTAAGCAGAGAGAAATTCTAAGAATAAAAAAGAAATGCTAGAAATCAAAAACATTACAATGAGTTTCTTTGGCTCATTAGCAAACAGGATATAGCTGAGGAAATCTCTGAGCTTGAGGCTCTGATGATAGAATTTTCCAAACCGTGAAAGAGAAAAAAGACTGGGAAAAACAAAACAAAACAAAACAGAATATCTAAGAACTGTGGGACAATTATAAATAGTATAACATACCTGTAATAGGTATACCAAAAAGAAAAGAAAAAAAGAAATAGAAGCAATATTTGAAGCATAATGACTGAGAATTTTCCTAAATTAAAGTTGACACAACAGCAAAGATCCAGAAAGCTCAGAGAATACCAAACAGAATAAATACAAGAACACAAAATAAGCAACAACAGAAATCTACACCTAGACATATCATAGTCAAACTTCAGAAAATCAAAAAGACAAAATCTTGAGGCACCTGGGTGGCTCAGTCAGTTAAGCATCTGCCTTCAGCTCAGGTCATGATCTGAGGGTCCTAGGATTGAGCCTCATGTTGGGCTCCCTACTCCTCAGGGGAGTCTGCTTCTCCCTCTCCCTCTGCCCCTCCCCTTGTTCATGCTCTCTCTCACTCTCTCATAAATAAGTCTTAAAAAAAAAAAGACAAAACCTTGAAAGAAGCTAAAAAAAAAAAAGGAAAACATTTTACCTTCAGAGAAGCAAAGGTAAGAATTATACCCAAATTTTCCTCAGAAACCAAGCAAGCAAGAAGAGAATAGAGTGAAATATTTAAAGTGCTGAGAGAAAAAATTTTTCACAGCTAGAATTCTGTATTCTGTAAAATTATCCTTCAAAAATGAAGGATAAAGACTTTCTCATACAAATAAAAATTGAGGGATTTGTTGCCTGCAGATCTGCCCTGTAAGAAAAGCTAAAAGGTCTTCAGAGAGAAGGAAAATGATATAGGTCAGAAAATGGGATCTATGTAAAGAAAGAGCATTGAAAAATAAATAAAAATAAAAACTTAATGTTCTTATTCTTAACTGACCTACAAATAGTTTATTCAAAATAATAAGGCAACAATGTATGCTTATACTTATGCATCAGTGAAATGAATGACTGTAATGACACAAGGGACAGGAGGAAAGAATTAGGAATATTTTGTTATTATAAGGTACTTGCACTGCTCATGGAGCTGTATAGCGTTATTTGAAAATGGATTTGGATTAGTTATAAGTATATATTGTAAACTGCAGGGCAATCACTAAAAAACTTGAAAAAATAAGAAATATAATCAATATGTTAAGAAAGAGAAAATTGAATCATATAAAATCCTCAAATCAAACCACAAGAAGCAGAAAAAGTATGGAGGATTAAAAAATTAAAGAACAGGTTAATAAATAAAATAGTAATAAACATGGTAGATATTAATCTAGGTATATCAGTAATCACTTTAAACACCGGTGGTCTAGATACACCAACCAAAAAACAGATTCTGTGCATGTATCATGGAACAAGGCCCAACAATATGTTGTCCATAGAAGCCCATTTTAAATGTAAAGATACATCTAAGATAAAACTAAATGGATGTAACACAAAAATAGACTCAAAATGGATGAAAGACCTAAATGTGAGACAGGAACCATCAAAATCCTTGAGGAGAACACAGGCAGCAACCTCTTTGACCTCAGCCATAGCAACTTCTTCCTAGACACATCAACAAAGGCAAGGGAAGCAAGGGCAAAAATGAACTATTGGGATTTCATCAAGATAAAAAGCTTTTGCACAGCAAAGGAAACAGCAACAAAACCAAAAGACAATGGACAGAATGGGAGAAGATATTTGCAAATGACATATCAGATAAAGGGCTAGTATCCAAAATCTATAAAGAACTTATCAACCTAACACCCATGGAACAAATAATCCAATCAAGAGATGGGCAGAGGCATGAACAGACATTTCTCAAAAGAAGACATCCAAATGGCCAACAGACACATGAGAAAGGGCTCAACATCTCTCGGCATCAGGGAAATCCAAATCAAAACCTCAATGAGATACCACCTCATATCAGTCAGGATGGCTAAAATTAACAAGTCAGGAAATGACAGATGTTATCGAGGATGCAGAGAAAGGGGAACCCTCCTATGCTGTTGGTGGGAATGCAAGCTGGTGCAGCCTCTCTGGAAAACAGTATGGAGGTTCCTCAAAAATTTGAGAATTTTTGGTTGTACCCTACAATCCAGCAATTGCACTACTGGGTATTTACCCCAAAGATACAAATGTTGTGATCCGAAGGGGTACATGCACCCCAATGTTTATAGCAGCAACGTCCACAATAGCCAAACTGTGGAAAGAGCCAAGATGTCCATCAACAGATGAATGGATAAAGAAGAAGTGGTACATATATACAATGGAATATTATGCAGCCATCAAAAAGAATGAAATCTTGCCATTTGCAATGACGTGGATGGAACTGGAGGGTATTATGCTAAGCGAAATAAGTCAATCAGAGAAAGACAAGTATCATATGATCTCACTGATATGAGGAATTTGAGAAATAAGGCAGAGGATCATAGGGGAAGGGAGGAAAAAAATGAAACAAGATGAAACCAGAGAAGGAGAAAACCATAAGAAATTCTTAATCTCAGGAAACAAACTGAGGGTTGCTGGAGTGGTGGAGGTTGGGAGGGATGGGGTGGCTGGGTGATGGACATTGGGGAGGGTATGTGCTATGGTGAGCACTGTGAATTGTGTAACACTGATGAATCACAGACCTGTACCTCTGAAACAAATAATATATGTTAAAAAGAAGAAGAAGAAGAAGAAGATAGTAGGAAGCGAAAAATGAAGGGGGAGAAATCGGAGGGGGAGACGAACCATGAGAGACTATGAACTCTGAGAAACAGAGAGTTTTAGAGGGGAGGGGGTTGGAGGATGGATTAGCCTGGTGGTGGGTATTAAGGAGCACACATATTGCATGGAGCACTAGGTGTTATATGAAAACAATGAATCATGGAACACTACATCAAAAAGCAATGATGTAATGTATGGTGACTAACATAACATAATAAAATAAAATTAATCAAAAAAAATTCCAAATCCTAAAAAAAAACAAAACACTAAATGGATGTAAAAAATATATACCATGCTAACACTAATCAAAAGAAAGTAGTATATGAATTTCAACAAAACAAACTTCAGAGCAAGGGAAGTTATCAGGGATAAAGAGAGGAATTACAAAATGACAAAGGAGTCAATACTTCATGAAGACATAACAGTCCTTAATGTTGTATACACTTGAAAATAGAGCATCAAAATATGTGTGGCAGAAATTGATAGAACGGCAAGGAGAAACAGATATATCCATTATTATACTTGGAGACTTTAAAACCTTTTTATCATAAATGTACCAATCTAGCAGACAGAAAATCAGTAAGGACATAGCTAAACTAACAGCACCATCCATCAACTGCATATAATTGACATCTATAGATTGCTTCATCCAACAACAGTAGAATATACATTCTTCTCAAAATCACATGGAACATTCACCTAGATAGGCCACATTCTGAACCATAAAACACTGTCTTTAACGTGAAAGAATACACATCATATAATATCTGTTCTCAGGCCATGATAGAATTGAACTAGAAAACAGTGCAGAAAGAAAGCTGGAAATTTCCCCCAAATAGTTGGAGGTGAAATGATTAATAAATAATACATTGGTCACAAAAAGAAATATCAAGATAAATTATAAAATATTTTTAAATGAAAATGAAAATATAACTTACCAAAATTTGTGGGATGCTGCAAAAGTAGTGCTTAGAGGGAAATTTATAGCATTGGAAATGTACTTTTGAAAAAGAGAAAGATCTAAAATCAGTCATTTAAGTTTTCTTAGGAAACTAGAGAGAGAAAATTAAATCCAAAGTAAGCAGAACATAAATAATAAAAAATGAAGCAGAAATCAATGACATTGAAACCCAAATTATAGAAAAAGTCAACAAAACCAAAAGCTGCTTCTCTGAAAAAATAAATGTATTAGCCTCTAGTCAAACAAATTAAGGAAAAAAGAAGACACAATTATGTTACCATAAGTGAAAGAGGAGACATCAGTACAGATCACTGCAGATCACATAGATGGTAAAAGGATAATAAAGGAATATTATGAAAAACTCTATGCCCACAAATTTGATAATTTAGACTTAGATTGAATGGACCACTTCCTCAAAAGACACAATCTGCCAAAACTCAAACAGGAAGAAATATCTAAACTGAATATACATGTATATATGTATACACACACACACACGTATACACACACACACACACACATACATATACATACACATATACATATATATTATAGAAATTGAACTAATAATTAATAACCTTCCAAAACAGAAAGCAGCAGGCCCAAATGGGTCCACTGGTGAATTTTATCAAGCATTTGAGGACAAAATTATATCAATTCTCTACGATCTCTTGCAGAAGATAGAAACATAGTAAACACTTTCTAACTCATCTTTTGAAGACAGAATTACCCTAATGCCAAGCCAAACAAAGACATTTACAAGAAGACAAAACCTGAAGAAAGTATTAGCAAACTGAATCTAATAATGTATAAAAAGAATTATATAGCATGATCAAATGGGATTTATCCCAGGTATACAAAGCTGGTTCAAGATTTGATAATCAGTTAATATAGTCTCTGATATTAATAGGCTAAAGAAGAAAAATCATATTATCATATCAATAGACACATAAAAATCATTTGATAAAATCTAAGTCATTCATAATAAAAAAATAAACAACTCTGAACTAGGAAGAGAGGAACTTCTTCAACTTAATGAAGAATATTTATCAAAAGCCTACAGCTAGCATTTTAATTAATAGTGAGAAACTTCTTGCCACTGCTTTCAATGTTGTGCTGGAAGCACTAGCTAATCCAATAAGACAAGAAAAGGAAAGGTATATAGATCAGGAAGGAAGAAATAACATTTTTTGCAGATGATGTGATTATCATTTAGATAGAATATCTGAAAGAATTGACCAAAAAAGAAAAAAAAATATGTACAGCACCAAGAGTGAACCCTAATATACACTATATACTTTGGGTAAGAATGATGTATCAGTGTAAGTTCATTGAATGTACAAGTGTACCACGATGGTGGATGTTGATAGCAGGTGGGAGTATAGGTCTACGTGGGAACTATCTGTACTTTCTGCTCAACTTTTCAATTATGCTATGATTTTAAAACTCTAAAAACAGCTTACTGAAAAAAAGTTGGACCTTAGGCAGAAAAAATCTAAGTAGAAGCTGTTTTTTACAGTTTTGGTGTATTTTAAAAACAATGCTTTTATTTAATATGCAAATAAAATAAAGCACTTCCATTTTTCAGCTCAGTATTGCATTATAGTGACTTCATGTAAGCAAGGCAAAGTGCCTCTTTCCCAAATCTTCCTCCATTCTTCACATTGAAGTCTTCTCAACTATTTCTAGAAGTCTTTGTAGAGTCTCAAGGGAGCATGTAAGTTATAGTAGTTAAGAGAATGGCTTTAGAGTTCTAGTTCTCCAATTTACCATGTGACCTTGGACAAGTAATGAAACCTCTGAGAATTCTTATATTCTCATGAATACAATGAGGGAAATCATAGGACTTACCTTCTAGGGTTGCTGTAAACATTCAAGGTGTTGATGCCTGCCAAATGCTTATGCAGTGCCTGGCACATGTGAGTGTTCAGTCTATGATAACTGTTATTCTCATCCCGAGTTTTCTCAGCAGCCTCACATTAACCATTTCCTCATGTCCTGTGCATAATATGTAGTCCAAAGTCAGATTATTATGCCTTTTTGCTATAGGCAAAGTTTTAACGGATGGTCCCTCAAATTCATGGAGTTACTCAATAGCAAATACTGTTCCCAATCTCTCTTGAGCAAGCCTTATTCTCACTACTCCACCAAACATAATCTTATTAAGATCACCAATAATTTCATCTTCACATTGCTGAATCCATTGTTAATCCTCATCTTATTTGAGCTATCAGTAGTATTGAAAACAGCTGATTATATCCTCCACTTTGATTGTCTTTTTAAAATGTAATTTTCAGGGCATGAGGTCTTCTTGCCTCCAGTCTCACCAGTTTCATCTGCCTATTTGGCAGTTAGCTTTGCTTGCTTCCTTCTCTCTCTGATCATTGTGTCCTAGGTTCAGTTCATGGTGCCTTATTTCAATATCATATGCCCTAGACTTCAGTTGTTAATCTCTTTCTCTTTCCATTATCATGATGCTCTAGGGTTCAGTTTTGGCACTATTCTCTATTCATACCCAACTGTTTAAGAGATCACATCTAGTTCCATGGCTTCTAATACCTTCTGTATGCTGATGATCCCCCCATAATTTTACCTCCAGTACTAGAGGTATCTGTCTGTCCCCTCTTGACATTCTGATATGAACAGATAGACATCTCAAAATCACTGTGTCCAAAACCAAATTCCTGATCTTCCCCCAAATTTCTCCTATCTTTCCTATTTCAACTGATGGCAGTCCATTCTGCTAGGTGTTCAGGCAAAAATCTTGGAGTAATCTTTTTTGTTGTGTTTTCTTTTCCTTTTTCCTGTGGTAGATATGTCATACATTATAAAATCTTATCCTGTCTTTAAAATTTATCCAAGATCAGACCAATTCTTACTGTTTCTGTGGTGTGAGCCACTTGGATATGTGCAGTAGCATCCTGACTAGTCTGTTCTGGTATCTGAGCTACTTACAGTCCACCCAAAGTAGTAGCCCCGAGTTGTTCTTTTAAATTGTATTTCAGGTCATGTTTCTCCTCTGCACAAAACCCTCCAATGATGCTAGTTCCCATTTCATTTAGAATAAAAAGCTAAGTTTCTATAAAGGATTGTAAGTTACCATATGATTTCCTCTACTTCCTACTCTACTGTCATCCCTTTCCCCACCTTGTTCACTCTGCTTCAGCCTCCCTGGCCTTCTTGCCATCTTTGAAAATTCCAGCTATTCTTTTGCCTACAGCATTTCACTGGCTGTTCTCCATCCCTAAATATCGACATTGTTACATTTCTTACTCTCTTTATTCCTTATATGTCATAATCTCTACAACAATGACACTAACCTCCCTGTTTATTTACTACAATGCAATACCCTATCCATACATATCCCTTATTATCTCTCTCTTATCTATAGTCCTTATCAGTTTCTGACATACCATGTACTTATTTACTACAATTATTATGTGCTCTCCCCTTCTCCCCCATATATATAGACACACATAATAGAATGCAAGTGTAATGAACACAGGGAGTTTTGTCTTTTTGTTCACTGAATTATTCCAAGTACCAATGAATAGTGTTTGGCATATGCTGCTCAAAAGAAAAAAAAATGCTCATTAAGTAATTGAACCACTATGATGAACCTACTGCTAAATGTAAAACAGGTACCATTTTGAATCCTGAAGAGTTATTTTTTTCTATGTTCTACACTTACTCACCTAAACTTTTAGTAACCACTCAGTGCTAACAGAAGAGATTTTGTATTTAGCATTTATATACCAGACACCTAGAATCCAATCATTTTGTGGTGAATGCATCAGACCTTGTTCTCCAGGAGCTCAGGATCCTATAAGAAAAGGACTGAGGAATAAATGGGCACTTATATCACAGTGGGAGGTGCCATGAAAGGGGGAGCTCTGGAGAAGCACTACATCTGAACAAGAGGAGAGGTAAATTCAGAGAATGCTTTCTGAAGGAGAGAGGGAGAGAGAGAGAAAGGGAGAGGGAGAGAGAGAGAAATTCAAGTATAGGAAAGAAAACCATGACAGTCTGGCAGTACAGACCTATAAGAATTTCAATGTTTGGAGTCTAGACTTCAAATTGCAGAGCAGTGAGGGGAAGGCTACAGGAGGCAGATAGGGTCAGCATCAGAAGAGCCTTGTAAGGAATATTAAGGAGTTTGAACATTGAAATCTGTGCCTTACATGACTATCTGTAGCCCATACATTATGTTTTAATGAACTTCACAAACTAATCCTGGTTACATTACAGTTAATATACGATTAATCTGCTAGTATTCTGCTAAAATGTAGTGGGGGAATTACTTTCTCTTCCCTATCCCCCAATTTGTCAAACATACGTATGCAATCTGGTGCCAACATCTGTTAGGATCCCGAAGGAGAGCCTCCTGTGCTTCCATATTTCAGAACAGTTTTGCATGTGATGCTTTTTCTTTTTCCTTTAGAAGCCCCACAATTCTATACTCAATTGTGAATCTACAATGTACTGTGTCTGATGTGTATTGTCACCCATTACTTGTCCCCCACCTTCCTTTGCTACCCAAAATGTCCTCTTTTTCGACCTGGCTCTCCTTCTGATTATCCACATGCCCCCACTGTCCAGAAAGCAGTACTTTTTAGTTTTTTTTGTTGTTTTTTTGTTGTTGTTGTTGTTTCGCTATAAAATCTCTGAGAAAGCAGTATTTTTTCCATTTGTATATGTCATAGTCATGGCATTCTGAATAATAGATACAAATGTAACTCACATACTCCAGAGAGATGGTGCACAGGAAGTAGGGGAAGATAGATAATGCATTTCACAATTTAACAGAATACAAGTGCTAGCATCTCCTTTTAAAAAAATAGAAATAGCATTTTTACATATTATCTTTTAGAAAGACTTGTAAACATTTGTCTTTCAGAACAGGAAAGAGTCAGTAGTCATAACTGAAAAAAAAAATCCAAAGGATATAATTCAGGGAGATAGATGAGTACTTTGGAAGATAGGGTGGGAAAATACCTGTAGAAGCTTACACAGTCATTGTGTTCCCAGGAAGGTATAAGAGGGAAAGAAGGCAGCCAGGCCTGTTTTGTTTAGTAAGCCCAGGAATAAACAGATATTTCACATTTTATCCCCTCAGCGATGTCAGGATGCCTCTTGAAGAGGAATGAATACATTGTTTCTAAGCATGCAGAGATTTTTACAGATGCCCAGAAACAATGCCCAGAGCATTCTTCTCTTTCAGATTAGCATTTCTAAAGAATTGGTGACATTCAAATTCAGCAAACCTTTATTATGGGCAAACTGTATATAAAACACTGTACAAAACATTTTCACAATAATTTAACTTTCATAACAAGATTGTAAAAGCAGGTGTTTAGTCGGCTAATTTTCTTGCTTCTCTCCTTCCTTCCCCCTTCCTTCCTTCCTTCCTTCCTTTGTTCCCTCCCCCCCCCCCCCCCTTCCCCCCCCCTCCCCCCCCCCCCCCCTCCGCCCGTATCTATAGTTCACTTCTTAGGTACCTAGTCACTGACAAAGAATCACAAGGCACTCATTTCCCCTGCCCTCAGTGGTTCACAGCATATTAGGGGGAAAGGCGCTGTGGTGGCGGAGCACTTCTCATAGCGTGCTGGGAACAAACCCTTGTGTTGGAGTCTGTGGCAGATTAGGAGGCACATTTGACCTGTTATTTCAGAATCTCTCAGGTCTCTATGGATTTTTCCTACTCCTACTCATTTCAATTCCCATTTCTTTTTCCCCCTCGATAGTCTCCATGAAGCTTACTTTTAAAAACCCCAAATTCTCCATTTTCCATCTCTCTATTCCCTGTTTCTGAAGAACTTGGGCAATGATAACAAGTGTTCTTAAACCATGCTGCAGTTCCACAGCTTTCTGAACTTTGAAGTGTTAAAGGCCAAGTATCCAGGGAGTTTGTACATACCTGACATTGAGGGGGTTTGTTTTGTTTTGTTTTAAGCTTTTAATGGAAGTGGTCAAGGGAAACAGAAGCTATCAGGGAAAATGCAGGCTTTCTTGATTACTTCAAGACTAGTTATCTCTCTTTGCTCTTTCTTACTGCTTACCGTTTTTTCACAATTGGCTCAGATGGTTTGCTCCCATGAAACTTCATGTACCTGTTTTCCCCCCAGTTTTATTGAGATATAATAGACCTACATCACTGTAGAAATCTAAGATGTACAACATAATGATTTGACTTACATATTGTGAAATGATTACCATGAAGTTTAGTTAATAGCCATCATCTCATATAGATACAGGAAAAAAAAAAGAAAATGTATTTTTTTCTTGTTATGAGAATTCTTAGGATTTACTCTAAAAACTTTCATATATACCATACAGTCATGTTAACGGTAGTCATCATGTTGTACACACCTAGTATTTACTAGTATTTACTTACCTTATCACTGGAAGTTTGTATCTTTTGTACCTTCCTCCATTTGCTTTCCCCCCACCACCGTTCCCTGCCTTTGGTGTTCACAATTGCTATCTCTGAGGTGTTTTTTTGTTTTGTTTTGTTTCATCTTTTTAATAGTCTACATATAAGCAATATCGTATAGTGTTTGTCTTTCTTTGTCTAAATATTTCACTTAGCATAATACCTTCAAGGTCCATCCATGTTGTCACAAATGGCAACATTTCCTTCTTTTTATCACAGAATAATGCTCTGTTGTATACACCACAATTTCTTTTTTTTTTTTTAGAGATTTTATTTATTTATTTGACAGAGAGAGAAACAGTGAGAGAGGGAACACAAGCAGAGGGAGTGGGAGAGGGAGAAGCAGGCTTCCCGTGGAGTGGGGAGCCCGATGTGGGGCTCGATCCCAGGTCCCTGGATCATGACCTGAGCTGAAGGCAGACGCTTAACGACTGAGCCACACAGGCGCCCCTACACCACAATTTCTTCATCCATTCATCTGTTGATAAACACTAAGATTGTTTCATGTCTGGATTATTTTAAGTATCGCTTCTATATACAGGTGCAGATATCTCTTCAACATAGTGTTTTTGTTTCCTTTAGGCATGTTCCCCAAAGTGGAATTGCTTGATTACATGTTCTATGTTTAATTTTTTGAGGAACCTCCATACTGTTTTCAAGAGTGGCTGTTATCAACTTACAATCCCTTCAACAGTGCACAAGGGTTCTCTTTTCTCCACACCCTCACCAGCATTTGTTCCCTTTTGTCTTTTCCATGACAGCCATGCTCACGTATGTGAGGTGATAGCTCATTGTGGTTTTGATTTTCATTTCCCTGATGACTAGTGATGTTGAGCATCTTTTCATGTATGTGTTTAGCCATTTGTACATTTATTTTAGAAAATGTCTATTCACGTACTCTGCCAATTTTTTAAATTGGATTCTTTGTTTTTTTTTTCTATTGAGTTATATGTGTTCCTTATATACTTTGGACATTAATCCCTCATCAAATATACCATTTGCAAACTTTGTTTTTTCCCATTTCATAGGTTGTCATTTCATTTTGTTGATCATTTATTTTGCCGTGCAAAAGCTTTTTAGTTTGATGTAGTCCCTATTGTTTATTTTTTATTTTGGTGCTTGTGCATTAGGTGTCATATCCAAAAAATAACTGCCAAGACCCATGTCAGGGAGCTTTTTTCCTATTTTTTTCTTCTAGGAATGTCATGGTTTCTGGTCTTATATATAAGTCTTTAATCAATTTCAAGTTAATTTTTGTAAGTGGTATAACATAGGGGTCTAGTTTTATTATTTTAGATGTGCATATTTAAATATTCCCAGCACCATTTATTGTAAAGACTGTCTTTTCTCCACTGAGTATGCTTGATTCCTTTGTCAAATATTAATTGACTGTATATGCATGGGTTTATTTCTGGGCTCTTACTTCACTTGGTCTATGTGTGTTTTGATGCCAGTACCTTACTGTTTTGATTACTATAGCTTTATAATATAGTTTAAGATTGGGAAGGATGATGCCTCCTGCTTTGTTCTCCTTTCTCAGGATTGCTTTGGCTATTTGGGGTCTTTTGTGTTTCATAAAATTTTAGAATTTTTTTCTACTTCTATAAAAAGGATCATTAGACTCTTTATAGGGATTGCATTGAATCCATAGATGACTTGGGGTAATATGGACATTTTAACAATACTAATTCTCTTAATCCATGAGCACAAGTTACCTTTCCATTTATTTGTGTCTTCAGTTTCTTTCATCAAATATCTTCAGTGAAAGATTTTTCACCTCTTTGGTTAAATTTATTCTTAAGTATTTTATTGTTTTTGATGGTATTGTAAATAGGATTGTATTCTTTATAACCTTTCAGATAATTCTTTGATACTTAACTGTTAATATTAATATGATTGTAAAAGTAAGTGGTAAAAGTTAAAAGTAAGCCAAATTCATGATGAGTCTCATATAGGTATGAGATTGTACAAACTGCAGTGATCCCCAAAAATACCAGCAACCAAAATAGTAATGACACCTCCATCCCCACCCTAGTGCAGCCACTTGTATTCCTTGAGAGCAAAAAAAAAGGAATCCCAGGGTATAAGTTTGGAGAAGAATAAAAAAGGCCAGGAGAAAAGTAAGTGAGGAGCAAGACAGTTCTACAGGTCTTATAGTAACTTCAGCCTGTGTCCTGGTCTGCTGGATTGTATGAGACAGGAGCTCCTTTCTGCAGCTTTCATCAATATTGGTGAACATTCCTACATAAAAACAATGTTACTTAGACTGATTCTGTTTTTCTATTGCTGGGGGTCTCATTCCTAATACCAGCAATGAACCTCATTCTTACTCACCTAAAGCCACCTTCCTGATTTCAAGGAGAAAAATATAACAGGTCACTTTAGTTAGTAGTGGGAACTTATATTCAACCCTGCATAGAATCCCATTTTTGCTAGTTATCATGAATCTCACCTCCTGAAATAGATGGGTTGGTATTGGGCCATGACTTCTGTTTTTCTGTACATCCTGTATTTATTCTTTGGCATAGGTTATGAAGCGTATCATTGTTGAATGTCCATCAATGCTTCATACATCCTAGGATCCGCCTTCTACAGTAAATTCAGAGCTTCTACATATTTATTTCATGGGAAAACTTTAAACTGGACTTTCTTGAGCGAAGTATGTCTCTTCTACCTCATTTATATCTCATCCCAGCAAACACAGCTATAATATGCACCATATGGAGTTATAAATCCTTCAGGCGGGAAAAGACCTTTTTGAATTTGCCACCCTGCTATGGAGGCCAAGGGCATGTTGCCCTAAAATGTGCCACTTTGGCATATTGATTATTTTAAATAAAATTTACTTGAGAGACAGCTTATGCAGGAAGAGCACTCAGACCCTATCTGACCCCTTGAAAGCAGGAAATAAATCTCCCATGTGAAGAATACCGTCCCTGTACCAGGAGGTAAAGAGACATCCTCATCAGAGATAGGCCATTTAAAGACCAGACATCTATATAAACCACCCTTATTACTTTTTACTAATTGACCACCCCAGCCCAAATTCTGTTTAGAATTCCTTACTAATTGAAGTTCCCAAAGCTAAATTTTCTTTGCCCTGTCAATTCCCTACAGATTTATTGTCTCTGTCTAAAAAGTATAAGAACTGTCTGGCTTGGTCATTTCTTTAGGTGTCAGTTTTGTAATTGGGCCTCAATGTGCACATAATAAAATGTTTTTTCTCCTATTAATCTGTCTCATGTAAATTTAATTCTTAGTCCAGCTGGAAGAACTTGATGGTAGAGAAGAATTTTTCTTTCCCTTCACTGCTAAGAATCTGATAGTTACCTTAAAGATAGATTGATCTGAATGTCCAGGAAGTCATAAAGACTTCCCCTTTTTTGTTCTTTAGATTTTCTCAGAGTTCTTTCTTTACACATCAAAATTATTGTATGAGGTTGGTTACATAAGCTAATATGTATTCTACTCCAGGAGTGACGTCAAGAATTTTTAAGAGTACTTTTTTTCTATGTGATTTTTTTCATGATCTCTGATGCAGAGCCAAACCTGTGAAGTGTAGCTCCACTGTGTCCTACACATTCTCTCGGGCTACCATAGGTGGTGTAGACACTCTCCTTTCACCCAAATCAAATGTTCCTCAGTCTTCCAGGCAAACCTCAAAGCCCCCTTTTCCATGAAACATTATTGCCTCCCACCCAGTCTAGAGCATCAATCCTCCTGTGTTGGTCCCCCAGCATCTGTGTTGGTGTCTGAATTATAGGTCTCTCATTCCACCTTACCTTAAGTAGTAGCGATTGTGGGCATGCCTCGCATTTCCACCAGACTACTAGAAAGCACCTTGAGAAGTTGTGAACCTCTTTGCTTTCCTTGAAATCCAGCACTGGGCTATGCCTGAATGTGTATTTATTGAGTTAAAAACAATAAACATATATACTTGGAAATAGGGAGATTTCCTAGCTCATTTAAGCTCAGGCTATTTCCATGTAAATAATTTGTGAGGATCAGCCCAGACACAACTGGTTGGTTAATTTTCTATATACAAAAATACTTTCTTTGGTGGTTAGGTTGAGGTTCTTTTTCTAAATAGCCTTCAGATAGCTAATGTCTGTAAAATTGACATCAGCCTATTATAAATGTTGAGATAAACATAATAGAAAAACACTGCACAGATATCAGAAGATCTCCATTCTAGTTTCAGCTCTGACACTAATATGCTACGTGACCTGAGTGAGTTCCTTCTATTTCTGAGCCTTAGCTGCCTTAGGCACAAAATGAAAAGAATATGCTATGCAGCACTTTTCTTATGGTTCTGCTCAAGTATCTCTCAAATCAGTGGTTCTTGATGCCAGTTTTATATCACAATGTCCAAGGGGCTTTAATTCAAAAAACAAAACAAGTAACAACAAAAACAAAATCCAGATGTCCAGGTAGTTTGTCCAAAGATTCTGATACCCATGTGTTTGAGGTGGGAGCTAGGATTCATGTGCACCAGAATATTATCATGTAAGTAGCATTTCAGTTTAGTGTAGTATGCATGCAGATTTGGCAACAACTCTCTTAAATGAAAAGGAAAAAATATATATATTCCAGTCACATGAAAGTTCATAGTCTTGAAGCAGTGCAGTGCAAAATCTCAATTTCTTTTAAGTGTCAAATGTATCTTAAAACTAGCCTCCAATTTATTGTTTTACTGAAAAATATTGAAAATACTGAAAATCTATGCTAAGATAAAGAGAAGAGGAAAGGTTTAATAAAGTTCTAGGTTCACTGATATATATTCAAGGAAAAAAAAAGAGAAAAGTCACACATACTCTAAGAGCATTGATGTAACATTGCATATAAGAGACTTGGAAGGAGAAAAAGTCATAGTAGGGTCATAGGAACTGAGCCTTCTTTAGTATCTCTTGAGAAACATACAAAATTTATAATATTTAAAAATTAATTTTGACTCTGGATTATATTACCATGTTCGCTACTTGGGGGCATAGACTCAGCCATGTGATAAATTATTTTTTAAAGGTTTCACAGCCTTTTAAACTTCAGTGTATTAAAATAAAAATAATGTAATTCAAGGTCAGTGGGACAGATTCTGAGGGCATAGAGGGATTTGCAGTAGTAATTCTAGGGAGTACACAGCTCTGAAGATAAGCTCTGGTTCTATGTGAGAGATTTTTGCTTTTTTCCCTACTTGGGCTAGGACCTCTGGATTCACAGTAGGATCAGCAGTTTGTGTGAGGCCAGCATACTATTTCAGCCAAGCAAGCAGAGATCACTAGAAGTTCTTCAAAGTATGCTATCATGCCAACTCTCTTGAGGTGGCAACTGCCTACTGTTATTGAAGGTTTCATGGCAGCCACATCTGATAGGCTTGCAAAGACCAGAAGAGCAGAACAGAAAAATATGATATTTGGGCCATCTATGGTTGCCAATCATGGATTCTGTCATGCATTTTCTTAAAGAAAATATTTGGTTTCCTCTAACAATTCCGTATTTTTATCTGCCCTAAACTTGTAGTACATTTATACTCTGTTGAAGATTGTCATTTAATGCCAAAATGCAATAAAATTGTAATATAAAAAAGAGCAAAGAATATGGAAGCAAAAAGGAATTGAGATTTGAAAAAAAAATCAGTATCATTGAGTAGTGTAAGAGGTGCATTCCTAGAGAAAAGTCACTGAGTTTCACATCAAACAATGGACTGTTGACATCTGTAAAGGAAACCACAATGCAGCACCTGTCCTACTATTATGATATGCACACAGTTTTACTGGCACAGCAGTCACGCCAGATCTGGGGTCTCAAAACATGATAATCAGAATATTCAGGTTTCAAATGAAAATCACTCATCATGTCAAGAACAAGGAAGACCTAAACTGAATTATAAAAGGTAACAATAAATGACACCACCAAGATGACAGAAATGTTAGAATCATCTGACACAAATTTAAGATCAGCTATCCAAGAAATGCTTCAACAATTATGAACATCCTTGAAACAAATAAAAAGAAAGTCTCAGCAAGGAAATGGAAAACTTGAGTAGAACCACACAGAAGTTCTAATATAAAATATAGTAAACAAAACAAAACTCAATGGCTAGGTTCAACAGCAAATAGAGGAGTTAGAGGAAGGAATCTGTGCACCTGATGCTGAAGCAATAGAAATTATAGAATCAGAACCACAGAGAAAAAAACACAGAACCACAGTAAACTGAAAAAAAAAAAAAAAAAAGAGCCTAAGGAACATGTGAGAATATAAGAAAAGTTATAGCATTCTTATCACCGGATTCCTGGAAGAAGGGGGGGAAAAAGAATAGCTGACAAAGTAATTTGAAACTTTCCAAATTTGGCACAAAACGTAAGGATACAGATTCAAGGAGCTGAGTGAACCCCGAACAGCATAAGTCTAAAGAAATCCAGACTAAGACCCACTATAGTGAAATTTCTTAAAACTAGAGATAAACTGAAAATCATGGGAAAAAGCAAGCAAAGAAAGAGAAAAACTGCTTACTTGTAGAGGGAAAACCCTCCAAATGACAGCTGATTTCTCACCAGAATCTATGAAGGCCAGAAGGAATTAGCATCATATTTTCAAGTACTGAAAGAAAAGTCAACTCAAAATTCTGTATCCAGTTTTTTCTAAGAAACAAAAGGGTAAATCAAGATATTTTCAGATGAAATAAAACTAACAGAACTTGTTACCAGAAACCTTACCCTAAAAGAAAGCAAAAGAAATTTCTTTAAACAGAAAAGCAATGATAAAAGAAGGACACTTAGAATATCAGAAAGGAAGAAAGAACAAGGTAAGCAAAAAATATGGATAAATACAATGATTTTTTTCCTCTTCTTGAACCTTCTGTGTTGTTTGACAGATAAAGCAAAAATTATAACACTGTCTGATGTGGTTCTAAATGTATTAGAGAAAATATTCAAGGCAATCATATAAAAAAATTGCTATGGATTGAATTGTGCTGTCCACCCCATTCATATGTTGAAATCCTCTCCCGATGTGATGGTATTTAAAGATAAGCCTTTGAGAGATAATTATTTAAATGAAGTCATCAGGATGGGGCCCTTATAAGAAGAGATACCAGAGTGTGTGCTTGCTCGCTCTCTCTTCCTCCTCTCTCTGACCTCCCCTTAACTCTTCTTTCTCTCTCTCTCTTCCTCTCTTCTTCTCCCTCTCCCACTTCCCCTCAGCCTTTTTTTCTCTCTGTCATGTGAAGACACAGGATGAAGGTGGCCTTCTGCAAGCCAGGAAGACAGTCGTTACCAGAACTAGACCATGCTGGCACCCTAATATCAGATTGCCAGCCTCAATAACTGTGAGAAATATGTTTCTATTGTTTAAGCCACCCAGTCAAAGGTATTTGGTTATGGAAGCCCTAGATAACTAAGACACACATGGAGGAGGGAAAAAGACATAAAAAGAAGGAAGATTTTCATTTAGCCGAGTTAAATGATGATACAAGTAGACTATTAAATTACTTACATGTAATATAATACCCATGGTAACCACTAAAACTACACAAATAAATACACTAAAAAACACTAGCAATAAATCAAACTGGAATTCTAAAAATATTCAAGCAACCCACAGAAGAATAGGAAAAAGAAGGAGAAACCAATGATAAACCAAAATGGCAAACTTAAGCCCTGTTACATCAATAACTACATTAAATGAAATTATTTAAACACATGCTACATTAAATGAGATGATTCAAAAACACCAATTAAAAGACAGAGATTGACAGAGTGGATTAGAAAACATTACCCATCAATAGGTTGCTACAAAAAGGTCACTCTGAGTATAAAATAGGCAATTTGATAGTAAAAGAGTGAAAAAGAAATATTATTTAGGATAGAGGAGGAGCAAGATGGCAGAGAAGTAGGAGAACTAAATTTGATCTGGTCCCAGGAATGCAGCTAGATAGTTATCAAACTATTCAGAATACCTACAAACTCAACAGGAGACTGAAGAAAGGAATAGCGGCAATTCTACGAACAGAAAAGTGACCATTTTCTGGAATGTAGGACATGCGGAGGAGTGAATCTGAGGCGCTATTTGGGAAGATAGACCGCAGTGATGAGGGAACCTCTGTCAGCCAGCTACTGGCAAGTGAGAGAGCGGTGGAACACAAAATCAGAACTTTTCGAAGTCTGCTCCTCTGAGCGACATCACTCCAGTGGCTGGCGGGGGGGGGGGGGGGGGGTGGAACCCTCACTGGGACAGTGTGGTCCCAGGACCCTCGGGGTCACAGAGAGACTGAGGGTGCCTGAGTGTGGCAGAGCTCCCAGGTATTAGAGTGGGGAAGTTGGCTGCAAAGACAGAGCCAAGGAGTGGACTCTCAGCTCAGGGTTGCCACAAACTGTGACCTGTGGCACAGTCGGGGCATTGCTCTATGAGCAGGGACCCAAGGGGCAGATCCAGGGAGACTCCCCTTCTTCCCCCGGGAGGAGTGGTGCAGGAGCCCACCACAGGAATCTGCTAGGTTTGGAGACTCCAAATGGTGTCATGTGCCAGAGATAGAAACGCTCGGTCACAGGCCCAATGAGCACAGAGTGTGGCTGGAGATCAGGGAGACAGCAGTGACTGACTGCTTTTCTCTGAGGGCTCACTGAGGAGTCGGGCCCCAAGCTCTCTTCTCCTCTGGGACCAGAGATTGGGAGGCCACCATTTTCACTCTCCTCTTCCAAAGCTATATGGAAAGCTTTCAGGGAACAAAAGCTATTGAGAGCAAACCTAAGCAGATTACTTAGCCGGGCCCCTGCCAAGGGTGGTGCAATTCTGCCTCTGGAAAGACATTTGAGAATCACTGCAACAGGCACCTCTCCTAGAAGATCAGGCAGAACATCCAGCTAAGACCAAGTTTACCGATCAATGAGAACAGCAAAACACCAGCACTAGGGGAATACAGCACATAGAATTCGTGGCTTTTCCCCTATGATTCTTTAGTCTTTCAAAGTTAATTTTTTAAATTTTCTTTTTCTATTTTTTTAGTTGAATTTTTCTTCTTTCCTTTTCAACCAACATCTTATCAATTCCTTTTTAAATTTTTTTAAATTTTTCATTTTTACAGTCATATTCTGTCTCTTCATTGTATTTAACCTTATTTCATATATATATAAGATTTTCATTCTTTAAAATTTTGGGAGGCAATTTCTTCTAACAGACCAAAATACACCCAAAATCTAGTGTGTGGCTCTGTTCTATTCACCAGCCTGATCATATTCTTTTTTTTTTTTTCTTTCTTTTCTCCCTGGTTTCAGTTCTCTTCTGATTTGTTTAGTGTATACGTTTTGGGGGTTGTTGTTACTCTTTTAGCATTTTGTTGTCTCATTCATCTATTCTCCTCTGGACAAAATGACAAGATGGAAAAACTCACCCCAAAAAAAAGAAGAAGGGCAGTACCAACTGCCAGGGACCTAATCAATACAGATATTAGTAAGATGTCAGAAGTAGAGTTCAGAATGACAATTATAAAGATACTAGCTGGGCTTGAAAAAAGCATAGAAGATACTAGAGAATCCCTTTCTGGAGAAGTGAAAGAACTAAAATCTAACCAAGTAGAAATCAAAAAGGCTATTAATGAGGTGGAATAAAAAATGGAGGCACTAACTGCTAGGATAAATGAGGCAGAAGAGAGAATTAGTGATATAGAAGACCAAATGATGGAGAATAAAGAAGCTGGGGAAAAGAGAGATAAACAACTGGATCACGAGGGCAGAATTCGAGAGATAAGTGATACCATAAAGCAAAATAACATTAAAATAATTGGAATCCCAGAAGAAGAAGAAAGAGATAGAGGGGAAGAAGGTATATTGGAGTAAATTATAGCAGAGAACTTCCCTAATTTGGGGAAGGAAACAGGCATCAAGATCCAGGAGGCACAGAGAACCCCTCTCAAAATCACTAAAAATAGGTCAACAACCCGACATCTAATAGTAAAACTCACAAATCTCAGAGACAAAGAGAAAGTCCTGAAAGAAGCTAAGGACAGGAGGTCAGTAACCTACAAAGGTAGAAACATTAGATTGGCAGCAGACCTATCCACAGAGACCTGGCAGGCCAGAAAGGACTGGCATGATATATTCAGAGCACTAAACGAGAAAAATATGCAGCCAAGAATATTATATCCAGCTAGGCTGTCATTAAAAATGGAGAGATAAAAAGCTTCCAGGAAAAACGAAAACTAAAAGAATTTGCGAACATGAAACCAGCCCTACAAGAAATATTGAAAGGGGTCCTCTAAGCAAAGAGAGAGCCTAAAAGTAACATAGACCAGAAAGGAACAGAGACAATATACAGTAACAGTCACCTTACAGGCAATACAATGGCACTAAATTCATATCTTTCAATAGTTACCCTGAATGTAAATGGGTGAAATGCCCCAATCAAGACACAGGGTAACAGATTGGATAAAAAAAACAAGGCACATCGATATGCTGTCTGCAAGAGACTCATTTTAGACCAAAAGACACCTCGAGATTGAATGTGAAGGGGTGGAAAACACTTTACCATGCTAATGGACATCAAAAGAAAGCTGGGGTGGCAATCCTTATATCAGACAAATTAGATTTTTTTAGAGATTTGATTTATTTATTTGACACAGAGACAGACAACAAGAGAGGGAACACAAGTAGGGGGAGTGTGAGAAGGAGAAGCAGGCTTCCCGCTGAGCAGGGAGACTGATGTGGTGCTTGGTCCTAGGAACCTGGGATCATGACTTGAGCTGAAGGCAGATGCTTAATGGCTGAGCCACCCAGGTGCCCCCAGACAAATTAGATTTTAAACCAAAATCTATAATAAGAGATAAGGATACTACATCATACTTAAAAGGTCTATCCAACAAGAAGATATAACAATTTTAAATATCTATACACCTAACATGGAAGCAGCCAATTATAAAAGCCAATTAATAACAATCAAAAAAGACATTGAAAATAATACAATAAGAGTAGGGGGTCTATAATACCCCCTCACTGAAATGGACAGATCATCTAAGCAAAAGATCAACAAGGAAATAAAGACTTTAAATGAAACACTGGACCAAATGGACTTCACAGATATATTCAGAACATTTCATCCCAAAGCAACAGAATACACATTCTACTCTAGTGCACATGGAACATTCTTCAAAATAGATCACATCCTGTGTCACAAATCAGGTCTCAACCAGTACCAAAAGATTGGGATCATTCCCCGCATATTTTCGGACCACAATGCTTTGACACTAGAACTAAATCACAAGAGGAAAGGTGGAAAGAACTCAAATACACGGAAGCTAAAGAGCATCCTACTAACGAATGAATGAGTCAACCAGGAAATTAAAGAAGAATTTTTAAAAATTCATGGAAACAAATGAAAATGAAAACACAACTGTTCAAAATCGTTGGGGTGCAGCAAAGGTGGTCCTAAGAAGAAAGTATATGGCAATAAAAGCCTTTCTCAAGAAACAGAAAGGTCTCAAATATACAGTCTAACCCTACACCTAAAGGAGCTGGAGAAAGAACCACAAATAAAGCCTAAACCCAGCAGGAGAAAAATAGTAAAGATCAGAGCAGATATCAATGAAACAGAAACCAAAGGAACAGTGGAACAGATCAATGAAACTAGGAACTGGTTTTTTGAAAGAATTCAAACCCCTGGCCAGACTTATCAAAAAGAACAGAGAAATGACCCAAATAAATAAAATAATGAATGAAAGAGGAGAGATCACCAACAACACCAAAGAAACACAATTATAAGAACATATTATGAGCAGCTATATGCCAGCAAATTAGATAATCTGGAAGAAATGGATGCATTCCTAGAGATGAATAAACTACCAAAACTGAACCTGGAAGAAATAGAAAACCTGAACAGACCCATAACCAGCAAGGAAATTGAAGCAGTCATCAAAAATCTCCCAACAAACAAAAGCCCAGGGCCAGACGGCTTCCCATGGAAATTCTACCAAATATTTAAAGAGGAATTAATACCTATTCTTCTGAAACTGTTCCAAAAAATAGAAATGGAAGGAAAACTTCCAAACTCATTTTACGAGGCCACCATTACCTTGACCCCAAAATCAGACAAAAACCCCATCAAAAAGGAGAATTACAGACCAATATCCTTGATGAACAGGGATGCAAAAATTCTCACCAAAATACTAGCCAATAGGATCCAACAGTACATTAAAAGGATTATTCACCATGATCAAGTGGGATTTATTCCTGGGCTGCAATAGTTCAACATCCACAAATCAATCGATATGATATAATACATTAATAAAAGAAGGAACAGGAACAATATGATCCTCTCAATAGATGCAGAAAAAGCATTTGACATAGTACAGCATCCTTTCTTGATTAAAACTCTTCACAGTGTAGGGATAGTGGGTACATACATCAATATCCTAGAAGTCATTTCATAGAATGAAAAAACCATGGTGAATATCATTCTCAATGGAGAAAAAACTGAGAGATTTTCCCCTAAGGTCAGGAACATGGCAGGGATGTCCACTATTACCACTGGTATTCAACATAGTACTAGAAGTCCTAGCCTCAACAATCAGACAACAAAAAGAAATAAAACACATCCAAATTGGCAAAGAAGTGAAACTCTTACTTTTTGCAGATGATATGATACTTTATGTGGAAAACCCAAAAGATGCCACCCCAAAACTGCTAGAACTCATACAGGAATTCAGTAAAGTGGCAGGATATAAAATAAATGGACAGAAATCAGTTACATTTTTATACCCCACAAGACGGAAGAAAGAGAAATTAAGGAGTTGATCCCATTTACAATTGCACCCAAAACCATAAGATACCTAAGAATAAATCTAACCAAAGAGGCAAAGAATCTGTACTCAGAAAACTATAAAATACTCATGAAAGAAATTGAGGAAGACACAAAGAAATGGAAAAACATTCCATACTCGTGGATTGGAAGAACAAATATTGTGAAAATGTCTATGTTACCAAGAGCAATCTGCATATTTAATGCAATCCTCATCAAAATACCATCCACTTTTTTCACAGAAATGGAACAAAGAATCCTAAAATTTGTATGGAACCAGAAAAGACCCCAAATAGCCAGAGGAATGTTGAAAAAGAAAAGCAAAGCTGGTGGCACCACAATTCCGGACTTCAAGCTCTATTACAAAGCTGTCATCATCAAGACAGTGTGGTACTGGCACAAAAACAGACACATAGATCAATGGAACAGAATAGAGAGCCCAGAAATGGACCCTCAGCTCTATGGTCAACTAATCTTTTGACAAAGCAGGAAAGAATGTCCAATGACAAAAAGACAGCCTCTTCAACAAATGGTGTTGGGAAAATTGGACAGCCACATGCAGAAGAATGAAACTGGACCATTTCCTTACACCACACACAAAAATAGACTCCAAATAGTTGAAAGACCCAAATGTGAGACAGGAGTCCATCAAAATCCTTGAGAAGAACACAGGCAGCAAACTCTTCGACCTCAGCTGCAGCAAATTCTTCCTAGATACATTGCCAAAGGCAAGGGAAGCAAGGGCAAAAATGAATATTGGGATTTCATCAAGATAAAAAGCTTCTGCACAGCAAAGGAAACAGTCAACAAAACCAAAAGACAACCGACAGAATGGGAGAAGATATTTGCAAATGACATATCAGATAAAGGGCTAGTATCCAAAATCTATAAAGAACTTATCAAACTCAACACCCAAAGAACAAATGACCCAATCAAGAAATGGGCAGAAGACATGAACAGACATTTTTCCAAAGAAGACATCCAAATGGCCAACAGACACATGAAAAAGTGCTCAACATCGCTCAGCTTCAGGGAAATCCAAATCAAAACCTCAATGAGATACCACCTCACACCAGTCAGAATGGCTAAAATGAACAAGTCAGGAAACAACAGATGTTGGCGGGGATGCGGAGAAAGGGGAACCCTCCTACACTGTTGGTGGGAATGCAAGCTGGTGCAGCCACTCTGGAAAACAGTATGGAGGTTCCTCAAAAAGTTGAAAATAGAGCTACCTTATGACCCAGCAATTGCACTACGAGTATTTACCCCAAAGATACAAATGTGATCTGAAGGGGCACATGAACCCCAATGTTTATAGCAGCAATGTCCACAATAGCCAAACTATGGAAAGAGCCTAGATGTCCATCAACAGATGAATGGATAAAGAAGATGTGGTATTTATATACAATGGAATATTATGCAGCCATCAAAAAATGAAATCTAGCCTTTGCAATGATGTGGATGGAACTAGAGGGTATTATGCTAAGCAAAATATAGTCAGTCAGAGAAAGACAAGTATCATATGATCTCACTGATATGAGGAATTTGAGAAACAAGACAGAGGATCATAGGGGAAGGGAGGAAAAAATGAAGTAAGATGAAACCAAGAGGGAGACAAACCATAAGAGACTCAATCTCAGGAAAAAAACTGAGTGTTGCTGGAGTTGAGGGGTGTGGGAGGGATAGGGTAGCTGGATGATGGACATTGGGGAGGGTACGTACTATGGTGAGCCCTGTGAATTGTGCAAGACTGATGAATCACAGACCTGTACCTTTGAAACAAATAATACATTATATGTTAATTAAAAAATTTAAAAAAAGAAGTATTATTTAAAAAAAACAAGGAAGCAGTGACTATATTAATAGCCAATAAAGTAGATTTTATCACAGAGAAAATTACCAGAGATAGAAAGGGAGGTTATATACCATAAAAGTATCAATGTATCAAGAAGATACAACAATCCAAATGTATATGCACTGAACAACAAAGCTGCAAAATACACGAAGCAAAATCAGAACTGAAAGGAATATAGACAAATCCACAATTATAGCTGAAAACTTTAACATCCCTTTTTCAGCAATTGATGAAACAACTAAACAGAAAATCAGTAAGGATACAGAGGATCCAACACCATCAGTCAGCATGATCTAATCGATATTTATTGAACACTCTACCCCACAAAAATAGAATACAAACTCTTTTCAATGCCCACAGAACATATACCAAGATACAACATATATTAGGCCACAAAACAAACCTTAGTAAATTTAAATGATTTGAAAGAGTGTCAGTGAAATCAAACTAGAAATTTTTAACCAAAAGTTAAGAACATCATCTTCAAACACTTGGAAACTAAACAGCGTGTTTCTAAATATTTCATATCTAAATAATTCATGGGTCAAAGAGGAAGTCTCGAGAAATTAAAAAAAACATAGAGGTAAATTAAAATAAAATATATCAAAATGTGTTAGAGCTAATGTAGGCAGAGAGGAACTGTCAAAGCATTTAATATATAGAAGAAAGGAAAACTCTCATATCAATAATCTAAGCTCCCACCTCAGGATCCTAAAAAGAGAACAGCAAAATAAAGCCAAAACAAGAAGAAAGAGGGAAATTATAAAGATAGGAGCAAAGGGAATGAAATTGAAAACAAAGCACCTACTTCATAATAACCGCTCAAAGAATGGTAATCATATCATCATTGTCTATCCACGGCTAAAGTGTTTGGTCTCATCCTCCTTTAGAAAATATTTTTGGGAATTTATTCAAATATATGAATATTTTTTGTTTATAAACATACACAGATATTTGCCTACAAATATGCTTTGCATGCTAAGAATAAAAAAATTTTTAAATACATAAAAATAGATAAAATTAATTAAAGATACTATACTTTCATTCTTATTCAAAGTCTTGTCTTGGCCCCTCAATTTGGAGACCAATAATTGAACATCATGATCAAAGGGCTACCCATTCTTTTTTTATTTTTATTTTTTTTATTATGTTCAGTTAGCCACTGTATCATTAGTTTTGATGTAGTATTCAGTGACTTATTAGTTACGTGTAACACCCAGGGTTCATCACAGCATGTGCCCTCCTTAATACCCATCACCCTGTTACCCCCTCGCCCAGGCCCTCCCCTCCAATACCCTCAGTTTGTTTCCCAGGGTCCATAGTCTCTCATGGTTTGTCTCCCTCTCTGATTTCTCTCCCTTTGGATTTCCCTCCCTTCCCCTATGGTCCTCCGGGCTATTGTTTATGTTCCACATATGAATGAAACCATATGATAATTGTCTTTCTCTGCTTGACTTACTTCACTTAGCATAATCGCCTCCAGTTCCATCCATGTTGATGTCAATGGTGGGTATTCATCGTTTCTGATGGCTGAATAATATTCCACTGTATATATGGACCACATCTTCTTTATCCATTCATCTGTTGAAGGACACCTCGGCTCCTTCCACAGTTTGGCTATTGTGGACATTGTTGCTGTGAACATTGGGGAGTACGTGCTCCTTTTTTTCACTACATCTGTATCTTTGGGGTAACTACCTAGTAGTGCAATTGCTGGATTGTAGGGTAGCTCTATTCTTAACATCTTGAGGAACCTCCAGACTGTTTTCCAGAGTGGCTGCACCAGCTTGCATTCCCACCAACCATGTAAGAATGTTCCCCTTTCTCCACATCCTCAGCAACATTTGTTGTTTGCTGTTTTGTTCATTGTTGCCATTCTAACTGGTGTAAGGTGATATCTCACTGTGATTTTGATTTGTATTTCCCTGATAGCTAGTGATGTTGAGCATTTTCTCATGTGTCTGTTAGCCATTTGTATGTCTTCTTTGGAGAAATGTCTGTTCATGTCTTCTGTGCATTTTTTGACTGGGTTATTTGTTTTTTGAGTGTTGAGTTTGAGAAGTTCTTTATAGATCTTGGATATCAGCCCTTTATCTGTAATGTCATTTGCAAATATCTTCTCCCATTGCATGGGCTGCCTCTTAGTTTTGTTGACTGTTTCCTTTGCTGTGCAGAAGCTTTTTATCTTGATGAAGTTCCAAAAGTTCATTTTTGCTTTTGTTTCACTTGCCTTTGGAGACGTGTCTTGAAAGAAGTTGCTGTGGCCAATGTCAAAGAGGTTACTGCCTGTGTTCCCCTGTAGGATTTTGGCAGATTCCTGTGTCACACTGAGGTCTTTCATCCATTTTGAGTTTATCTTTGTGTATGGTGTAAGAGAATGGTTCAGTTTCATTCTTCTGCATGTAGCTGTCCAATTTTCCCAGCACCATTTATTGATGAGACTTCTTTTTTCCATTGTATATTTTTTCCTGATTTGTCAACGATTAGTTGACCATAGAGTTGAGGGTCTATTTCTGGAGTCTCTATTCTGTTCCATTGGTCTATGTGTCTGTTTTGGTGCCAATACCACGCTGTCTTGGTGATCAGGGCTACCCATTCTTTAAGGCTCAGCTGAAGTACCATATTTTCCAGGAAGCTCTTGCTAATCACCTCAGTTCCCAGGGAAAATTCTTTTCTCTGAACAACTATAATAAATCTTACTGTGCCTCTTTTTTTATACATATACTATCCTAATGATCAGGATAACCATATGCCTAACTTGCTTCCTGACATAAATGTAATCCTCAAAAATACATATAAAGAAGTACATATAAAAACCTGTGGATTTGAATGCTTGACAAAGAAATAAGGAAAGGAAAATATCAAACATTCTCACAAAGATAATAATATTAAAAATCAGGGAGTTGAGGGACAGGGAGTTGGGTGACCATGTTTTTTCTAAGATGTTAAAGTAAGGGTCATAAGTTGGTAGTCCAGGGGCCAAATTCAATCTATACTTGTGGTATATCTGCCCAGAACAGCGTTTTGGATTATGTTTTATGTAATTGCCTTTAGACTGGGCATGCATTCTTCCTGTTGGCTATAGCTTCTTAACTCCTAAATTTGATAAGACTTCAGATGTTTTTGCTTCCTAATCCCCTGATGTAATTTGACTTTGACAACCCTCTGAGAGTATTTATACTTTATAGACCAATATACTAAATTACAAAGAGTAGTAATCTAAGAATCAGAAGACCTGGGTTCTAAGATTGGGGTGCCAACCTGTGTCACCTGGAGCAAGTCCTATTTCTTCTCTAAAACACAGATTCTTCAGCTACAGAATGGGTTGCTGCCCAGTGTATCTCATGGGCCAAATGAGAAGAATGGTTAAAAACTGTAAAATGACTGCATAAATATTAGAGTTATTATCAAATGACTTCTTAGTTCACTTCCTACTGTGAAATATTTTGTTCCTATGATTCTAGAAAAACTCCTGGTAATTACAACTTCCATTTCCTAACAAAGTCATCAGCTCCATAGCTGTGAATATAAATGGATATGCTACTTAGAGTTACGAAGATAAAAATGTTAGAAATCCTTGACTGGTTTTCTGGTAAAATTATAATTACAGTACATGAAAGAAATTCATTGTGCATTATATGTTGGCATCTCAGGAAATTGTGTGATGGAGTTTGATGAGAGCCCATCTGCAAGATAAATTGTAAATTGGCTTGGATATGAACACTGTCATCAGGATTGAAAACTGTCAGACAATATATTGGCAAAACTGACAAAGGGTGGCAGTGAGTGGCATCAGAGGCTGCAAAGCGTTTAAGGTGTCTACAGGAGGGCTTTTTGAGATCATAGTTCAGCCCAATCTCATTACCATCTTCATTAACTGCTCCAGAAAGGGGCTGTAGGTCTCCTTAGAGTAATTTGCAGAGTGTGCTTAGCTGGGAAGGGCTGAAAACAAAGACATGCAAACTCAAACCAAGGAATCAGACATGTTACAATGGAATTTTAAGCAGACTTCAGATTCTTCTGAAGACATGGGCATTTGAGATTGTGACCACTGACAGTGCTTTTCCCTTCTGTCTACTGAACTTAAAACCACATTCTAAATTCTTCCAATTTCTCTATGAGGTCTTCCTAGATCCCTTCCTAGATCCCTAGATCCTTTCCTAGATCCCTGTCCTCTGAAATTCTGTAGATTTTTCCTATCTTATATTATTTATTTGGGCTTAATGAAATGGAACAAAATCTTACTCCTCCCTAAATGGTAAATTCCCTGAGGCAGAGGATAACCTATTAATCCTTCATAAACCTCATAGTATCTAGCATGTTGGCATACTCACACTACTTCAGAATTTGGATCTGATTTTTGGCCCTATCTCCATTATCCTCTTTTGAATGTATGGCATTAGTCTCTTTACTGCCCTCCCCAACCCCTTCAATCTCTTCTGTTCTCTTCATTATGCTCCTCCATTCTTCTCCAATAAGTGGCTACAAATCTTCCTGACATGTTTATGTGGTCATGCCATTCCTCTGTCTAAAAATTGTGGTGTTTCTCCCTTGCCACTGGATCCTTTGTAAACACTTTAGCCTGGTTCCTGACACCCTGGTTGATCTGTTCCCATCCTATTTTCCTGTCTTATCTTCTTCTATTTATCCTTAGCAAATGGCTCCTGCCAATTTTCTGCCCAACAAAACTACTCACGCGGGCCTACCTCTTTCCTTTGGATTATACAGTTTCCTCTCCTCCAGTCCTATTTACATCCCCTAATTCCCCTATTGAAGTGTTCACCTTACTTTTCTGCCTTCCTATTAGTACCTTTGTCTCATACTAAGATAACCGCACATACTTGGTCTTCATCTTGACACTTCCCTCTCTCTCACCCCACCCTCCCACATCTAATCCATGATGAAGTAATTCCAATTTTACCCCCTGATAATCTCCTGAATTGGTCAATTTCTTCACCTCTTTTGTTAATGCCACAGCAATATCTCTTGGTGTATACAATATATTCCTAGTCTGTCTCCCTCCTAGCTTTTTTCTTATTTTGCAACACAATCTATCAAGTCACTCCTGTGCTCAAAATCCTGCAATTATTTTTGGTTACTCTAAAATCAAAATATATACTGTAGACAACCAAAGTCCTGCAAGGTTGGACATTATTTTCACAGTTTTATATTCTGCATGCCCTAGTCACTCTGGCCTTCTTTCATATCTTTTTTTTTTTAAGATTTATTTATTTTGAGAGAGTGAGAATGAGAGAGAGAGAGTACATGAGAGGCGGGAGGGTTAGAGGGAGAAGCAGGCTCCCCGCTGAGCAGGGAGCCCGATGCCGGACTCAATCCCGGGACTCCAGGATCGTGACCTGAGCCGAAGGCAGTCGCTTAACCGACTGAGCCACCCAGGTGCCCTTTCTTTCATATCTTTAAACATACCATTTTTCCTTGCCCTTTGGAGCATTTGACCACATGGTGTCCTCTATCTGGAATATCTCTCTTTTCTCCATCTCATTATCCCTAGTCCCACCCCAGAGTCTGAGTTCAAGCATAAATTCTCCAGAAGAATTTTTCTTGAGGTCCCAAAAATGCCCTGCTGTATATTCTCATAGCATCCTGTGCTTCTTCACTGTAAACCATCCACTGTGTAATTTGATGTTTATATGCATAATTATTTGAATAATGTCTATCTCCTGTACTGTGGCTGAATGACTTTATGAGAGCAATACCTTTCTGGGCTTTGTATACTGTTGTATTCTCATCTCTTAACACAGTGGATTCAAATTTGATAGTCATATACTTGCTGAAATACTTGAGAAATTAACTAGTTTCAAGTCTCTCTTCTCCCATCTATAAATGAAGACGTTGTATGGTTTAAATACAAAATGTTAGTAAAACCCTCAGCACAATATCTAGCATATAATATACATTAATGATACTATTTTAATTATAATCATGTTTGAAAACACTACCATATTTTCTCTTGAATGTGGGCTATATTTCTTGTTTAAACTGTAATTTTGTATGGGTCCCTATGATACTTTGGGCAGAGAAAGCCAAAGGAATACTTATTTATCACTGTCTTTACAAGTAAGCCACTAACAGACTCTGCCATCACTATCACTATGCCTTTTTCCATCTTACCTGTTAGAGTGAATTTCCAAGCAGGTAGAAAATACAGTTTTGTAAGTATTTATGGAGCTAAAGAAAGGCAAACATGCATGATAGGAATGAAGGAAGTATTCAAGGAATACCGAGAGGTCAAGAAGACTATCATGTGACTGGGCCTGCCTATCATGTGACTAATGCCCTGCATTCCACAGAAAATAGTAATAAGTTCAAGGACATTGTGAGATCAGTACAGGCCAATGAGAAATGAAACATTTCCCTGAGATTTATGGGAAGGTATACTTGATTTCCCCCCAAGGTTTGAAGTCAGCAGTTTATAGGATCTGTTCATAGGGTCTAGAATCTATATAGAAGAAAAACCAAAATATGAAAAAAAAAAAAAAAGACCTAACATTGGGTTGCTTTGAAACAAGCTATTCTTGAAACCACATTTCCCCCAGGATTGTTCAGCTACAAAAGACAATATATTTCCTTTAGAAATAGAAGATAGTTAAAATTGGGTTTTCTGTCAGTTGCAATCAAAACAATCCTGAGAGATTCATGGCCTCAAAGAAAAGACAGAATTTAAGACAAATCTTAGAGATTGTCAGGTATATAAAGAAAAGATGTCCAAGCAATGGGAAAACATGTCCAACACAAAAAGACCTGGAACAGCATTATGTTTGAACAACTGCAAATAGAGGTTGATTCTTCAATGTAGAAGAAAAGAAAGTGTTCAGTCTGTGAGCATGCCTGCTTTCTGAGAGCCAGAATCCCTCATAGTTCCTGCCATGGACTTTGCCCATAGTCAACAAATGTTAGTTAAATTAATACACGAGTCAATTAATGGAAATGTGAAAAGAAATACATCGATGCCCAGAGGAAAGAATTCTAGGGGGAAGGAGGGGGAAAAACTAATTTGTTCCCACACTGTACTAAAAGATTGGAGAGAAAGACTGACTCTAAAAGCTATCTACTGGATAGTGTAAAAGTATTAGTGTCCTAAAGCATGCAAATTAAAATTCTGCTGTAGACAGATAACATGGCATTAGCTATTCAGTGTTTATTCTGAGACTAACAAAGATTCTAGTGCAAAGAATGTTAATTAATTGGTACTGCTGATCCTGTCACACCACCTTTTCCTCCTATGTCCAGGGGCCCTGCTAGAATGTCGGCATCCCAGAGCTGCAGGGACACTTAGGCTGCCTGGAGATTGCCATCACTGTCAGTAACATAAACAGGCATGAGACACTTGACTGTTGAAATGAGGTTCCCTCCTCCTAGAATATTCTTCCTTCTCTTCACTTCATTTACTCATACTTACCTTGAGATCTCCACTCAAACATCATTTTCTCAGTGGAGCCTTCCCTGATAAGGTCAAATCTTGCTATCTTTTGCTCACATAGCAATTCGTGTTTCTCATTCTTTGCATTATTCACAGTTGTATTTTTATCTGGTTAATGACCTGAAAACATTTGAACTTTATCTCTGGGCAGTAACCTCTTTGAGAACAGGGACAATATCATGCTTATTTACTCACTTTTGTATCTTTCTTATTACTGTCTAACACGGTGCTTCACAGTGGGTGCTCATAATTTGTTCAGTGAACTAGTTAACTTCCTTGGAAATTTCCTCTCTCCACCTCTCTTCCTTTTAACCTTCGTGCTTGTCTCTTTCTCTCTTTCTCTCTTTTTTTCCCTAGATTTAGAACATTGCTAGTAATTTAAGATTGAATTTTAGCAGAAGCAGAAAGAATGAACAGAACCTGACTTCTAAAGGAAAGACAAAAAATAAATTGATAAATGAACAAAGTAATTTCAAAGTGTGGTTCCTGCTGTGAAGAAAATCAGGTTGATGGTATGGACAGTGATGTGAAGGTCCACTTCAGACAGTATGGTCAGGGAAGGCCTCCCCAAATAAGTGACTTTTGAGCTGAAATTGAATTAGAAAGAAAAAGTCACTATTGGTGAAGAGTCTAGAAAATGTGTAATTCAACGAGAAAGCATAGGTGTGCTTATTATCTACTTCTGTGCCCAGAGACAGACAACTGGGGGGAAAAAACAAAACATGCTATTCAATAGGTAGTAAAACTCCTGGATTCCATTCAGTTCTGGAACTTGACCCAGACATTTAGCCTCTATGACTCTCAGTTTCTTCATCTGTAAAATGATGTCTCTGTCTCAAAAGTAAGGAGAATTTTATTTCTTTGACATCTTTTCTGACTTTGATGTGCTATGAGTCTGCTATATCTATACACTGGGTGTGTTGGAAGGCACCCGTATTTTGACTTGATTTGTTCTTCCGTCCTCCAAGATTTGGCCCCTGTTTTCCTATTAAATTTCCTATCCTGTCATTTCCCTCAAAACACCCTCTGCCCCAAACTAAAGCCTTGTTTCCTATACATACCATACACGTCCCTCCTTTTATTGCCTTTGATCTCTGAATAGAATGCTCTTTCTCTCATCTCTGGAAATGAAAGTCTTCTCTACCTTGGGGATGATGAAACACTTTTGCACATGACCAGGAAGACTTCCCAGATCTTACTAGTAACATGTAAGCTCTTACTTTTTAGACTTCCCTTGATGCTTCTGCCTTTCTTTCAGCCCTTTCAGCATGCCTACCCCAAAGCAGAATTATGTTGACTGAAGTTTTCTGTTCTTTTTGTTTTATAAATAAAGTTTTATTTTTTTTTTATTATATGCAACTAATGAGTCATTGAACACTACATCAAAAACTAATGATATACTATATGCTGGCTAACTGAAGTTTCCTGTCCTAATTTACTCTGAGTGCCTTAAAATCAGTGGTCACCTTCTCTATTGCCTTACCCATAACAGACACCAAATCACAATATACAAATGGAGACTGGTATTATAAGACTTGTGCGCAAAGAGCACACTAACAAGGATTGACCAATGGGTTTCTTCTTTTGTTTCATTCCTTTTATTATTGAAGTATAGTTGACATATAACTTATATTAATTTCAGTTGTACAATATAGTGATTTGACAATCCCTATAAATTAGTGCTTACCATGAGAAGTGTCATCACCATCTGTCACCATGCAGTGTTATTACAATATCATTGATGATATTCCCTATGCTGTAATTTTCATCTATGACATTTTATAACTGGAAGTTCATACCTCCTAATCTCCTTTATTTCACCTGCCCCCCCCACCTCCCCTCTGGTAAACACCAGTTCTCTATATTTAAGAGTCTGGGGTTTTGGGAGGCTTTTTATTGTTGTTGTTGTTCATTTGTTTTGTTTTTTAGATTGCAAATATAACTTAAATCATATGGTATTTGTCTTTCCCTGCCTGACTTATTTCATTTGGCACAATCCACTCTAGGTCCCTCCATGTTGTCACAAATAGGTTTCTTGAATGATTAGTTATGATTAATTGACAGCAGGATTTATTTTCAATTAGTAATGTCTTCCCTGAGTGTGGGAGAAAAGAGTAGCAGTACATATTCTATGAATTCACCATCTGTGATTTAGGTTATAGAGGTTTGATCAGATGAGGGAATAAAACAGACATCCAACATCTTGAATGTGAAGCAAAGACTACTCTGCTTATTACCTGGATAATAAGAGATTTCCTGGGAATATCAGTTGCTTTGAATTTTTGCATGACAAGCAGAGTGCCAGACTTATGATTGCAAACTCCCACCAAAGTTTTGTTGATATTATTGATTGGCAAGGTCTAGTTCTTGGAAGCATCATTCAATTTAAATCAACATATTTTGAGGACCTTCTGTGTGTAGGATACTGTGCTATCTCCTGAGGGCAAAGTGTTCTGTTTTTTTTCAAATTGCCATTTCTGATTATGCCTGTGCCTGTGACAGCCATGGAACCACCGCATTCTTTATCAAAAAGTAGTCTTAAAAGTATATAAATTGGGTGGTGATTATACAAAAAACTCCTTGCTGGCTGTGAAAACTAAACCATTAGAGAGAGTGGCTCAGACCTCTGCCTCCTAGTAAAAGCAGATGTCCTCAAGATGGAACAATAACTATATGCAGTAGCCCTTCCTTCACAAAGCCTTTGGACTTCTATTATTTCATCTACTTTTATAATTAATGCATTATGAGGTAGAAAAGACAGAAAGTCTAATCATATTACATAGAGGGAAATTGAGGCGTACTGTTGTCCAGGTTTTCACCTAGAATCTTTCCCCAAGGAAGTGTCAGGCTGAAATTAAATACCAGATAACCTATTCCTTGTGATTTTTCCTTCTACATAAAATGATGTAAATCTGTATCTTTGATGTTCTCACTTTCAGATGTTGATTAGATCAATTCTTTGTAGCATCTTTTGAAAAGGAAAAAAAAATATTGAGGGTGTTAACAGAGATGTGAGAAAGATAAATGATGGGAAAGGGAGAGGGGCACCAAGGAGGATCAAAGGAATATAGGAAATGAATCCCATTGTAAGGCCTGATGCTCATGTGAGGTGCCAAATAACATACTAGCATCTCATAGTTAGAAGGACAGAAGCTGTGCTGTAGATTACTAGAAACACACCAATAGCCCATTCATTGTTAGATATGGAACTCATTTACTTCTCTCTAGAAATACACCCATCACCAAATTTTTAAATTAAACATTTTATTTTGAGATAATCATAAATTTACAGTTTTTAAAAATAATACAGAAAGGTTTTATATACTATTTACTCAGTTTGTCCCAATGGTAACACCTTGGAAAGCTACAGTAGAATATCACAACCTGAATATTGACATTTATACATTCAAGATACAGAATATGTCTGCCGCTTCAAGGATCATGTTACCCTTTTATAGCCCACTTCCGACTTGATTCCCAACCTTGACCCATCTTTAATCCCTGAACCCACCAATTTGTTGTTCATTTCTGTCATTTTTCATTATAAGAATTCTATATGAGTAAAATCACACAGTATGTTACACTTTGGGATTGACTTTTTCACTCAGAATAAATCTCTAAAGATTTGTCTAGGTTGTCACATGGTCACATAAATCAATAGTTCCTTTTACTTTTTTTTTCTTTTTTTCTGTTGAGTAGTATTCCAAAGTATGGTTATATCACAGTTTAATCACTCACCTGGATCCTGACAAGCATTCGGTTTCACTTTTATTTCATTTTTTTTTACCTTAGCCATTCTGCTAGGTGTGTAGTGATGTTTCATTGTGATTTTAATTTGCATTTCCTGAAAGGTTGATACTAAACATTTTTTCATATGCTTGTCATCTGTTTATCCTCCTCTGTGAAATGTCCATTCATATCTTTTGCCCATCTTCTAATTTGATTATTTGATTTTTTTAATGTTACATTTAAGAGTTCTTTATATTTTATAGATAGTAGTCATTTGCCAGATATAAGTTTTGTAAATACTTTCTCCTATTCTGTATCTTGCCTTTTCATCTCTTAACACAGTCTTTCACGAGCAAAAATTTTTAATACTAATGAAATCCAATTTCTCAATTTTTTTTTATGGATCATGCTTTTGGTGTCAAGTTAAAAGTCCTTGCCTAGACCTAGATCCTAAAGATTTTATCTTGCATTTTATTCACAATTGTGTATAGCTTTATGTTTTATATTTAAGTCTATGATTCATTTTGACTTAACTCTTTTTATACAATGTGAGATTTAGATTGATATTCTTTTGTGTGTGTGTGTGTGTGTGCCTATGTATGTCCAATTTTTCCAGCACCATTCTTTTTTTTTTTAAGATTTTATTTATTTGACAGAGACACAGAGAGAGAGAGAGAACACAAGCAGGGGGAGTGGAAGAGGGAGAAGCAGGCTTCCCAAGGAGCAGGGAGACTAATGTGGGGCTCAATCACAGGACCCTGGGATCATGACCTGGGCTGAAGGCAGATGCTTAATGACTGAGTCACCCAGTTGCCCTTTCCAGCACCATTCTTAAACAAACAAACAAACAAACAAACCCACAAACAACAACAACAACCCCAAAAACTCTTCTAACTGCTTTTGTACCATTATCAAAAATGAGTTGGGCATATTTGTATACATCTACTTCTGCATTCTCTATTCTGTTTCATTGATCTTTTTATCTATACATCCACTGATGCTACATGATCCTGATTACTGAGGCTATATATTAAATCTTGAAAAAGTAAACTGATTCTTCCCACATTATTCCTTTTCAGAATGGTGTTCTCTTCTAGTTCTTTTGAATGTCCATATAATTATTTTAGAAAAATTTGCCTATATCTACAAAAAATCTTGCGAGGATTTTGACAGGAATTACATTATACCTATATCAATTTGAAGAGAATTGACATCTTTCACTATCTTCAGTCTTTTAATGCATGAACACAGTACATGTATTATTAGGCATACAGTGATTTCTTTCATAGGCAGTTTTTATTTTTCAGCATGCAAGTCTTACACATGTTAGATATACATATAAGTATTTTGAGCTATTATAGATCATTCTTTTCTTTTTTAATTTTGATGTCCATGTGCTAATTGGTAGTAGATGGAAATGCAGCTGATATTTATCTTAAACCCTTTGACCTTGTTGGACCTACTTACATGTTCTAGGGTTTTTTTTGCGGGGGGGCAGGGTTTGGTGGATTCTTTGACATTTTCTTTATAGGCAATCATGTCACCTGTAGATATTGACAGTTTCATTTCTTCCTTTCTTATCTATATGTCCTTTATTTCCTTTCCTTTCCTTGTCTGTTGCACTGGGTAGAACTTCCACTGCTATGTTGAATCAGAGTGGTGAGAGCAAATGTCCCTACCTGTTCCTGATCTTGGGGGAAAAGCATTCATTCAGTCTTTTATCAGTAAGAGATGCATTCGCTGTAGGTTTTCCTTTTTGTTTTTTTGTAGAGATCTTTATTAACCTGAGGAAAATCCCTTCTATTCTTGTGTTTCTGAGAGATTGCTACTTTTTTAAATCATGAATGGATACTGAATTTTGTCAAATTCTTTTTCTGGATTGGTACAATTTTATATTTTCCATCGTTAACCTGTTAATATATATTGATAGATTTTTAAAAGTTGTTATTCAATTTTCAAGTTAGTTAACATACAGTATAATATTAATTTCAGGTATACAGTATAATGATTCAACCAGTGCTCATCACAGCAGGAGCACTCTTTAATCCATATCACCTATTTAACCCATTCCCCCATCTACCTCCCCTCTGGTAACCATTAGTTGGTTCTCTATAGTTAAGAATCTGTTTCTTGGTTTGCCTCTCTTTTTCCCTTTGCTCCTTTGTTTTATTTCCTAAATTCCACGAGTGAAATCATATGTTATTTCTTCTATGACTTATTTTGTGTAGCATAATATTCTCTGACTGACTTATTTTGCTTAGCATAATATTCTGTAGCTCCATCCATGTTTTTGCAAATGGCAAGATTTCATTCTCTTTTATGGCTGAATAAGATATATGTTTATCCATTCATCCATTGATGGAAAGTTGGGCTGTTCCCATAGCTTGGCAATTATAGATAATGCAGCTATAAACATTGAGGTGTGTGTATCCCTTTGAATTATTATTTTGCATTCCTTCAGTAAATACTTAATAGTGCAATTGCTGGATCATAGGGTAGTTGTATTTTTTTTAACTTTATTTTATTATGTTATGGTAATCACCATACATTATATCATTAGTTTTTGATGTAGTGTTCCATGATTCATTGTTTGCGTATAACACCCAGTGCTCCATTCAATATGTGCCCTCTTTAATACCCATCTGCATCTATTGAAAGGATCATATTGTTCTTGTTCTTTCTTTTATTAATGTATTGTATCACACTGATTTGTGGATGCTGAACCAACCTTGCGGCTCTGGAATAAATCCCACTTGGTGGTGGTGAATTATCCTTTTAATGTACTGTTGGATCCTATTGGCTAGTATTTTAGTGAGAATTTTTGTATCCATGTTCATCAGCGATATTGGTCTGTAATTCTCCTTTTTGATGTTTTTTTTTAACACTTTAAAGATTTTATTTACTCATTTATTTGAGAAAGTGAGAATGAGAGAGAGAGAGAGAGCACATGAAAGGGGGTGGGTCAGAGGGAGAAGCAGACTCCCCACTGAGCAGGGAGCCTGACATGGAACTCGATCGCGAGACTCCAGGATCACGACCCGAGCCGAAGGCAGTTGCCCAACCGACTGAGCCACCCAGGCGCACTTTGATGGGGTTTTATGTTGGGATCAAGGTAATGGTGGCCTCGTAAAATGAGTTTCGAAGTTTTCCTTCCATTTCTATTTTTTGGAACAGTTTCAGAAGAATAGGTATTAATTCCTCTTTAAATATTTGGTAGAATTCCCCTGGGAGGCCATCTGGCCCTGGGCTCTTATTTGTTGGGAGATTTTTGATTACTGCTTCAATTTCCTTGCTGGTTATGGGTCTGTTCAGGTTTTCTATTTCTTCCAGGTTCAGGTTTGGTAGTTTATACACCTCTAGGAAAGCATCCATTTCTTCCAAATTATCTAATTTGCTGGCATATAGTTGTTCATAAGATGTTCTTATAATTGTTTGTATTTCTTTGGTGTTGGTGGTGATCTCCCCTCTTTCATTCATGATTTTATTTATTTGGATCATTTCTCTTTTCTTTTTGATAAGTCTGGCCAGAGGTTTATCAATCTTATTAATTCTTTCAAAGAACCAGCTCCTAGTTTCGACTACGAGTTGATCTGTTCTACTGTTGATCTGTTCTACTGTTTTTTGGTTTCTATTTCATTGATTTCTGCTCTGATCTTTATTATTTCTCTTCTCCTGCTGGGTTTAGGCTTTATTTGCTGTTCTTTCTCCAGCTCCTTTAGGTGTAGGGTTAGGTTGTGTATTTGAGACCTTTCTTGTTCCTTGAGAAAGGCTTGTATTGCTATATAGTTTCTTCTTAGGACCACCTTTGCTACATCCCAAATATTTTGAACAGTTGTGTTTTCATTTTCATTTGTTTCTATGAATTATTATAATTCTTCTTTAATTTCCTGGTTGACCTATTCATTCTTTAGTAGAATGCTCTTTAGCCTCCATGTATTTGAGTTCTTTCTGACTTTCCTCTTGTGATTGAGTTCTAGTTTCAAAGCATTGTGGTCTGAATATATGCAGGGAATGATCCCAGTCTTTTGGTACCTGTTGAGACCTGATTTGTGACCTAGGATGTGATCTATTCTAGAGACTATTCCATGGGCATAGAGAAGAATGTGTATTCTGTTGCTTTGGGGTGGAATGTTCTGAATATATCTGTGAAGTCCATTTGGTCCAGTGTGTCATTTAAAGTCTTTATTTCCTTGTTGATCTTTTGCTTAGATGATCTGTCCATTTCAGTGAGGGGGGTGTTAAAGTCCCCTATTATTATTATATTGTTATCAATGTGTTTCTTTGATTTTGTTATTAATTGGTTGCTCCCATGTTAGGGGCATAGGTATTCACAATTGTTAGATCTTCTTGTTGGATAGACCCTTTAAGTGGGGTATAGTGTCCTTTCTCATCTCTTATTATAGTCTTTGGTTTAAAATCTAATTTGTCTGATATAAGGATTGCCACCCTAGCTTTCTTTTGGTGTCCATTAGCATGGTAAAGTGTTTTCCACCCCTTCACATTCAATCTCGAGGTGTCTTTGGGTCTAAAATGACTCTTTTGCAGACAGCATATCGATGGGTGTTGTTTTTTTTTTTTTTTATCCAATATAATACCCTGTGTCTTTTGATTGGGGCATTTAGCCTATTTACATTCAGGGTAACTATTGAAAGATATGAACTTAGTGCCATTGTATTGCCTGTAAGGTGACTGTTACTGTGTATTGTCTGTGTTCCTTTCTGGTCTATGTTACTTTTAGGCGCTCTCTTTGCTTAGAGGACCCCTTTCAATATTTCTTGTAGGGCCAGTTTCGTGTTTGCAAATTCTTTTAGTTTTTGTTTGTCCTGGAAGCTTTTTAATCTCTCCTTCTATTTTCAATGACAGCCTGGCTGGATAAAGTATTCTTGGCTGCATATTTTTCTCGTTTAGTGCTCTGAATATATCATGCCAGTCCTTTCTGGCCTGCCAGGTCTCTGTGGATAGGTCTGTTGCCAGTCTAATATTTCTACCATTGTAGGTTACAGACCTCTTGTCCTGAGCTGCTTTCAAGATTTTCTCTTTGTCTCTGAGACTCATCAGTTTTACTATTAGATATTGGGGTGTTGACCTATTTTTATTGATTTTTGAGGGGGTGGTTCTATGTGCCTCCTGGATTGTGATGCCTGTTTCTTTCCCAAAATTAGGGAAGTTCTTTGCTATAATTTGCTCCAATATACCTTCTGCCTCTCTCCCTCTTTCTTCTTCTTCTGGGATCCCAGTTATTCTAATATTGTTTCATCTTATGGTATCACTTATCTCTTGAATTCTGCCCTCGTGATCCAGTAGTTGTGTCTCTTTTTCTCAGTTTCTTTATTCTCCATCATTTGTTCTTCTATATCACTAATTCTCTCTTCTGCCTCATTTATCCTAGTGGTTTTTTTTTTTTGGCACCTCATTAATAGCCTTTTTTTTTTTTTTTAAAGATTTTACTTATTTATTTGAGAGAGAGAACATGGCGGGGGGGTCAGAGGGAGAAGGAGACTCCCTGCTGATCAGGGAGCCTGATGTGGGACTCGATCCTGGGACTCCAGGATCATGACCTGAGCTGAAGGCAGTTGCTTAACCAACTAAGCCACCCAGGCGCCCTCATTAATAGTCTTTTAGATTTTGCACCTTATTAATAGCCTTTTTGATTTTGACTTGTTTAGATTTTAGTTCTTTTATTTCTCCAGAAAGGGATTCTCTAGTATCTTCCATGCTTTTTTTCAAGACCAGCTAGTATCTTTATAATCGTCATTCTGAGCTCTAGTTCCGACATCTTACTAATGTCCATATTGATTAGGTCCTGGTAGTCAGTACTGCCTCTTGTTCTTTTTTTTGAGGTGAGTTTTTCCATCTTGTCATTTTGTCCAGAGGAGAATAGATGAATGAGAGAACAAAATGCTAACAGGGTAACAATGACCCCAGAAAAATATACACTAAAATCAGAAGAGACGTGAAACTGGGGGGAAAGAAAGAAAAAAGAAAAAGGAGAAAAAAACAGAGTTTGATCAAATATGATCAGGCTGGTGAGTAGATTACTTTCACACACTAGATTTTGGGTGTATTTTGATCTGTTAGAAGAAACTGCCTCCCAAAATTTAAAAAAAAGAAAAACTTACATATGTACAAAAATAAGGGTAAATACAATGAAGGGATGGAATATGACTATAAAGATGAAAATTATAAAAGATTTTATAAAAGGAATTGATAAGATGTTGGTTGAAAAAAGAATAGAAATAAAAAAAAAAAACAGGGAGAAAATGTGGTCAGGCAGGAGACTTTAACAAAGCCATACACTAGAGATTTAGAGTATATTTTCTTAGAAGAAACTGTAGGCCAAAATTTTAAAGAGAGAAAAACTTATATATATACCAAAAATAAGTTTAACTACAATGAAGGGATAGAATATGATTCTAAAAATGAAAAATAAAGATTTTTTTTAAAAGGGATTGATAAGATGGTTGAAAAAGGCAAAAAGAAAAATTCAAAAAAAAAAGAAAATTAAAAAAATTAACTTTGAAAGACTAAAGAATCAGGGGAAAAAAGCCATTGATTCTATGTGCAGTATTCCCCTAGCTCTGGAGTTCTGCCATTCTGATTGATCAGTAAACTGGGTCTTGGCTGGCTATTCTTGCTGATCTTCTGGGGGAGGGGCCTGTTGCTGAGGTTCCCAAATGTCTTTGCTGGAGGTGGAATTGCCCCGCCCTTGCCAGGCCGGGCTAAGTAATCTGCTCGGGTTTGCTCTCAGGAGCTTTTGTTCCCTGCAAGCTTTCCATACAGCTTTGGAGGATGAGCGTGAAAATGGCAGCCTCCCAATCTCTGCCCCAGAGGAGCTGAGAACTCAGGGGCCCCACTCCTCAGTGAACCCCCAGAGAAAAGCAGTCAATCACTCCCATCTCCCCGGTCTCTGGCTGCACTCCGTGCTCACCCGGCCTGTGACACCATGTTTCTATCTCTGGCACATGATCCCATGTGGAGTCTCCAAACCCAGCAGATCCCTGTGGGTGCTCCCATGCTGCTCCTCCCAGGGGAGGAAGGGGAGTCTCCCTGGATCTGCCGCTTGTTGGGTCCCTGCTGGAGGAGCTGTGGCCCAGTTGTGCTGCGGATCATGGTTTATGGCAATCCTGAGCTGAGAGCCCACTCCTTGGCTCTGTCTCTGCAGCCAGCTTCCCCGCTCTGATACCTGGGAGCTCTGCCACACTCAGGCACCCCTGGTGTTTCTGTGACTCCAAGGGTCCTGAGACCACACTGTCCCAGAGAGGGTTCCACCTGCTTCTTAGCCACTGGAGCAATGTCCCTCAGTGGAGCAGACCTCTAAAAGTTCTGATTTTGTCTCTGCTGCTCTATCACTTGCCGGTAGCGGCTGGCAAAGGCCCCCTCCCCCACCGTCTATCCTCCCGAATATCTCCTCAGATTCACTCCTCCACACGTCTTACCTTCCAGAAAGTGGTCGCTTTTCTGTTCATAGAATTGCTGCTATTCTTTTCTTCAATCTCCTGTTGCGTTCATAGGTGTTCAGAATGGTTTGATACCTATCTAGCTGAATTCCTGGGACTGGACAAAATTTAGGTCTCCTACTCCTCTGCCATCTTGCTCCTCCTTCCCAGGGTAGTTCTATTTTTAACTTTTTGAGAAACCTCTATACTGTTTTCCAGAGTGGTTGCACCAGTTTGCATTCTCACCAGCAGTGTAAGAGGGTTCCCCTTTCTCCACATCCTCACCAATACCTGTTGTTCCTTGTGCTGTTGATTTTTCTATTCTGACAGGTATGAGGTGATATTTCATTGTAGTTTTGATTTACATTTCCCTGATCATAAGTAATGTGGAGCATCTTTTCATGTACATTTTGGCTAATGTCTTCTTTGGAAAAATGTCTTTTCATGTCTTCTGACCATTTTTAAATTGAATTATTTTGGGGGGCATGTTGAATTTTATGTCTATATATTTTGGATACTAACCCTTTATCATTTGCAAATATCTTCTCCCATAGTCTTGGTTGCCTTTTAGTCTTGTTGATTGTTTCCTTTGCTGTGTGGAAGCTTTTTATTGTGATGTAGTCCAATGGTTTATTTTTTATTTTTTCCCCTTGCCTCAGGAGATACATCCAGAAAGGAGTTGCTAGGGCTGATGTCAGAGAAATTACTGCTTGTGCTTTCTTCAAGGACTTTTATGATTTCAGATTTCACATTTAGATCTTTAAACCATGTTGGGCTTATTTTTGTGTATGGTAAAATGATCCATTTTCATTCTTTTGCATGTTGCTGTCTAGTTTTTCCAACACCATTTGTTGAAGACACTGTCTTTTTGCCATTGAATATTCTTTCTTGCTTTGTCAAAGATTAGTTGACCATATAGTTGTGGGTTCACTTCTGGATTTTCTATCCTGTTCTATTGATCTATGGGTCTGTTTTTGTGCTAGTACCATACCGTTTTGATTACTACAGCTTTGTAATATAACTTGAAGTCTGGAAGTGTGATGCCTCCAGCTTTGCTTTTCTTTTTCAAGGGTGCTTTGGCTATTCAGGGTCTTTTTTGTTTCCATACAAATTTTAGGATTGTTTGTTCTAGCCTTGTGAAAAATGCTGTTGGTATTTTGATAGGGATTGAACTGGATGTGTAGGTTGCTTTGGAGGGTATAGACATTTTAACAATATTTGTTCTTCCAATTCATAAGCATGGAATGTCTTTCTATTTCTTTGTGTCCTCTTCAATTTCTTTCTTCAGTGTTTTGTAGTTTTCAGAGTACAGTTCTTTCACTTCTTTGGTTAGGTTTATTCCTAGGTGTTTTATTATTTTTGGTGCAATTATAAATGGGACTAATACCTTAATTTCTCTATCTGCTGCTTCATTATTGGTGTATAGAAATGCAACAGATTTCTCTATGGTGATTTTGTATCCGGCAATTTTACTGAATTTGTTTATCACTTCTAGCAGTTTTTTGGTGGAGTCTTTTGGGTTTTCTATATATAGAATCATGTCATCTGCAAATAGTGAAAGTTTTACTACTTCCTTGTTGATTTGGATGCCTTTTATTTCTTTTTCTTGTCTGATTGCTGTGGCTAGGACTTCTAGAACTATGTTAAATAAACGTAGTGAGAGCGGACATCCCTGTATTGTTCCTGACTTTAGAGGAAAAGCTTTTAGTTTTTCCACATTTAGGATGATATTAGCTATGGGTCTTTCATATATGGCCTTTATTACGTTGAGGTATGTTCCCTCTAAACAGTTCTCCTTTTTAATGGTATCTTTATCTGGTTTTGGTATCAGGGTAATTGTGGCCTCATAGAATGAATTTGAAATTTTTCCTTCCTCTTCTATTTTTTGGAATAGTTTGAGAAGAATAGGTATTCAATTTTCTTTAAATGTTTGGAAGAATTTGCTTGTGAAGCCATCTAGTCCTGGACTTTTGTTTGTTGGAAATTTTTTGATTACTGATTCAATTTCTCTGCTGGCTTCAGTCTGTTCAGATTTTCTATTCCTGCTTTAGTTTTTGTAAACCATATGTTTCTAGGAATTTATCCATTTGTTCTAGGTTGTCCAATTTTTTGGCATATAGTTTTTCATAATATTCTCTTATAATTATTTGTATTTCTGTGGTGTTGGTTGTTATTTCTCCTCTCTTGTTTGTGATTTTATTTATATGGGTCCTGTCTCTTTTCTTTTTGATAAGTTTTGCTAGAGGTTTATCAATTTTATTAACTTTTTCAAAGAACTAGTCCTGGTTTCATTGATCTGTTCTATTTTTGTAGTTTCTGTATCATTTGTTTCTGCTCTAATCCTTATTATTTCCTTCCCTCTGTTGGTTTGGGGTTTGGTTTGTTCTTTTTCTAGCTCCTTTAGGTGTAAGGTTAGGTTGTCTGGTTTTATTGCTTATTGAAGTAGGCCTGTATTGCTCTATACTTCCCTCATAGAACTAATTTTGCTGCATCCCAAAAGTTTTGGACCATTCATTGTGTTTTCATTTTCATTTATTTATGTATTGTTTTATTTCTTCTTTTATTTCCTGGTTGACCCATTCATTGTTTAGTAGCATGTTATTTAATCTCCATGTATTTGTGTTTTTCCAGATTTTTACTTATCATTTACTTCCAGTTTCATAGTGTTGTGGTCAGAAAAGGTGTATGGTATGACTTCTGTCTTCTTGAATTTGTTGAGGCCTGTTTTGTGCCCTAATATGTGATCTGTTCTGGAGAATATTCCATGTGCACTTGAAAGGAATGTGTATTCTGTTGCTTTAGAATGAAATGATCTTAATATATCTGTTAAGTCCATCTGGTCCACTGTGTCATTCAGTGCCCTTGTTTCCTTGTTTATTTTCTTTTTAAATGATCTGTCCGTTGATGTATGTGGGATATTAAAGTCCCCTACTATTATTGTAACTTTTGATCTCTCTTTTCCACTCAAAGAATCCCCTTTAATATTTCTTACAGAGCTAGTTTAGTAGTCACAAAGCCCTTTATTTTTGTTTGTCTGGGAAACTATCTCTCCTTCAATTCTGAATGATAGCCTTGCTGGATAGAGTATTCTTAGCTGCCAATTTTTTCCATTCAGCACATTGTGTAGATCATACCATTCCTTTCTGGCTTGCCAGCTTTCTGTTGAGAAATCTCCAGCTAGCCTTATAGGTTTTCCCTTATAAGTTAAGGACTACTTTTGTCTTGCTGCTTTTAAGATTTTTTTCTTGATCACTATATTTCACAAACTTAATTATAATATGTCTTGGTGTTGACCTGCTTTTGTTGATTTTGATGGGATTTCTCTGTGTCTCCTCGATCTGGATGTCTGTTTCCTGCCCCCCAGATTAGGGGATTTTTCAACTATTATTTCTTCAAGAGAATTTTCTGCCCCCTTTCCGCTCTCTTCTTCTTCTGGGATACCTATTGTATAAATGTTACTATGTTTGATGAAGTCTCTGAGTTCCCTAAGTCTATTCTCATTTTGTCTAATTCTTCTCTCTCTTGGTCAGCTTCATTGCTTTCCATTACTTTGTCTTCTGTGTATTAATTCATTCCTCTAGTTCTACCAACCTGGTGTTGATTGCATCAAGCATGTTTCTAATCTCATTTATTGCACTCTTCATCTCTGATTGATTCTTTTTTAACTCTTATCTCTCTGATAAGGATCTCACTGATATCTTCCATTCTTTTCTCAAATCCAGTGAGTATCCTTATGATCACTGCTTTAAATTCTCCATAAGACATGTTACTTATATCAGTTTTACTTAGATCTCTGGTTGTGATCTTATCTTGTTCTTTCATTTGGGATAAATTCCTCTGTCTTCTCATTTTGTCTATGTCTCTGCCTGCTTCTCTGTGTTAGAAAGGCCAGTTATGTCTCCTGCTCCTGAAAGAAATGCCCTTGTGAAGAAGTCATGTAGTTCCCAGGACCTGGTGCTTCAGGGAGGGTCTTCAGTGTGTGCTGCTGCATGCACTCTGCTCGTGTTCTGGCTGCTTAATCCTTCAGACCATTTGTCTGTAGAGATCCTCCTTGCCTGCTGTGGGCAGTGTTTGTTCCCTGGCCTGAATGTGGTAAGTTTAAACTAGGTGTGCTCTGGCCTGCTTGTGAAATTAAACCTGTCACTACCTCCACCAGAACCAAAGCCCTGCAAAACTGTGGTTGGGAGACATGGTGTAGGCAAGAGCTTGTCCTGGTCTTCTGGAGGAGGGCCCACCACACTGGCATGAGACAAATGTGGCTGAGAAAGGCAGTCCACCATTGCACAAGGGTGTGGGGCTTGGTGTAAGCAAGTTAGGCAGCGAGTGTTGGTACTATGCTGCTCCCTGCAGGTAATTCTGTATTTATGCTGAGGGACAGGGGAGGGAAATGGCCCCATCCAGCTCCTTGGTTCCTGGAAAGGTGTCTCTGTGAATGCTTCCTATCAGAGATATGCTACGAGGAGAGAGAATAATCTCCCCATTGTGTGACCCAGGTGCTCTTTAGTTTGCTATTTCCATGATGTCTGCCCCCAGGTGGTTTCCCTGCCTTCTCTCCAGGAATAGTGCAATGCCTTCCAGGCTGTATTCCATCCAAACCTGTTGACCTTTAAAACTCCAGGCTTTAAGCCCCACTGGTTGCAAGAACACATGAAATTCAGCCCCTCTTACTTTCCAAGCTAATTACGATGGGGAAATATTTTCCTTGTGTATTCCCCTATATGCTCCTCTCTCCCCCCTTCTACCCCTCTCCCTTTTTCTCCTTCTCTCTCTCCCTTCTCCACAACCATAGCTCCCTGCTCTCTGCAGCACCTGTGATATGTTTTTCCCCTAAACTACATCTCTGCACTTCCTCCCTTCTTCAGTGTGGCCTCTTCTCTACCTTTAGTTGTGGAATTTGTTCTACCAATCTTCAGGTTGATTTCTGGGGTATTTAGGATTATTTTATAGTCTTCTAGTTGTATTTGTGGGACAAGGTGAGCCTAGGGTCCTCCTACTCTACAACCAACTTCCTCTAAACTCATATTGATAGATTTTTGAATACTGCACCAGCATTGCATCCTTCAGATACACTCTATTTGACCATGATGTATAATTATTTTTATGTATTGTTGAATTTGTTACTAATTATAAGAATTTTTGTGCCCAAAATAATGAAATATATTGGTCTATATTTTCTTTCTTTCTACTGTCCTTTGTACAGGGTGATACTAGCTTCATAAAGGAATTGAAAGTGTTTCCTTCTCTTCTATTCTAGAAGAGGTTGTGTAAAATTGATATTCTTTTTTTAAATTTGGCAGAATTCTCCAAGATGATCTGAGCCTGGAGATTACTTCATTGTGAGTTTTTAAATTATGGATTCAATTTCCTTGATAGTTACAAGGCTATTCCAATTCTTTATTTCATATTGACAGTGTTATGGTAGCTTCAAGGAATTGATCTATTTCATCCAAGTTTTCAAAATTATATGTCTAGAGCATTCACTTATTTTTTGTCTGCATGGCCTGTAATAATAACCTCTGAGTCATGACTGATATTAGAATTTTTGTGTTCTCTGTTTTTATATTTGTGAATCTTGCTAGAGGTTTGTCAATTGTACTGATCTTTTCAAAGAGCTGGCTCTTTATATCATTGATTTTTCTCTGTTTTTTTATTTTCATTCTCATTGATTTCTGCCCTCATATTATTACCTTCTTTCTGCTTATTTAGGCTTTAATTTATGCTTCCTTTTCTAGGTTTTTGAGGTGGGAACTTTATTGATGTGAAAATCTTCCTCTTTTCTAATGTGTGGATTTATTGCTATAAGTTTTCCTTGCTGCACTGCTTTAGGTGTGTCACATGGATTTTAATATGTTGTGTGTATATTTATTTAAGACTTTACTTTTTTTTTTTTACACCAGTTTTAGGTTCACGGAAAAATTGAGAGTAAGGCACAGAGATTTCCTATATAGTCTCCCTCATTGTCAGCATTCTCTACCAGAGTGGTACATTTGTTAAAATTGATGACCCTGCACTGACATGTTACAATCACCCAAAGTCCATTTGCATTAGAGTTCATTTGTGGCATTTTACATTCTATGGGTTTTGATAGATACCCACCATTGTTGTATCATATAAAATAGTTTCACTGCCCTAAAAATCTTCTGTGCTATGCCTATTCATCCCATTATCCCGTCACTGGAAACCACTGGTTGATTTACTGTCTTCATGATTTTCCCTTTTCCATAATAATATATAGTTGGAATCATACATATGTAACCTTTTCATATTGGCTTCTTTCACTCAGTAATATGCATTTAAACATCCTCCATGTTTTTTTCATGGTTTGATATCTCATTTCTTTTTAGTGCTGAATACTATTTCATTTTCTGGATGTACCATTTATTCATTTATTGAAGGACATCTTGGTTGCTTCCAAGTTCTGGCAACTATGAATATAAACCACCAGTCTGGAGCAAGATGGCGGAGGAGTAGGACACCTGGATTTTGTCTGGTCTCAGGAATTCAGCTGAATAGGGATCAAACCATTCTGAACACCTACGAACTCAACAGGAGATCGAAGAAAAGAATAGCAACAACTCTCTGAACAGAAAAGTGACCAGTTTCTGGAAGGTAGGATATGTGGAGAAGTGAATCCGAGGCGATATTCGGGAGGATAGACGGTGGGGAGGGGACCTCCGTCGGCCGCTTCTGGCAAGTGCTAGAGCCGTGGAGCACAAAATCGGAAATTTTAGAAGTCAGCTCCACTGAGGGACATCGCTCCAGTGGTAAGCGGGAGGTGGAACCTTTGCAGGACGGTGTGGTCTCAGGACCCTTGGGGTCACAGAAAGACTGGGGGTGCCTGAGTGCAGCAGAACTCCCAGGTATCAGAGCGGGGAAGCCAGCTGCAGAGATGGAGCCGAGGCGTGGGCTCTCAGCTTGGGGTTGCCATAAACTGTGATCCGCGGCCCAGTCGGGCCACTGCTCCTCCAGCAGGGACTCAACAAGTAGCAGAGCTGGAGAGACTCTCCTTCCTCCCCCGGGAGGAGCAGGATGGGAGCGCACTGCAGGGATCTGCTGGGTTTGGAGACTCCACACGGTGTTGGGTGCAAGAGATAGAAACGCTCGGTCACAGGCTGGGTGAGCACTGCGTGTGGTGGGAGACCGGGGAGACGGGAGTGACTGACTGCTTTTCTCTGGGGGCGCACTGAGGAGCGGGGCCGCAAGTTCTTGGACCCTCTGGACAGAGATTGGGAGGCCACCATTTTCATTCTCATCCTCCAAAGCTGTACAGAAACCTTGCAGGGAAAAAAAGCGCCTGAGAGCAAACCCGAGCAGATTACTTAGCCCAGACCAGCAAAGGCGGGGCAATTCTGCCTCCAGCAGACATTTGGGAACCACGGCAACAGGCCCCTCCCCCAGAAGATCAGCACAAACAGCCAGCCAAGACCAAATTCACCGATCAATGAGAACGGGAGAACTCCAGCCCTAGGGGAATACTGTACATAGAATTCATAGCTTTTTTGCCATGATTCATTAGTCTTTCAAAGTTAATTTTTTTAACTGTTTTTTTTTGAGTTTTTCTTTTTCCCTTTTACAACCAACATCTTATCAATCCCTTTTTTTTTAATTTTTTTATTTTTCATTTCTAGAGTCATATACTATTCCTTCATAGTAGTTACCCTTATTTTTGGCATATATATATATAAGAGGTTCTCTCTTTAAAATTTTGAGATACAGTTTCTCCTAACAGATCAAAATATACCCTAAATCACTAGTGTATGGCTTTGTTCTAGTCTCCTGCCTGATCACATTCTCTCCCTTTTTTTTTTTAAAAAGCTTTCTGTTTTCAAACAACTTATCAATTCCTTTTATAAAATCTTTTATAATTTTCATCTTTACAGTCATATTCCATCCCTTCATTGTATCAAACCTTAATTTATACATATATAAGTCTTTCTTTAAAATTTTAGGAGGCACTTTCTTCTAACAGACCAAAATACACCCAAATTCTAGTGTGTGGTACTGATCTGTGCACTAGTCTGAACATATTTGATCATATTCTGGTTTTTTGGTTTTGTTCTGTTTTTGTTTGTTTTTATCTTTTTCTTTTTTTCTTTTTTTCTTTTAGATTTTATTTATTTATAAGAGAGAGAGAGAATGAGAGATAGCACGAGAGGGAAGAGGGTCAAAGGGAGAAGCAGAGTCCCTGCTGAGCAGGGAGCCCGATGTGGGACTCGATCCCGGGACTCCAGGATCATGACCTGAGCCGAGGGCAGTTGCTTAACCAACTGAGCCACCCAGGTGCCCCTTCTTTTTTTTTCTCTCTCTCTCCCTTTCTTTTCCCCGAGTTTCATGTCTTTTCTGATTTGTTTAGAGTATATTTTCTGGGGACGTTGTTAACTTGTTAGCATTTTGTTCTCTCATTCATCTATTCTCCTCTGGACAAAATGACAAGACGAAAAATTCACCTCAGCAAAAAGAACAAGAGGTAGAGAAGACATGAACAGACATTTCTCCAAAGAAGACATCCAAATGGCCAACAAGCACATGAAAAAGTGCTCAACATCGCTCGGCATCAGGGAAATCCAAATCAAAACCTCAATGAGATACCACCTCACACCCGTCAGAAGGGCTAAAATTAACAAGTCAGGGAACGACAGATGTTGGCGGGGATGTGGAGAAAGGGGAACCCTCCTACACTGTTGGTGGGAATGCAAGCTGGTGCAACCCCTCTGGAAAACAGTATGGAGGTTCCTCAAGCAGTTGAAATTAGAGCTACCGTTCGATCCAGCAATTGCACTACTGGGTATTTACCACAAAGATACAAATGTAGGGACCCGAAGGGGTACATGTACCCCAATGTTTATAGCAGCAATGTCCACAATAGCCAAACTGTGGAAAGAGCCAAGATGCCCATCGACAGATGAATGGATAAAGAAGATGTGGTATATATACACAATGGAATATTATGCAGCCATCAAAAGGAATGAGATCTTGCCATTTGCAACGACGTGGATGGAACTGGAGGGTGTTATGCTGAGTGAAATAAGTCAATCAGAGAAAGACATGTATCACATGACCTCACTGATATGAGGAATTCTTAATCTCAGGAAACAAACTGAGTGTTACTGGAGTGGTTGGGGGTGGGAGGGATGGGGTGGCTGGGTGATAGACATTGGGGAGGGTATGTGCTACGGTGAGCGCTGTGAATTGTGCAAGACTGTTGAATCACAGATCTGTACTTCTGAAACAAATAACGCAACATATTTTAAGAAAAAAGGAAAAGAAGAAGATAACAGGAGAGGAAGAAAAGGGGAGTATGTCAGAGGGGGAGACGAACCATGAGAGATGATGGACTCTGAAAAACTGAGGGTTCTAGAGGGTAGGGGGGTGGGGGGATGGGTTAGCCTGGTGATGGGTATTGAGGAGGGCACGTTTTGCATGGTGCACTGGGTGTTATGAACAAACAATGAATCATGGAACACTGCATCAAAAACTAATGATGTAATATATGGTGATTAACATAACAATAAAAAAAATTAAAAAAAAAAAAAAGAACAAGAGGTAGTACCGTCTGCCAGGGACCTACTCAGTACAAACAGTAGTACGATGTTGGAATTAGAGTTCAGAATATGATTTTAAAGATACTAGCTGCGCTCGAAAAAAGCATGGAAGTTATTAGAGAAACGCTTCCTGGAGAAATAAAAGAACTAAAATCTTACCAAGTCGAAATCAAAAAGGCTATTAATGAGGTGCAATCAAAAATGGGGGCACTAACTGCAGGGATAAATGAAACAGAAGAGAGAATTAGCGATATAGAAGACCAAATGATGGAAAATAAAGAAGCTGAGAAAAAGAGAGATAAACAACTACTGGATCACGAGGGCAGAATTTGAGAGATAAGTGATACCATAAGATGAAACAATATTAGAATAATTGGGATCCCAGAAGAAGAAGAAAGAGAGAGGGGGGCAGAAGGTATATTGCAGCAAATTATAGCAGAGAACTTTCCTAATGTGGGGAAGGAAACAGGCATCAACATCCAGGAGGCACAGAGAACCCCTCTCAAAATCAATAAAATAGGTCAACACCCCAACATCTAATAATAAAACTTACAAGTCTCAGAGACAAAGAGAAAATCTTGAAAGCAGCTCGGGAGAAGAGATATGTAACCTAGAATTGTAGAAACATTAGATTGGCAACAGACCTATCCACAGAGACCTGGCAGGCTAGAAAGGACTGGCATGATATCTTCAGAGCACTAAACGAGAAAAATATGCAGCCGAGAATAATATATCCAACTAGGCTGTCATTGAGAACAAAAGGAGAGATAAAAATCTTCCAGGACAAACAAAAACTAAAGGAATTTGCAAACATGAAACCAGCCCTACAAGAAATATTGAAAGGGGTCCTCTAAGCAAAGAGAGCGCCTAAAAGTAACATAGACCAGAAAGGAACACAGACAATACACAGTAACAGTCACCTTACAGGCAATACAATGGCACTAAATTCATACCTTTCAATAGTTACCCTGAATGTAAATGGGCTAAATGCCCCAATCAAAAGACAGGCTATCAGATTGGATTAAAAAATAAGACCCATTGATATGCTGTCTGCAAGAGACTCATTTTAGACCCAAACACCCCCAGATTGAAAGTGAGGGCGTAGAAAACCATTTACCATGCTAATGGACACCAAAAGAAAGCTGGGGTGGCAATCCTTATATCAGACAAATTAGATTGTAAAACACAGACTGTAATAAGAGATGAGGAAGGACACTATATCCTACTTAAAGGGTCCAGCCAAAAGAAGATCTAACAATTGTAAATATCTATGCCCCTAATTGGGAGCAGCCAATTATATAAGGCAATTAATAACAAAAGAAAAGAAACACATCAACAACAATAAAATAATAGTGGGGGACTTTTACCACCCCCCTGACTGAAATGGACAGATCATCTAAGCAAAAGATCAACAAGGAAATAAGGACTTTAAATGACACACTGGACCAAATGGACCTCACAGACATATTCAGAACATTCCATCCCAAAGCAACGGAATACACATTCTTCTCTAGTGCCCATGGAACATTCTCCAGAATAGATCACATCCTAGGTCACAAATCAGGTCTCAACAGGTACCAAAAGATTGGGTTTGTTCCCTGCATATATTCAGACCACAATGCTTTGAAACTAGAACTCAATCACAAGAGGAAAGTCAGAAAGAACTCAAATACATGGAGGCTAAAGAGCATCCTACTGAAGAATGAATGGGTCAACCAGGAAATTAAAGAAGAATTAAAAAAAATCATGGAAACCAATGAAAATGAAAACACAACTGTTCAAAATCTTTGGGATACAGCAAAGGCAGTCTTAAGAGGAAAGAATATAGCAATAAAAGCCTTTCTCAAGAAACAAGAAAGGTCTCAAATACACAACCTAACCCTACACCTAAAGGAGGCGGAGAAAGAACAGCAAATAAAGCCTAAACCCAGCAGCAGAAGAGAAATAATAAAGATCAGAGCAGAAATCAATGAAATATAAACCAAAAAATAGTAGAACAGATCAACGAAACTAGGGGCTGGTTCTTTGAAAGAATTAACAAGATTGATAAACCTCTCGCCAGACTTATCAAAAAGAAAAGAGAAAGGACCCCAATCAACAAAATCATGAATGAAAGAGGAGAGATCACAACCAACACCAAAGAAATACAAACAATTATAAGAACATATTATGAGCAAGTATATGCCAGGAAATTAGATAACCTGGAAGCAATGGATGCATTCCTAAAGATGTATCAACTACCAAAATTGAACCAGGAAGAAATAGAAAACCTGAACAGACCTATAACCACTAAGGAAATTGAAGCAGTCATCAAAAATCTCCCAACAAACAAAAGCCCAGGGCCAGACGGCTTCCCAGGGGAATTCTATCAAACATTTCAAGAAGAATTAATACCTATTCTCCTGAAACTGTTCCAAAAAATAGAAATGGAAGGAAAACTTCCAAACTCATTTTAGGAGGCCACCATTACCTTGATCCCAAACCAGACAAAGACCCCATCAAAAAGGAGAATGAGAGACCAATATCCTTGATGAACATGGATGCAAAAATTCTCACCAAAGTACTAGCCAATAGGATCCAACAGTACATTAAAAGGATTATTCACCATGACCAAGTGGGATTTATCCCTGTGCTGCCAGGTTGGTTCAACATCCTCAAATTCATCAATGTGATACAATATATTAACGAAAGAACAAGAATCATATGATCCTCTCAATAGTTGCAGAAAAAGCATTGGACAAAGTACAGCATCCTTTCTTGATCAAAACTCTTCAGAGTATAGGGATAGAGGGTACATACCTCAATATCATGAAAGCCATCTATGAAAAACCTACAGCGAATATCATTCTCGATGGGGAAAAGCTGAGAGCTTTCCCCCTAAGGTCAGGAACATGGCAGAGATGTCCACTATCACCACTGCTATTCAACATAGTATTAGAAGTCCTAGCCACAGCAATCAGACCACAAAAAGAAATCAAAGGCATCCAAATCGGCAAAGAGGAAGTCAAACTCTCACTCTTTGCAGATGATATGATACTGTATGTGGAAAACCCAAAAGACTCCACCCCAAAACTGCCAGAACTCATACAGGAATTCAGTAAAGTGGCAGGATATAAAATCAATGCACAGAAATCAGTGGCATTCCTATACACCAACAACAAGACAGAAGAGAGACAAATTAAGGAGTCGATCCCATTTACAATTGCACCCAAAACCATAAGATACCTAGGAATAAATCTAACCAAAGAGGCAAAGGATCTGTACTCAGAAAACTATAAAATACTCATGAAAGAAATTGAGGAAGACACAAAGAAATGGAAAAACGTTCCATGCTCATGGATTGGAAGAACAAATATTGTGAAGATGTCAATGCTACCTAGAGCAATCTACACATTCAATGCAATCCCCATCAAAATACCATCCACTTTTTTCAAAGAAATGGAAAAAATAATCCTAAAATTTGTATGGAACCAGAAGAGACCTGGAGTAGCCAGAGGAATGTTGAAAAAGAAAAGCAAAGCTGGCGGCATCACAATTCCAGACTTTAAGCTCTATTACAAAGCTGTCATCATCAAGACAGTATGGTACTGGCACAAAAACAGACACATAGATCAATGGAACAGAATAGAGAGCCCAGAAATGGACCCTCAACTCTATGGTCAACTCATCTTTCACAAAGCAGGAAAGAATGTCCAATGGAAAAAAGGCAGTCTCTTCAACAAATGGTGTTGGGAGAATTGGACAGCCATATGCAAAAGAATGAAACTGGACCATTTCCTTACACCACACACAAAAATAAACTCCAAATAGTTGAAAGACCTAAATGTGAGACAGGAGTCCATCAAAATCCTAAAGGAGAACACAGGCAGTAACCTCTTCGACCTCAGCCAGAGCAACTTTTTCCTAGAAACATCACCAAAGGCAAGGGAAGCAAGGGCAAAAATGAACTCTTGGGATTTCATCAAGATAAAAAGCTTTTGAACAGCAAAAGAAGCAGTCCACAAAACCAAAAGACAACCAACAGAATGGGAGAAAATATTTGCAAATGACATATCAGATAAAGGGCTAGTATCCAAAATCTATAACGAACTTATCAAAGTCAACACCCAAGGAACAAATAATCCAATCAAGAAATGGTCAGAAGACATGAACAGACATTTTTCCAAAGAAGACATTCAAATGGCCAACAGACACATGAAAAAGTGCTCAACATCACTCGGCATCAGGGAAATCCAAATCAAAACCTCAATGAGATACCACCTCACACCAGTCAGAATGGCTGAAATTAACAAGTCAGGAAACGACAGATGATGGCGGGGATGCGAAGAAAGGGGAACCCTCCTACACTGTTGGTGGGAATGCAAGCTGGTGCAACCTCTCTGGAAAACAGTATGGAGGTTCCTCAAACAGTTGAAAATAGAGCTACCATATGATCCAGCAATTGCACTACTGAGTATTTACCACAAAGATACAAATGTAGGGATCCGAAGGGGTACGTGCACCCCAATGTTTATAGCAGCAATGTCCACAATAGCCAAACTGTGGAAAGAGCCAAGATGTCCATCGACAGATGAATGGATAAAGAAGAAGTGGTATATATATACACAATGGAATATTATGCAGCCATCAAAAGAATGAGATCTTGCCATTTGCAACGACGTGGATGGAACTGGAGGGTGTTATGCTGAGTGAAATAAGTCAATCAGAGAAAGACATGTATCATATGACCTCACTGATATGAAGAATTCTTAATCTCAGGAAACAAACTGAGGGTTGCTGTAGTGGTGGGGGGTGGGAGGGACGGGGTGGCTGTGTAATAGACATTGGGGAGGGTATGTGCTATGGTGAGTGATGTGAATTGTGCAAGACTGTTGAATCACAGATATGTACCTCTGAAACAAATAACGCAGTGGTATTATATGTTAAGAAAAAAAAAAGAAGAAGAAGATAGCAGGAGAGGAAGAATGAAGGGGAGTAAATCGGAAGGGAGATGAACCATGAGAGGCAATGGACTCTGAAAAACAAACTGAGGGTTCTAGAGAGGAGGGTTTGGGGGAATGGTTAGCCTGGTGATGGGTCTTAAAGAGGGCACGTTCTGTGTGGAGCACTGGGTGTTATGCACAAACAATGAATCATGGAACACTTCATCAAAAACTAATGATGTAATGAATGGTGATTAACATAACAATAAAAAATTTGAAGATAAAAAAACAAAAAAGCAACCACCAGTCTTCCAAAGTGGCTGTACTGTTTTGCATTCCCACCAGAAATGAATGAGAGTTCCTCTTGCTCCTCATCCTTTCTAGCGTCTGATTTACTCAGCATTTTGGATATTGACAATCCTAATAGATGTGAATAATATCTCAATGTTATTTTAATTTGTATTTTCCTGATGACATATGATGTGGGGCATTTTTCATGTGCTTATTTGCCATCTGTATATCTTCTCAGATAAAATATTGTGTATTTTTTATTTTCATTCATTTCAATAAATTTTTTCTTTCTCTTGTGACTTCCTTTTTACTTATGGTTTATTAGAAGTATGTTGCTTAATTTCCACATGTTTGGAGATGTTGCTGTTCCATTTTGTTACTGATTTATAGTATGATTCCATTGTTGTCAGAGAAAACACTGTAATTGATATTCTTTTTAGGAGTCTGATTACATGAATGTTAGATCTTTTGTTCTAGACATAAAAGTCCCCAAGGTTCTATTTATTTTGTCTATTTTCTCTCTGTTTTCCAGATTGGGTAATTTCTGTTCTTTCTTTCAGCTCACTGATTCTTTCTTCTTTCCTCTACATTTTCTTTTGAGCCCATTCAGTGTCTTTCTTTTAGTTACTGTGTGTGAAGTTCTACTCCTTACATTTGGATATTCTTTATAAAATGTCTTTGTTTTGACTATTTTTTCATTTGTTTCAAGTGTGTTCTTAATTACTTGGTAAAGCACTTTAATGATGGCTGCTCTAAAACCTCTTTCAGATAAAACTTCACCACAAAAACAAAAGTAGGGGCAAGCACACACCTACTGCAAAAGGTCCTGCCCAAATCTTTCATGAAGAAATAAAATAAAACCTTTGTCAGGTAAGTCTAGCCTCTGTGTCATCTCAGCATTGGCACCTATTAATTATCTCTTTTATTCAGTTTGAGTTCTTCCTGCATCTTGGTGTGAGGAGTGATTTTTAATTGAAACCTGGATATTTGGGGCATTATGTTGTACATATTTGGATCTTATTTACACCTTCTGTTTTAGCTGGTTTTTCTGATAACAGTCTGGTGGGGCACATGAGGAATCATTCTATCTCACTACTGCCAGGTACTAGGAGAAGTCCTGGTTTCCCACTTGGCCTTCACATACACTTTCATTTACACCTCAGGGTGGGAGATTCTCATTACTGCTAGGCATTGCTGGGACTTCTAGTACCCACAAGTCCTCCACTATGATCTCCCTGTCTGAGAGAAGTAAGCATCCTCCTTACTGCTCCTCAGTGTCCCCACTGACCCAATGGTGGAGGAGTGGCCTTTTTACCATGGGTAATATGGAAGTCTTGACTTTCCATTAGGCCTCCTATTATACCACTCAAAGGAAGTGTGCCTCTTTACTCCTGTGTTGGGATGGTAGTCCAGGCTCCCTGTGTGATTTGCTCTGACATTGTCAGAGAGTGGGGGCTTGTTACTGCCCAGCATAGATAAAGTCCCATATCCACATTTGGTCTTCTCAGATACCATCCTGACAGAGTTGGGTAAGGTTGGGCTCCTAATTAAAGCCTGGTAAGGGTGGAAGTGTAGGCTTCTCACTTAGTCTTTGCTGGTGTGAGTATAGGTGAGGCCATAGATTTTTCTGTGGTATTTGGCTGCAGTAAAACAATTATTGGCTAAAAGTTTTCTGTTGTATCAGGCTGCCCCTTTACTTTAACAGACTTTTGTTGTGTCTTTGTTATTGTTATGCCCACTGGCAGTTCTCAGTTACTGGCATCTCAGGATATGTAAGGCATAAAGAAACCAGGAGAACTCATTGTTCGGGACATTGTTCAATGAGGTGCCACTCAGTGTTAGTCTGCCACCTTCTCCTTATCCTTCAGAGTTGTCTTATGTTTGTTTTATACATAATGTCCAGGGTTTTTACTTGTACTTCGCAGGAGAAATAGGGGGAAGTATATCTGTTCTGTCCTCCCAAAACCAGAAGTCTACTATCCTACTTTTAATGATAGACATGTGCTTAGAAGCATACCTGATGTCAAATGGTTTATATAGACATTTTTCAATATGTATAGAAAAGTTGAGGATTCAGAGAAATGAACAAGACCAGAGAAGAAACAGATAATCCAGTTTTCAGTGACTGGCAAGTAATCTGATATAGCGGTACTGTAAGTAGGGCATAGTAAGGACTAAGGAGAAGCAGCTGGAGAAAAGGATCTTGAGCTGTTGGATTTCTTCTGTGCCAATTGCTCAGACCAGAGCATGGCTCAAGGGCATTTTCAGGGTAGTACTCCTTAACATCCTCACTTGAGCTAGATGAGCTAGAGACAGGTAGAGATTTCCTAGAGGGGCAGGTAAGAACAGAAATATCCCACTTAATTGATTACATGGGTCATTGAAACACTTAACTGGAATATGGTTGTACATCATCAAAATGGAGTTTGGGACTAGTTTGGTGCTGAACAAAAAATGCCCACAGTGATTTACACAAAAGCTAGCAATACCCTCCTGCTGATTGCCATGTATACCTGTGATCTCTATAGTTTATTTCATAATGATAAATTATGCAATTACACTTCCGTCACTATAGATATAAACACTGCAGAAAAACTGATTGCAGTTTTGTAATCCCTTGGTGCATTTGCAGAATCAATTATGCCGTATTTTCAATATGACAAACTACTGGAGAGATTGCACATGATTTTTTTTCTTCATTTTCCTATTGTAATTCGACAAGTAATTATCACTCCAGGCAAGACATACTGTTCCTGAGAAGAACCATTTGGGGAAATTGGAGACCAGAGTGAGAAGTCCTTTTTCAGGTTCTCCTTTACTCTGCTGTCCTTCAAACTATGTCTCAGTCACCTCCTCACTCACCTCCAGATTGAGCAAAGTGTGGATTATTTTGTTGTGGAGACTAAGCTGTGAATGGAATCAAAGAACTTAGAACTGAGGTTTTCTTCTAAATCTTAAATGTGTTTTTATAACTTATTTAATCTTTGCATTGAACCATTTTTAAGTGAAATCTCATTTGAACCTCAACGAAGAAGACAAGTAAGTGCTCTGGCTGAAATAGGAGAGGTGTGCCTGGATGTCTGCCTGCCTGCCTCTGATACCTTCTTCTTCTATTGAGGGAACCCCAGAGATAGTTCTTCAGAAATTTAGGTCTGATTGGAAACCTTACAGTTCTATGTGACTTGGTTCCATTCTTTGATATTACAGATGGAAAGGTCCATTTATTCATTTGTTCCACAAATATTTATTGGTTACCCACACTGTCAATCACTGTGCTAAGAACTGTGAGAGTAACAAAATATAAGGTAAGGGACTCACAAGGACTATTGATCCTTAGCCTGCAACCCTGTCTAGAACACCACACCCCTTTTAGTAACCATACTAGCCATATACACATCAGGGCCTGCTTCTGCTCAATGTTTGCCCTTTCCTCTCCTGCTTAGGTGGGTGGTGACCTCCTGTTCTCTGCTTTCCCAGTAAGTCCCCAAAATAAAATATATGCACTATATTCCTTTTAAGCAAACTCAGTTGTACCATAATAGTAATTAAAGGAGGAAGTGCTTCCAGGAAAGCATGAGGAAAATCCTGTTTATAAAACCATGACTGTGTCTTTCATACAGTTGCACTGGTGTGTGTCTTCACTTTCTGGGCCCAACAATTGATAAGGGGTTTCTGCTACCTCCAGCCTTCTCTTATTCTAGATGTTTATTTGCATTGAAGAAAGACAAACTTCTCTAATCCACAAACTATATTTCTTGTCTCCTCTGTCTAGTTTGGAAAAGAATAGAACTAGGGTTCTCAGATATAGGAAAAGATACAGAATACCCAGTTATATATATTTTTTTAAAGATTGAGGTATAATTGATATTTAACATTACATTACTTTCAGGTGTACACATAATGATTCAGTATTTGTTTACATTGCAAAATGATCCCCACAATAAGTCTAGGTAACATCTGTTACCATATATAGTTAGCTTTTTCTTCTTGTGATGAGAACTTTTAAGATCTACTCACTTAGCAATGTTCAAACATGCAATACAGTATTATTTATTTTATAACTGGTCAAAATTTAGATTTGAATTAAAGATAAACAACAAACACTCTTTAAGCATATCCCAAATACTGTATGGCACATACTAAAAACTTATTTAAAATACTATTTTTAGTATAGATATTATTGCATGGGTATACTTAAACTAAAATGTTATTTGTTATCTGAAATTTAAAGTTGACTGGACATGTATCCTCTCTATATATTAAATATATAGAGAGATCTGTCTATGTATCCATCTCTTGTGTGTGTGTTTATGTGTGTTCTGCCCCCACAGAACCATCCTGCTATTAGTAAGGACAGAAAAAATTGATACATTGCTCACAGCATTTCAAGATTGTTGAGGGGGAAAAACAGCTATGGAAATGCAAGCTGTTATTATGCATTAGGTTTCCCGGCCCATTGGAAAAAAATACTGTGCTTAATTTAAGAGTTATTTGCATTGCTTATAGGACAGCACAGATATATTTTCAGGCTGTCAAGCTCTTTTTCAAATGCTATGGGTTCTGCACAGCTTAAATGAATTTTGCCAGCCATGTTCCCATATTGAGAAACCCAAGACATATGTTTCTGATTCATTTACACTGAACCAATCAAATTTTTTTTTCTTTCTAAACTCATAGATGTTTGCAAGATTTCAGGAAATATTTTATTCTGATGTTCTAGAGTTATTGTTATTAACTGAGATACTGGTGATAATTCCTCCACCTCCTTCTTTTCTATAGTTTAATTACTGATCAAGCAGGAGGTAGAATTATAAAGCAGCAGCCCTCTGAGCTGGATTAGTTCCACCTAGAAAATTGAACGGATGTCAACAGCATCAGTCTTTTGGAAAATCCAAATTTCAAAGAGCACTAGTAATCAAGTTCATATCTGAAACTTTTATGAGTAGCGTATCCAACAAGTTCAGCCCCTTAATAACTAACACTGATTTATAGCAAAGATAGCTGAAGCTTTTAGCATTTAGTTTGATGCCTACAGAAAAAAAAAAAAAACAGATCTGATACCTAGAATCAAAGTGCTAAGGAGCACTCCATCTGTCCCTTTGCTTGATTGTCGATTTTAAATAACCACAAACAACAGAAAGAAATAGAATTCCATTTGTACCATTATGGCAGATTGAAACCACAGTGTGAAAGTCCCAGAATAATGACTAATAAATGCTGTGAAAACATGCTGTTATAACTTGACAGTGACCTGTGAGACAGGCATCAGTATTACTTTTGTCTTTTTCAAAAATATAACAATAACTAAATAGAAAATTTTTCTGTAACTCACATGGATGAGTATTCCCAGAATGTGATATAAAGTTGATTTTAAAAAACCCAACCTGAGGAATTAACTGTCTCATCTACCCACTTAATCTCAATAGTTTTTTATACCATATATATAACCTTTATTCACAAATGGCTATCAAAGAAAAGAATTGGTAGCTGAATTTCAGGTTGTTGTCCATTCATGAGTAAATGATTGTTCTGTGATTGGATTTAGGGGCTCAAATGATGCCTGAGGTCACAGAATTAATGCCACGCCTAATTTACTTTCCAGACACAGTGGTGGAAATTCAAGGGGAGAGTAAAGCTAAAAGCAGGTGGGCTGTGGTTTTTAAATATCCAATCTTCCTTTTTTATGCCCACAAAGGCTATTATTTGTCATGTTCCTTGAGTGGTTAATCTACATTGTACTTTAATTACTTATGGACATTTCTTATTTGTCTGCTAGAACCATGAACTGACTCAGAGCAAGGTCTCTCCACAGTGTCTGATTCAACTTTGTTTTCTTTTCATCTTGTATACAGTGTCTTTACCATATTGAGTCCTCAGTAAATATTATCCATGTTTAAAGATTGGGGATCTTTCTAGGGACATGGATTAAAAAGGGTTGACTGGCTTTGTGTGGTCAGTCTATAGGACTATCAGGACCATCTGCAGCTAGAGTTAATAAATTTATTTTAATATGAAAGACTGGCGTCTACAGAGGTAAGCAGACACTAAGCCAATCTTTTTTTTTTCTTTTTCTTTAAGATTTTATTCATTTGTCAGAGAGAGAGAGGTAGGCAGAGGGAGAAGCAGGCTCCCCGCTGAGCAAGAAGCCCAATCCGGTACTTGATCCCAGGACGCTGAGATCACAACCAGAGCTGAAGGCAGACACTTAACTGATTAAGCCTGATTAAGCCACCCACCATTGGTGTCCCCCAAGGCAATCTTGATTTACCTTTATGTCATCCAATAGGAAGAGTACTGGGTTTGGAATTAGAAGACCTGCATATTTGTCCCATCTCCACTATGCACTATTAGTACTCTCTGTGAGGAATTAGGGAAATTGCTCAACTCCTGGAATTGACCTCCTTTGTAATAATAGCACTCACTCACCCTGTTTCCTCTTAAGAGTTTTTACAAAGATACAGCTAAGAGGACCTTGTACTTCTCAAAATCTTAACTGTAGGGAAATTCTTGGGAATGTGCAAAATAGGTTGACAATGAAGTTGCCTGCAACACTGTAGCAGCAAAAAGTCAGAGGCACCCTAAGTATTCATCAGTTGCTACCTCATCCATAAAATTAAATACTACACAACTATTAATGATGCAGATCTATATATTGATAAGAATTTCCATGATACATTTTTTAATGGAAAAAAAGAGAAATTTGAAAACTGTGGTATAGCTTGTAGTTCCAGTTTTAATTAAAAAAAAAATAGAGATGACAGTTTGTGAGTAAATGAGTGGTTAAACTGAGAGTTGTAGGACACCCAATGGGTGTGGTTGGTTTTGGAGAGGAGTAATAAAATGGAAAATAAGAATAGGTGATATTTTTGGAGCTCTTAATATGTGCCAGGCACTATTCTGACTTTACATTCATAAATAATCTCTATCACAACTCTTACAAAGGCACTACTATTATTTCTACTTTACAGATGAGAAAACTGAGGTACAGGGAAGTGAAATAACGTGGCTAAGGTTATAACAGAAAATCATATAAGAGGTGGAAACAGGATGGGATCCATGTAGTCTGACTATATAGATAGAGTCTGCCCTCAGCTGCCACATCATATGGGTGTGAGCTGGGCATGTTCTTCAGGAACATATTCTTTCAATTTTATATGCTTCTCTGTGATTTGTATATCTTCATCAGACACATACTACTTTATAATTCTAATACAATGCATTTCCCAAACTAGATTATATACATGAAAGCATTTTGTTTTATAGCCTGTCACTTGCTATACTTATATAAATTCAAAGCACTAAGAGATGCTCATTATATTAAAAAATATAAAGTTGTTTCACACATCAACATCTCTACACAATCTTTGCTGGGGTAAGGGAAGTTGAAAATAAGACAGTCACATCCCTAGCTTTTACTGGTATTTTCTCCATAATGTGACTCGTGATTGCTTTGCAGATGGGGTCTGATTATCAAATTGTGCATCCTTCTAAACTCACTCATGTCAATTGCACATCAGACAATAACTAGCAAGTGGTGTCAGCACCCCATCGTCAGAGCTACTGTCGGCATTTGGCCAAGAATAAGAATGACAAGTATATACATTTCCAGCTTTGCAATCAGCATGGAAATTAGTGAGCTTATAGATGCTGAGTGGTCTTATAGACAGGGCCCCAGCTGCAGACAAAATGCCAAACGGAGGATGATAAACAGAGCAGAGGCATTTAGCAGCTTTTCTTTTCAGCTGCTTGCCTGCAGCCTGAGAGCCTTGGCAGTAGGGCGGGGCTGGCAGGAATTACTGAATTATTTCAGAGCTGGAGGGGATCTTCAATGCTTATTGTTTTCCTGTGAGGAAACTGGGGCTCAGGAAGGGACTAATGGGAGTTACCTAGCATAATGCAAGAGAAAGGGGGCATAGTGTCAGCCCTTGGCTTTTCCTGTATCCTTGAATCATAGATGTATTCATTTATGCATAGATGTGTGGATGTTTGGGGGCATTTATTTATTAAACAAAATTGTCTATTGAATGGCAATAGTCCATTGTCTTTACTGTAGCCAGAGTCATCTTTTAAAAATGGGAGCTAGATATATTTCTCTTCTTCTTAAAACACTTCAATATCCTCACATTGCCCTTGAAATAAAATACCAATGCTTTATCAAGACCTATGAGGCCAAATAGGCTGGACTCTTGATGCCCCTGTCAACTGTCTCCCATCACTCATCTCCCCCAGCATCACTATCACCACTGTGGGGGGAAAAAGATAATTTCCTCTCTCCCCTTCTAGGTTCTTGGCTGAAACCCTTGTAATGAAAGATATATGAACAGAAGAAAAACAAATGAGTGGAATAGTCTACCTCCTGTATACATGGGAGATACCCAGGAAAACTAAGTAACTCCCCCAAAATGCCCTCAGTTACCACCTTAAATACCATCTCTAGCTAAAGGCAAAGTGTGGGAGGTAGGGGGCCAAACCTGGGAGGTGATTAGTGAACAAGGGTAAGGTTTTATGTCATCTCTGCTCTCTCCATTGATGAGCTTCTAGGGTTTAATCATCTCCCTTTTCCTGGTACATCAAAGGAGACCCTCTTAGAAACAGAGATTTCCCTTATAAATGTAAAGGTCTCTTACAAAAGGGTAACTTCTGCTTGGTTTTCAGAACTTCTCCTATGCCTGCTGTTTCTTAAAAATAATCAGCTTAAAATACTCCTTATGCCAAGGAGGCATATTTTGGGGTGACAAATTCTCCCCTTCACAACCCTCCACAGCCACACATCACATGTTGTGTCCAGAGATCAGACTAAGCCCTAGTTTGCCTTAGGTCTTTGTATTTGCTGTTCCTTCCACCTAGGATGTTCTTGCTGGCTTTCACTGGTTTGCTCTTTCTCATGGTTCAGCCTTAGCATAAAAGGTACCTTCTCAGAGAGGCCTGCCGCTGACTATCTCAATTACCTCTCCCTTGGGTTACTCTTCTTGCACTTGTGTTTTCCTCCTGGCACTTTACTGCCTTCTGTGGGTATCTTTATCTGTTAGCTTGTCGGTCACTTGTCTCATTTACAGTCCTATTCCCTGCCGTGCCTGACCCAAATCAGCACTCAGCAAATGTTGGTGGAGGGAGAGATCCCACCAAAGATGAGATGCCCTGTCCTAGGCATCAAGGCCACAGTGGTAAATATAACAGATCTCTGGCCTGTGGCATTGATAATCTAGGAAGACTGACAGAGAAAAAAGTAAACAAATATCAAAACGTTGCCATATATTTATCCATATTTGCCTAGGAAAGTAAAAATATCAATTTATAGTAAACTGGTATTATTTAGTACCTGGATACAATTATACGAGAACACGTATCTACTTTTACTGAATGTGTTTGGTTTTGAGACAAGCAAGACAATATCTAACTCAGTATAATCAACACTTTTTCTTATAATTGCTGTTTTGAAATTGGGACTAACACACACGTTTAGAATCACAGTGACTGTTACAGATACAAATGCAGACTGATATAAGTATGTCATATTACCAAGCAAAACAATAAAAACAGCATGGCTTACTGAAATGATGAATGATCCAGGGTAAAGTCCTGAACAAAACAAAATATAGTTTTCCCTTGATTTATCATGTAGTTATATTCCTAGAAAATTCAGTACAGGAAGCCATGCAAAAAAATAATTTTTTCATATTGTAGGGGCAGAAAAATTTTTCCTTTTACCCTTCTATGGTCTTTGGCTGGTCTAATAATTGACATAAAACAGATAAACAAGAAAAACAAAATTTTAATTTAATGTGTAAGGGAGCCCCATAAAAATATGAGACCCAATGGCAAGCCAGGATGTTGAGGCTTAAAAGCCATCCTGAGCTAAGGAATGGGGATAGGGCCCTGTAAATTCCAAAGGGAGGAGGGTAATTTACAGGACAAAGAAAAGTAGATGTTTGGTAAATAGATGTTTGCCCTGCCCTACAGATAGGTCTTAAGATTATGTGGTAATAGCTTTTTTTCTGGGCCAGACCGCCTATCTAAATTCTTTTAGGTAGTTAAAGAGAAAGGTAAAAGCTTTTCTTGAATCTCCTGGGTTTGATTGCCTTCAGCTCAATTGAATCCACATGCCAAAATGGCACATTTTGTGGTGGACTATTCTACTCCCTTTCAATATATAAAGTGGAGTTAGGTTCTAGGCTCACATGAATATAAACTGTTTTGAACTTCCTAAGGATGGGACATAATGTTCAAGAGTTTGGGGATGGGAGGAAGGACAGTTATTAGTATGATTCTGATGCACTGCAGGATTTCTAACATTTCTGACCTCACCCAATAAGTACGAGTATCACCAGTCAGCTGTTGTGACAACAAGTTGTCCCAAGGTAACACAACCTTGGGGGTGGTGCTACCCTTGTTAAGAATCACTAATTAAATTAGACATATATTTTATAGCCTACAGGATGCTAACCATGCTTTTAAAAAAAGTCATTGTAAGATGATGATTTTACAGTGCTGATAATAATGCTAGAGCATTTGAGAAATAGAGTCAAAATCATACTCAAGACTTTGGACAGATTGCAGAATGAAGCTTAATGTGACCCATGGACACTCTTCCCCATCTTGGCCTCTACCACTAACAGAGCCTGTGTGGGCTGTATATGGCAGAGCTTGACTCCTTGTAATTAGCACGTTTGAAAAACTGTTTTCCTCTACTGGACAATCTTCTGAAAATCATAAGATGCAGGGCACTTATTCATGTCATCCAAACATTAGAAATACATTATGAGAGACTGAGAAATACACATACAAGTTTTTCTGAAGGTGAAGTATTTTTGTTAAACATTATAAAATATTACCCAAACCTGAATATATATGTAGGAGGGAACAAAGGAGGTTATAGAAAATTAAAATCCACAAAATCAGCCTAGAACTTGAATCTATTTCAATTAATGAACAAATATTTATTACTCAGTATGTGTATTTCTCTATATTATTCATTCTTACAGTTTTACTCTTTTTTTTTTCTTTGTTAAACTCTTCCAGGGAGAAACCAAGCTTTCCCATTCTTTTACAATTCCTATTATGCCTAGCACAATACTTGACACAGAAGAGAATCATATTATTTCCTTGGAACAGGGATTCTTAAGTATATCAGAGTCACCTGGAAGGCAGAGTTTGATTCATTAGGTCTGGGGTGAGGTCTGAGAATTTGCATTTCTAAAAAAAGTTCCCATGTGATGCTGCTACTGCTGATCCAAAAGCCACATTTTAAGAATCCTTGGTTTAAAGCATAATATTGTGAAGAGTTCAGGCTCTAGAACCAGAGGGGCATAGGTTGGAATCCTAGCTATATTTTCTATAAAGTATATCTTCTTGGGCCATTTATCTGATCTTTCAGAGCCTTGGTCTCTCTTCATTTAATTAATGGGAATAATAATATCTATTTCATCACTTGTGTGGCTAAGATTAAATAATGAACAGAAAGCACTATAACTAGCACCCAGTATGTGCTCATCAGATATCAGCTATTTTTGTGGAACTTTCTCCAATAAGAAAAGGCATGGGGTTACTTGGAATTAATGTGGAATGTATATGATGGTATTATAATAGAGGAATTTTAGGAAACATTTCACCTTTGAGTTTAATGATTTTCATCTGGCTCTACCTGACTTGGGGAGGTCATTCAGAGGATTTTGATGTGAGGGGAAAAAAAAAAAAAGGCTAGTACCCATTAGAGTTGGTAATTAAAATATTGCTGAAGCATTGGCTGTATTTATATGAAAACAGCTCAATTTGCCTACAGCAGAAAGTTGCTGTCTGGGAAGAAATGTAACATTCGAACAGCTTGTAATCAAAACAACTACCCTACACCTGGGAAAAGCATCTTGGTAATTGTGTGAGTAGGACAAGGGTGGAAATAAACAAACACTTTTTTGCAGTAGCAGTAATAACAGTAATTTTAAAAAAGCTACTTTTCTCCAATGTGATGAATTCTTTGTTTTATTGTCACTGAGCAGAGGCACTAGCGAGGTTTGAGAGTGTAGCTTGTATCCTCATGAGGTAAGGGAATTGCACCCTTTGGGGGATGGCCTGTACTGCTTGAGTATGACATGCTTAGTGAATTATCCAGGCAGTCCTGGAATGAACCGTCTGAATGATGGTCTTTTGTGGCTGGAGAAAAATGGAATGGTAATCCATTCTCCCCATGCCATCTTCTGATGTTTGAATTCCTTCTAATGATTCCTTTCCAAGCTGCCAGGTGTATTCTTCAACCCCTATATGCTGATAGGGAACTCATCTCCAAAGGAAATGTGGTTTGATCTTGACCAGAATTTACAGTGAACAATTTCTTCTTTACATTGAGCTGAAAGCTCAATCATCTTTTCACATATACAAAAGCACATACAAGGGCTCACCTAAATCTTCTATTCTCTTGGCAAGCATTTCCATGTCCAAGGGAGCTATAGGAAATAATTATTCTAAGAATTCAGATATAGGACAACTTAAGAATTTGGTCCTGGAATAAATTACTCTTCAGTTAAATACAAATCCAGAGATAGTAAGAGCCTAGCCAAATGTCACCCAGATGTGATTAATATTTATCTCCCACCTATTGTCTTCATTTTCTCTCTGACCTTTTCATTAGGTTTCCACTGGGCTCTGGGATGTGGGCTGCGGCATTCTTAGAGACATCCACATTAAATAGAGGCATTCATCTATTTGTTTACCAAAGAAATAGTAATTTCTGAGCACAACCTGCATGCAGAAGATTGTGTTGGGGGCTCTGAGTCCATAAAGATAACAACAAGACCCAGGAAACAATTAGCGGCTATTTGTGTATTAACTGGGCATCATTAGAAGTGTCTCTCTTGAGCTTCTTTTTTTGTTCGATGGGATTGAGGTGACTATTGATTTCTGCCATGGGTAAAGTAGTGGAAAGGGCCTCCATCCTAATTTTGGAGCATGTGTTTGTGGTTGTATTCTAGGCCCACAGGGAGTACATGAATACATACCAAATAAGTTCTAGAGATAGGAAATGCTGCTTGAGGAGGGAAGAGGTCACAGTGGGCTGGGAATGCTTTATGAAAGAAATGTGTGTTGAATATGGATGGTCAGAAAGAAGGATAACATTTCAGGCAAGAAGAGGGGCAGGAAAAAAAATACAGAGGAAGGAATAACCACATTGTATTTGAGGATAAAGATGAAATCAGTAGACTCTTGTCCTGGAAAAAATGGACAAGGAGAGATTTAATAATAATGAGCATAGCAAAATAAAGTCAGGAAGTTCAGAAAGACTTCTGTGTAGTTTTAGTAACGGTGAAAACAAGCAAGAAGATATATAGTTTCTTGTCATTTGGCCAGTGATTTTAAGCAAGAGAGACCAAGGCCAAGCTAAATCAGATCAGTTGATTTGGCTAAATAACAAGCCAATATACGCAAGTTCACATTTTTTAAGTAGAGAAGACAACTTATTCTGCCCAAAGAAAATGAATAGAATTTCATGGTTGTTTTTAGAACATCAGTGTAAGAGTATCCACTTAAATAATTGTGCATATAAATGAAAGCATGCTGAAATTGTGGAAAAAATGTTGTATAAAGTTCAAGTTTAAAAGTCAGAGAGCAAGTTTGGAATTTTTCTCAGTAGGGGTAACACTGACATCAAGGGGGCAAATAGTGATTCTTGGAGAAGCAAAAGATTTTACTCTTTAGGTATAAAGTACAAATATATATACAGTATATAATTATAAACATAGATATTATATACATACACACAATATATCTGTGATATTAAAATTTCATGAAAGACTCCTAGGGGAATGATAATGAAGAAAGGGTTGAGAAACAGTTTTCTAAAGGAAGGCCAGCTGGTCAACCACAGGATTTGGCCCTGCAAGTTCAGAAGACTTATTTTTGTTAGTAAACAGTTTAGACCCAGCTTTCAGAAGTACTGTTCTTATTAATTAAGATCATAGAAACTGATAGACTCCAGAAAGCTTATGGTGTTTCTCATTGTAAATTTTTTAAATGTCATATGAACTAGAATATCAATATTAGTTTGTCTAGCTTGTCTAGCCTTCTTCCTATAAAAAAGCTACATGGGAAACCCAAAAATAATCAACAGTTTTATTGGAAAGCATGAACCAGAAAAAGTAGAAGTTACCTACTTGATTTCAAATGTGAGATGGTATAGTTTAGCAGAGCTTTGTACAGCTAATCTCTATATTAGGAATAAACCTGCCATGGGCACATGGGACACTCCCATGAATGAGCCAAAGACCTAATTTCCCCACAGAGTGCTGCTACTCTTTGCCACTGGGGCACTATTGTCCCATGCTTCTGTGGTTGATCTCTTCTTGATACATTACTCCTTTAGGTTTATTGCTACTAGTGTCACATCTGATTGTCAGTAGGACTCTTTTAGGTGACTTTCCATACCTCTACTCCAACCTGGCTTTCATTGTTTAATTCTTAGCACACTATTATTTATATCTGGGTCAGAAGAGCTCTTCACAGGGTTCCTGCATGATTCTTGCTACAATGACAGACCTTCAGAACCTGCTTGGGTAACATAGCCAAAGGGTCTCTGTGTTCTCAAAGTTGGTTTATGCACTACATACAGATTAGAGGCTCTACCCACACCCAATGAATCAAAATTTTTGAAGGTAGGCCTGAGGAATCGGCATTTTTCATAAGCACTCTGGATGGTTCTGATGTCTGTTGAAGTTTGAGTCATTGTTTTAAAAAAAGGCATGTTTTGAGGCATCTGTTAAAAAGAAGCAAGATTTTGGACACCTGGGTGGCTCAGTCGGGTAAGTGTCTGCCCTTGGCTCAGGTCATGATCCCAGGGTCCTGGGATGGAGTCCCACTTTGGGGGGGGGGGTCCTTGCTCAGCGGGGAGCCTGTCTCTCCCTCTGCCTGCTGCTCCCCCTGCTTGTGTGCACACTCGCTCTGTCTCTTTCTTCCTCTGATAAATACATACATACATACATACATACATACATACATACATACATACATAAAAGCCAGCTAGCAAGATTTTTCTATCACAGAGCGACTGATCAGACCTTCTTTCTTAGGTCATTGTCAAACCAGTGACCCTAGTATGAGCTGCCTTTCTGTATTTAATATAAGTACTTAGTTTTGTTAGTCTTAACCCTCAGGAATCTCTAGCAAACTTTTAGGATAAAAGGTTTGCAGTCACAAAATCTGTCATTTCATTTTATCCCCAAATATATAAATATCCTTAAATGAATGTATTCTTTAGATAGATGTTGCAGTCTTCTTTAAACTACATAATTATTTTAGGAAAATTATTTTGGAATCCTGGAAAGACTCCTGGGGTAGGGTCTGAAGTTTAGAGTTAAAACCCTGGCTCTATAATTCGCATGTCTTCTGTCTGTAAGCACTTAACTTGGCATCTTTGGCTGTAGTCACCTAATTAGTCAAAGCAAGATAAAAACTTTCCTAGTTATGTGACAGGACATTTGGATAATCATAAGAGAGAATAGTTGTTAAGGCACCATGAAAAAAATTAAAAAGAATTCATAAGAATGTAAGATATTATTAAAAACCAATTCTCAATTGTAGCCATGCTTTTGACAGGTAAAATTTTTTTCCCATTCTAGTCTAAACTAATGGTGATGGGCTTGAGGAATTTTGAGTTGAAGACAATTTCAAGGCGGAGAGATTAGATGTTATAAATAATCACTGAAAGGGAATGTATGTGTCTGAATGTGAAATGACACCCCCAGAATTTCCCAGGAACCAAGAGTGACATTTAAGCAATTGAAAACATCAGCAGAATGAATCGACTCATGGAACGCAAATTTATGTCAAGCAGGAAATAGAAGTATGGTGCTGCTTCTGAAAAAGGAGAGCCTTCACAAGAACTTTAATAACATGTCTATCACGTGGCCTTCTCTACCAAAGGGAGAAAATCTTTTCCCTATAAATTAACCCTGGATACAATGTCCTGCCTACTCTTTCTAAAGCACATCTCCGCTTGTGCCAGGTGCCTCTTTAAAGTCTTCGGTGTCTCCTGTGTCTCTTCTAAGTTCAGACCCTCTGGTGTAGGATTGAAGGCTTTCCAAAATCTATTCCTATCTCACATTTCCAAACTCATCCTCCCATGGTATTTCTTCACTCAGTCTAATTGCATCCACACAGTCTGCTTTGTATCTCCTGGATAAATCTATACTTTTCCAATCTCTACCCTCTACCTGTAGCACCAGCTTCTAATTCTTTCTAATACACACACAAGTTGAATATCTGCAACCCATGAAGGCAAAATTAAAGTATCTCTGCTCTGAGTTGTAAATCCACCTCAAAATGGGGGAGCTTATATAGTTATAGTACTGCAAAGACCAGACTTTGCATTCACTTAAGATATAGCTGGATCTAACCACTCAAATTATGCCATCAGGAATCTATATGTTTCTACCTCTTGACTCTGATTTCTTTTGTACTGAATAGATTTTTAATCAAGGTTTTCTTTTGAGGAGCTATAATGGCTTCCAACAGCTCCAAGAATATGTTCTACTAACTTAACAACTCTACTAAAATGAGAAAACGTATTTACTAATACATATTTTCTAAAAAGTCCTGGGTAGAGCTCTCAAGACTGCCACTGGATCATGTACCCATCTCTGAGGTAATGGAAATGGCTAGGGAATGTGGTACTCTAATCAATTGGGCAAGGTCATACCTGGACCTTATTCTTGGGACTGGGGTTAGTTCCACCTGTGCTATAGGAACCAAGAGTAATGGAGTTTGGCTCCTGAAAGGAAAAGAGGGCTATCACTAATGGAAGAAAAGGGAATGGATGCTGGGATGCACAGATGTGAGATATTTTTTTAAGATTTTATTTATTTATTTGAGAGAGAGAGTGTGTGTGTGTGAGAGAGAGAGAGCACAAGCAGGGGGAGCTGCAGAGGCAGAGGGAGAAGCAAGCTTCCCCACTGAACAGGGAGCCCAATGTGGGGCTTGATCCCAGGACCCTGAGATCATGACCTGAGCCGAAGGCAGACGCTTAAGCGACTGAGTCACCGAGGCACCCCATGTGGATAGTCTCCTTCAACCATTTCTTCTAGCTGGAAGTAATACCTTACCCTATTAAAATTGCTATAGAACTCAACAGCTTTCTATCTTGCATTACAGTTATCCATGCACACATCTCATTTCTCTAATAACCTTTAAGATCCTAAAGACTAAAAGGATGTTCCTACCTATCATTCTGTTTTCCACACTGCCCTCACAGATGCTTTGTTTTGCTTTATTTTCTACTCTCTGTGGAATTAAAAACAGGGCACTTAAGCTCCTTGGTTAACCTATTTCTTGAAAAAGGCATTGTAATACATCACTTCTAAGCTCCCTTATAGTGTCAAAATTATTTGATTGTACTATAGAATCAAATGGTTGAGTGAATGAATATAGCATAGAGGAAATGCAAAAACTGTCATACCTTGGATTTGTTTGGAAATGCTTCAGGAATGTCAATTACTGACTGAGTTACACACCCAAAACCAGTAACCCAGAGTGTTCAATTTAAAGATGATCTGATTATTTTTTTCTCATTCTCATTTTCTACATATGTAATGCATAGTATTAGGAATTGTTTTTTCAGTTTGCTACTTTCACATAGGAGGAAGCAAAGGCTCAATGTTCCATGGGAAGGAAATGAATTAGAGCTTGTTTTGTTAGCTCATGTGAGACGAAGAGCCTTAACATAATTAGGTTATTAAACCCAGAGAACCTGAGTAAAAATGAAGATGGGAGAGGTAAATAACTAGAAATGAATAAATTATATGATAATGGCCACTAACCTTAAGTGAGTACTTACGAAATGTGAGGCACTGTACTGAGTGATTATATGATTTATCTTATTTCATTTTACAGTGAATCCTATAACCTAGGTCAGTTATTTCCATTTTACAAAGAGGAAAACAAGAATTAAGCCTCAGAAATTAAATGTCTTGCCAGAGGTGACTAGCAACAAAGGTATGATCTTAATCCCAAGTGGTTCTGTTCTGCAGTGAATCATGGAACACTACATCAAAAACTAATGATGTACTGTATGGTGACTAACATAACATAATAAAAAAATTATTTAAAAAAGTGGTTCTGTTTTGAATCCAAAGCCCAAACATTCAAATCCCCATACTCTGTCTTCAGTGATACCCTGATCATTATGCTTTATTTCTTTCCATAGGTTCTGAAACAGTGTTTTCCCCTTTTGTTTAGGTCAGAAAAAATTCACCTTTTGCCCCTTAAGTATTTTATCTATGAGGGGTCAGATCAATCCTGATCATTCATGTGACTTGTTGAGGCGTACAATATAACCAGAATGGCCAGTGAGCCTGTCTCCACATGACACTAGGGGATTTTACAGAATCCTAGAATTTCATGGATGCAAGAAATTTTATCCATTTGGTACCAGCCCCTCCCCCCCCCTTTTAACCTGATGCTTTGTTCTCATTTTAACACAGTTAGAGAAGTTAAAAAGTGGTACATGACGCAACCAGACCCCGGCACCCAAAAGCAAGGGGATTGTTTGTCCGGAGGGAATAGGGTATGCTGTAGTTGGGTCTGTGTGCTACAGAGGGACCAGGATCTAATTTGGAAAGCCACGGTGTCTGGATTTGCAATGGCTCTTCCAGAGTAGAGGGCAAAGACAAGGCTCCGTCCTAGTACCTAGTACCACCCATTTCTGTGTTCAGATTATTACACTGATTACTATAAAACCAAACCAGAGGACTAGGTACATATATGTGAGAGTGTGTGTGTGTGGTACACGCTGATATAAGAGCATCACCAATCAGGCAATAGTAGCCAAATCAGGGGGGATTCTCAGATTGCATGTAGGAATGAAGGAACAGACACTGAAGATACTCAAGACAAATTTTTCTAAACCATGAACTAATTCTAATAGTTCATTTTAAATGGTTTTTTCATCAATCTTGCTATGACTTTCTTGATGCAAATCAAGGGTTCTCTGAGATGACTGCAGATTGTATGAATCATGCCATAAATAGAGTGTAACCTGAAACCAGAGCTCACCTCTCTTCCCTGTGGTCATCTCTCTTTGACCAGATTTCTTGAGCCTACAGTGGTTTCCCAGCATGTTCCACATCAACTCCTAAGTACATGCAAAATGAAGAGAAAGTCCGTTGACACCCACTCTTTCTTATGGCCCTGGTAGCCAGAGGTGTAATGAAGCTGCCTCTGTGCAATTCTAAACATCTCAGACTTGTCTTATCTGATCCCTCAGTTTCCCACCCAGTTACCCCCCGTGGTCCCTGATATCTCTGCTTCTTCAAATGTGAGAAAGCAGAAGGAAGGCCTTGACCTTTTTATACTTAGAATTCCAGAGTGGTAGAAAAAATAAGCATAATGGGATAAAGCATCTCGTCATGTAGATTCCCCTTATATTTGCCCCAAATTCATTGCTGCTGGTTCTTATTAAAGATGACAGAAAAATCTGCAGATTCGGTTACTATTTGATAATGCCATCCTCAGCAGGCCTGGTCAAGTCAGCTGTCACTTCATTAGCCGGGAATTGGACAGTCTTCACAAAGTGGTTCTTAATTCATTAGCACTAAGTGGCATGCTTGATTTACAAGTATTAATGATTTGCCACTTTTTTCAAAGGGTCAGTGGAGAGGGGCATCTTACTGAGGATATCTAAGTTTTACAGATCCTAGTGGCCAGTTTATTTAATGAACATTTAACTCTAACTTGGTTACTTTATCTTCTTAATTTTAAGGAAACATTATTTTAATAACTGTTCAAGGAAAACTATTTTGCTTGAAAAGGGAGTAACATATGTATTACATATATGTAATTTTATACAATAATGTATTTATATGCGATAATTATAATGTATATTGTATATAATATACTACCTATGTATTGTATATAATATACATTATGATGTTTATATATTATATATTACATATTTTTATATTATATATTCTTTTCCTATAATATTTATTATACATTAGTGAGAAATATATAGATAAGTGATAAGATACATCCTAGTTTAAAGATTTATTTATTTTAGAGAGAGAGAGAGAGAGCAAGTGTACATGAGTCAGGGGAGGGACAGAGAGAGAGAATCTTCAAGCATACTCCCCATTGAGCACAAAGCACTCAATCCCAAGACCCATGAGATCATGACCTGAGTTGAAGCCAAGAGTTGGATCTTCAACTGATTGAGCCACCCCAGGCACCCTAAGATACATCCTAGTTTAATTAAATAATACATACATACAGGAGGCAGGTCTGGATCATTTATATCCATACATATGGTACTTATGTGTCCTTTCTACTCTTCTCACTAGGATGTAGTCAGTGCATGGAGCTAACAGGGAGTTGTTCTCTAAAGATGCTTCTCAACTGACAGGAAATGATCTCTGAATATCCCAGATGCAGCCCAGGTGCCCTAGGTTTAACTTCATCCTTTCAATGAACTGTACCAGCATCATGACTTTGATTGTAATGAAGAGAAATTATGTCCAAATAATGACACCATACTCAGTCTGAAAAACAAATGAGCTGTCCCAAGCAAGATTAATCTGCATTTCTATAAAAGTGGCAAGCAGAGAAGTTTGATACTGTATCTCAAAATATCCAGGAAAGAAGATGATGTATACTATGAAGACCATGCAGTATGGACATACAGATATTTGTTGATTTATTCATTCATTCCCTTGGCAAACACTGATAGTGCAGCATATTTTGTGCCATGCACTGTGCTGAGCCCTTGAGATAGTAAACAAGAAAAAAGACACCTTTTTTATACCTTTACCAAGCTGACAACTTAATAGGGAAGGCAATCAATAAATGAATGTACAGATAAGTCATTAATTACAAAATATGACAAGTACAAAAAGGGAAATAAGCAGGTGTATAAGAGAGCTGGGACTAAAGACTTGGGGAGCCCGTCATGAATAGAGCTGGGGAAAACATTCTAGAAAAAGAGGGGTATAAAACCAGTCAGTTTAAAGACCCTAAATAAAAACTTAATAAGTAAATGTAGCCAGAAGGCAGAGCAGGATAGGGAGGGTTAGGAAAGGAACTTGGAGAGGTAAGTAGGGTCAGGTCACATAGAGCCTTACAGACGACTCCATGATGTTTCTATATTAATCTAAGTTCATAGATCTCTTCCTGTATAATTCCTGTGCCAATTCTTTTTGTTTTGTTTTCTTGGGCTGGATGCTTCAGTACAATGCTGAGAAGTAACAATAGAGGCCATCCTTCTCTTTTTGTTAAATTTCAGGGGATGTTTCTAAAATGTAGTCAATATATTTGTCCTAGTTTTCTCATAGATACCCTTTGTCAGGTTAAAAAAATTATCATCTATATTTAAATGTTAATTTTCTTCATAAAAAGTGTTGAACTCTATTGAATGCTTATTCTGCATCTATTGAAATGATCACGTCCTGCCCTCTTTATTATCAGCTAAAGTAGTATGTTTCACAGTAGAGTTTCTGATTTTAAACAATCTTTCCATTCCTGAGATAATCCCTTCTTATTCAATCTCTCCCTCTCTATGTTTATATGTGTGTGTATGTGTGTGTGTGTGTGTGTGTATATACACACACACACACATATATATTTTTTACAATGCTACTAAATTTAATTTGCTATTATTTCTTTAGCTTTAGTGATCTGGGTTCCTAGCAGATATTGATCTGTAATTTTGGTTTCCTATACTGTTCTTTTCTTGTTTGGAATCAAGATTATATAAGCCACATGCAATTAGTTGAGCAGCTCACTTTCTTCTATTTTTTGAAATGTTAGTAAAAGTTGACAATAACTGTGCAGGTTTAGGATCTGCTGTGGTGGGATACTTCTATTACATACTCAGTTTTGCAATGCTTACTTGTTCATATAGGTTTTGGCTATTTATAGTTTTCTAGAAAACAATTTAGCTTTTTAAATTTTTATAATAACTTTTTCAAAATTATGGATAAAGTTACTCATTAATGATTTTTTTAAAGATTCTGTTCTAGCTCATGGTCCTGGTAAACTACCTCTCCAAATATAATACCAGTTTGTAGCATTTGTCAATTTTTGGTGTGAATACCATGATAGATTTCAAGCTCTCAGTAGAGTATCAGTGAACATGGAATTGGCTCATAATCGGCTCTCTGCTATGCACAGCTCTAACATACCTGCCAGTTAAACTTTTCCTTCTTTTCCTGATTTTATTTGTGCCTTTTCCTTCCTTTCTCTCTCTCATTTGTAAATCATTCCTGTTAAAGATTTTTTATATTTTATTAGACTACTTTAAAAGAATGTATTTCTAATTTTGTTGATCTTCTCTTTTGTTCCTTTGCTTTCTCTCTTATCAATTTCAGCTATTAGGTCTTAAATATAACCTTGATTCTGTGTTCTTCAGCTTTTCTTTTAAGTTTCAACAGATTCAAAAGCATCTATTTTCAATCCTGTTTTAGTAACAGTGATTTAAAGGCATACATTTTTAAGTACTGTTTTAGCTACATGATATACATTTTCATTTGGTACTCTATTTCAATTATATAGATCTAGTAATTTGTACTATGTTTCACTTCAGGTGTCTAAAATGTGTTTGTTTGCTATTTGGGAAATAGGGGCTTGATTTTCATGAACAGTTCCTAACTAATTTGCATGTGGGTCAAAGAAGATTACATGATATTTGAAATCTGAAACCTAATTTTTGTGAGTTTGTGTTCAATGGCTCATGCATACCTGACTATATTGTTTAAAATCATTTCTACCTTGGGTGCCTGGGTGGCTCAGTTGGTTAAAATCATTTCTACCTTATAAAATATTTAATTCCTGTCTTTGTAGTCCAGAAATTTAATTACTATTTATTTTGATGGAAAGCATTTTAAAACATCCCTGAGGCACTCCTCCCCCAAAACAACCATTTATGCGCATCTCAATAAACACAATTCATTAAAGAGTTAAATGTACTTATCAAAAAGCTATAGAGTGGTGTCTTCAAGTAAATTACTCCATAATATGTTTGTCTTTCATAATCTGCCATTTGGCATTCTTTTAATTTTTAAATACTATTCACTTAGAACTTTGCTAGCAAAGTAGACGTATGCCATTGTTTGTATAATTGAACTTTAATGAAAAAAACACTAAAGACAATGAAAACAATGCACGTGATATACATTGTGTTATCACTAACACAAACTAGCAAACTAGTAATAACTAGTAATACAAATTCAAAGATGATTATGTGGTAGTTCTCATTTGATGCTACTCAGAAGATATTCAGAATTCAAATTCATCTGAATTTGAACAACTAACAAACTAGTAATACAAATGCAAAGATGATTATGTAGTAGTTCTCATTTGATGCTGCTCAGAAGATATTCAGAATTCAAATTCATCTCAGTAAGATGAAATAGGGCATTAAATGGAATTTCTTCTAAAAGATGAATTCTTGCAATCCTAACAAAATATACTATTACCTCATCAGATGTAGAGATAAGGGGCGCCTGGGTGGCTCAGTTGGTTAAGCGACTGCCTTCGGCTCAGGTCATGATCCCAGGGTCCTGGGATCGAGGGTCCTGGGATGGATCCCTGCATCAGGCTCCCTGCTCGGCAGGGGGCCTGCTTCTCCCTCTCCCTCTGCCGCTCCCACTGCTTGTGCTCTCCTGCTCACTCTCTGTCAAATAAACACATAAATAAAATATTTAAAAAGAATCAGTCTAAAATAATCTACATGCCAAAGAGACATACTTTGGGGTGGCAAATTTTGCTCTCCTACAATACGTACCTCTTCTTGTTTCATTTTTTTCACTTTAGGGTTAGTGATTTATTTTAATATATTAATAAAAGTTACTTACTTATATACATTCTAGCATCATAAATATATACCAATATATATTTTAAAATGTATTTCAGATCATTCCATAAGATTGATTTCATGTGCCCCCTCTCACACAGGGACATGTTAGTCCCTGTCACTTTTGCACAGGAGCTGAACTCCAGACGCCACTGTCTGTGGCAGGCCCAGAGCAGCCCATGATTCTCATTCTTCTCTTGTTTTGTGTTTCTAATCCACTTGTTTATCTTGTTTTGGAGCCCTGCCGTACCTTTGTTCATAAATATTCCATGCATCATTACCACATGTTTGTAGTAGAATGAAGAAGTTAAAAAAGTATTACCTAGACCAGACGTATCAGTCCAATATATTTTTATTATTCTAAGCAAATTGGAGATTTAGTTAAAGCAGTTCCCCTCCCCAATTTCTTTGATTTGCTTTTAGTCTTAATACTTATTTTTCAATTTAAAATAGCATTAAAGTTTTTTTCTATGATTTTCACATGGATTAAAATAAATTGCGATGTATTTTTCTCAACCTTGGTGTTCCTAGGTGCTCAGAGATCCATAAATACACAGTACAATGTGCATTTTGGAACAAAATGTCCCTAAATCTCATGAACAACACATAGTAGCGTAGTCTGCTCCAGCTCAGGTAGGAGGAGTGTTATGAAATACTTTGTCTTCAGTGGAGAGTAGAGAAAACCTCGGGTGGAGAGCCCTTGAAGACTATTCCCATTACTCAGAGAGTATTTTTGTGGATGGTAGCTGTGTATCTCACTCTCAAACATATTTGCTTCATCTTCTATCATTGCAGATGAGGTAAAAATGGTCCACTCTCTGCTCACCAGAGATTTTATGTTGAAATGGTTCATTTCTTCCTGACATGAACTAAGCAACACAAGAAAAATCACCAAAAGCTTAAGGCTTATCTACCATTTAGTCACCAAATACTTATTGAGTCCCCACTATGTTCTAAGCACTGGCAATATAACAGTGAACAAAACACACCAAAAAATGCTTGCCTGTATAGAGATGGAAGCAAATAAGTTATGTATATAAGTAACCCATTATGTATATAATGGGTTCTACAGATGGGTTCTGCAGATGATAAATACTATGTTAAAAAATAAAGCAGGGAAGGAATTCTTAAAATAGCCATTTTAAGTACCATGGTAACTAAAAATGTGAGAGCTCTACAAAACATAAAAAGGTGTGGGAGCAACTCATATGAATGACTTGAGGGACAGCAGTGGGCAGGTGGGGCCAAAGATAAGAGTACTTGGAGAAGAGATTGAAAGAAAGGGGTTCAGTTTGTGTAGGACTATGCTCACCATTGTAATGAAGTCAGCATTTATTTGAATGATGTGGGATGCTCGGAGAGTTTTGGGCACGGGAGTGGTATTTGTCTTGTACTCCAAAAGAACCACTCTGCTAAATGTTTTAAGAATAGATAATCAAAGAGCAAGGAAGGAGGTGATTATAATTTTTTTTTATCCTGGATGTATTTTAATGTCAAGATCACAGGATTTGCTGAGGAATTAGACTTGGAATATGGGTGAAAAGGGCAATTAGAGTAATACCAAGCAAGGTTTGTGACCTGAACAATGGGAAAAATGGAATTGTAGCTTAATGAGATGGGCACATTAGTCAGGACTCTTCAGAGAAACAACATTTTCGTTTCTTTTCTTTTTTCTATTCTTTTCTTGTTTCTCTCTCTTCCCTGCTTCCCTTGCTCTCTCTCTCTCTCTCTCTCTCTTTCCTTCCTTCCATCCATCCATCCATCCATCCATCACCCACAACCTGCCATTTGCGAGCTAAAGAACCTGGAAAGCCAGTAGTGTAATCAGTCCAAAGCTTGAGACCAGGGGGCCACTGGTATAAGTTCCAAAATCCAAAGGCCCAAGAACTGGAGCTCTGTGTCCAAAGGCAAGAAAATTGGATATTGACATCAAAAAGAGGGAATTTGCTCTCCCTCCTGCCTTCAATGGATTGGATGATGTCTGCTCGCATGGTGAGAGCAGATCTTTACTCAGTCTACTGATTCAAATGCTAATTTCTTCCAGAAACACTTTCACAGACACACCTATAAATAATGTTCTATCAGCTATCTGGGCATCTTTTAGCCCTGTCAAGTTGACCCATAAAATTAATGATCACAATATGTAATTCTGTAGGAGGAGCTTTTTGCTCACAAGTGTGATGGAGATCAGGAATTTTTGTTTTTAAAGTATCAAAATCAGAGTGCATGTTAGTTATGTAAGTAAATATAGTGAGTAGACAGATGGATGAGTAATTTGAAGTTCAGCACATACGTCCAGACCTAAGATGCAAATTTGAAAGCCTCTAGTATATAGATTGTATGTAAAGCCAGGAATCCAAAAAGAGATCATCAAGAAAGAAAGATTAGAGAATCTAAGAGAACAGATCTTGGGTACTAGAGTTTCTTGGAAGAAAATAAATACATGTTTCAAGGAGGAAGACATGGTACATAGGCTATAATATAGCTGTAAAAAAGAATGAGAAAGGCTGATACTTTACTGCTAAATCAAAAAAATATTTATATTACTTACCTAATGGGTATGAAAAGGGAATAGGATAACTGAGAATTTATATTTACATTTGAATAGAAATTGAGGAATATAAAACAAACTTTTAAAATAGTATTCATGGCAGAAGTACCTTACAATATGTACCTTTAATATTATTTTGATTTTGAAACACAGGAATAGAATACATTTAATAAATAGAAAAAATATCTTTTAGATTCCATATCCCCTATAGATATTACCTCACTTCTCTGATCACCTTACAACAAAATTTACTGTCTATTCCATTACTATTTTTTGAAACCTCTTCAGTGAGACTTTTATCCCCACTGTAACAACAAAACAGCTCTGGTGAAAATCATAGTCATATATTCCTAGTTTTTATCTCACTTAACCATCAGCAGCTTTTTACACAGGGAATCCTATGAATGTACCATGATGTCATGATGTATTCTTTTTTTCCTACCTACCTTATTTTACCAACTTTCTTCAGATATAACTGACATACCACATTGTGTAAGTGTAAGGTATACAGTATGATGATTTGATGTATCTATATATTGAGAAATGTTTACCATAATAAGGTTAGTTAACATATCCTTCACCTCACCTATTTATAGTGAGAAAATTAAAGATCAACATTCAAGTATACAATACAGTATTGTTAACTATAGATACCATACTGTACCTTAAACTCCCAGAACTTATTTATCATATAACTGAAACTTTGTACCTTTTGACCTACATCTTCCTATTTCTCCCTCAGCCCCTGGCCACCACCATTTTATTCTCTGTTTCTTAGTTTGATGTTTTTAGAGTCCACACATATGTGATATCATACAGTATTTGTCTTCTCAGTGTGACTTTTTTCTCTTAGCATAATGCTCTCAAGGTCCATCAGTTTTGTCCCAAATGGCAGGACTTCCTTCTTTCTCATGGCTGAACAATAGTCCATTGTGTGCTATGTGTGTATGAATGTGTGTGTATATAAATCTGATATAAATATATATATGATATAAATATATTATATATAAACCTGATATATATATGTGGTATATGTATATGCTATATACGTGGTATGGTATATGTGTGTGTGTATGGTGTGTATAAGTGTTTGTATATATATATCCCACATGTTCTCTATATACTCTTCCATAGACTGACACTTAAATTGTTTGTACATATTGATAATAATGAATAATTCTACAATAAACGTGGGAGTATAGGACTTTCTTTGTGATCCTAATTTCATTTCCTTTAGATATATACCCAGAAGTAGGATTGCTGGATCATATACTAGTTCTCTTTTTAATTTTTGAAGAAACTCCATATTGTTTTCCATAGTGGTTGTGCCCACCTACATTCGCATCAGTAAAGCACAGGGCTCCCATTTATCCACATCCTTGCAACACCAAACTCTTTTCTTTTTTGATAATAGCCATGTTGAGAGGTGTGAAGTAATATCTCTTGTGGTTTTAATTTGCATTTCCCTGATGATTAGTAATGTGGAACATCTTTTGATATACTTGTTTTCATTTGTATATCTTCTTTGGAAAAATGTCTACTCAGGCCCTCTGCCCCTTTTTTTAATTGGATTATTTTGGGGGGTATTGGGTTGTATGAGTCATTTATATATCTTGGCTATTAACCACTTATTCTATATATTATTTGAAATTATTTTCTCCCATGTCATAGGTTGGCTTTTCATTTTGTTTACTGTTTCTTTGGCTATCCAGACCCTTTTTAATTTGATATAATCTGACTTTTTATTTTTGCTTTTGCAGCTTCTGCTCTTGGTATCATATTAAAAAAAATCATTGTCAAGACCAGTGTCAAAGAGCTAGGGAAAAACTGTTTTTTTCCTATGTTTTCTCATGTTTAAGTCTTTAATTCATTTTGAGTTAATTTTTATGAGTAGTGAAAGGGTCCAATTTCATTCTTTTTCAGGCAATTATTCAGTTTTCCTAGTTTTCCTAATACCATTTACTGGAAAATATCCTTTCCCTGTTGAATATTCTTGACTCTTTATCAAATATTAGTTGATTTTATGTGTGAGCTCTTGATTCTGTTCCTTTAGTCTGTGTGTATATTTTTGTTAGTTACTGTTTTATTTACCATAGTTTTGTAATATAGTTTGAAATCAGGAAGTATGATGCCTCAGCTTTGTTTTTCTTCAGTGTTATTTTGGCTATTTGGAGTATTTTTACTTCCATATAAATTTTAGGATGAACTATTGACCTGGTGATGGGTATTAAAGAGGACACGTATTGAATGGAGCACTGGGTATTATATGCAAACAATGAATCATGGAACACTACATCAAAAACTAATGATGTAATGTATGGTGATTAACATAACATAATAAAAAAAACTAATGATGTATTATATGTTGACCAATTGAACATAATAAAAACAAATTTAGGATGATTTTTTTCTATTTCTGTGAAAAATGCCATTGGAATTTTGATAGGAATTGCATTCAATCTGTAGATGTCTTTTGGTAGTATCAGCATTATAACAATGTTAACTCTTCCGATCCATGAGTGTATGGGATTTTTTTTTCATGTCCTTGTGTCATCTTCATTGTGTTTCATTAATGTCTTATAGTTTTCAGTGTACAGGTCTTTCACTTCCTTGGTTAAATTTATTTTTAGTTATTCTTTTTGGTGCAATCATAAATGGGATTACTTTCTTAATTTCTCTTTTGGAGAGTTCATTATTGGTGTATATAAATGTGACAAATTTCTGTGTATTGGTTTTTTATCCTGTAATTTTACTGAATTTGTTAATTAGTTCTAACAGTTGTTTTTTTTTTATGGAGTCCTTAGGGTTTTCTTTATATAATATCATGTCACCTACAAAAAGTGAATTTTGCTTATTTCTTTCCAATTTGAATGTCCCGCTCTTTTTTTTTCCTGCCTAATTGCTCTGGCTAGGATTTCTAATACTATATTGAATAGAAGTGATGGCAGTTGGCAGTCCTGTCTTGTTCTTGATCTTAGAGGGAAAGCTTTCAAACTTTTACTGTTGAGTATAATGTTAGCTATGGGTTTATCATATATGATCTTCTTGATGTTGAGGTCCATACCCTCTAAAATCACTTCATCAAGAATCTTTATCATGAATGGATGTTGAGTTTTATCAAATGTTTTCTTTTCTTCTTCCTTTTTTTACATGTACTGAAATAATCAGATGAGTTTGTCTTTAATTCTATTAATGTGGTGTGTCACAGTTACTGATTTGCTTATGTTGAATTATCCTTGCATCCTGGGGTTAAATCCCACTTGATCATTGTCTATAGTCCTTTTAATGTGTGGTTGAATTTGGTTTACTTGCATTTTGTTAAGAATTTCTGCATCTATGTTCATTAGGGTTATTGATCTATAGTTGTCTTTTTGTTTACAGTATTGTCTGGCTTTGGTATCAGGGTAATGCTGGCCTCATAAAAGGAGTTTGGGAGTGTTCTTTCCACTTCAGTTTTTTGGAAGAGTTTGAGGAAACTTAACATTAATTCAAATTTTTTATGTATTTCACCTGTAAAACTATATGGTCCTGTGTCCTTTTTAGTTGGGAGGTTTTTTTTTATTACTGATTCAGTCTCGTTGTTCGTCCGTTCAGATTTTCTATTTCGTCCTGATGCAGACTTGTTAGGTTGTATTTTTCTAGGAATTTATCCATTTCTTCTAGGTTGTCCAATTTGTTGGTGTAAAATTCTTCATGTTGTTCTCACGATCCTTTGTATTTCTGTGGTACCAGTTGTAATGTCTCATCTTTCATTTATAATTTTATTTTGGTTTTTTTCTTTACAAGTCTAGCTAAAGTTTTTTCTATTTTGTTGATTCAAAACCCAACTCTTAGTTTCACTGATCTTTTCTACTGTATTCTCTATTTGTGCTTTGATCTTTGTTATTTCCTTTCTTATCCTAACTTTGGGCACACTTTGTTCTTCTTCTAATCCCTTGAGGTATAGTTAGGTTGTTTGAGATTATTACTGTTATTTTTAAATATAGGCATTTATCAATATAAACTTCCCTCTTAGCTACTTTTTCTGCATTTCATAAGTTTTGGTATGTTGTGTTTCCATTTTCATTTGTTGTAAGACATTTTTTTTCTCTTTTGGTTTTGTCTGTGACCCAATGATTTTTCAGGAGTGTGTTGTTTAATTTCCACATATTTTTTAATTTTTCAGTCTTTTTCTTGTTATTGATTTCTAGTTTCATACCATTGTAGTTGCAAAAGATGCTTGATATGATTTCAGTCTTTTAAAATATATGGAGACTTGTTTTGTTACCTAACATATATTCTATCCTGGAGAAGGCTTCATGTGCACTTGAGAAGAATGTGTATTCTACTGCCATTGGACGGCATGTTCTGTATATGTCTATTAGGTCCATGTGGTCTAAAGTATATCTCAAGAACAATGTTTCCATATCTATTTTCTGTATAAATAATGTATCCATTGTTACAAATGAGGTATTGAAGTCCCTTACTATTACTGTAATGTTGTCTATTACTCTCTTCAGCTCTGTTTGTATGTGCATAATATATTGAGATGCATATATATATTTACAATTGTTTTATCTTCTTGATGAATTGACCCCTTTATCATTATACAATGCCCTTCTTTATCTCTTGTTACAATTTTTTACTTCAAGTTTATTTTGTCTGATATAAGTATAGCAATCCCTGCTCTCTTTTAATATCCATTTACATGGAGTATCTTTTTCCATCTCTTCACTTTGAGCCTGTGTGTGTCCTTAAAGTTAAATTGAATCTATATAGTTTGGTCTTGTTTTTTCCCCATTGCTTGCTCTCCCTTGAGCTGTGCCTTTTTACTGTATCTAAATTTTTAATTCAATGTACTCTCTTATATTGATTGAAATTTAAATTACTGTATGTCTCATATTACCAATAGCATAGAAATTATTTCTTATTATGTAAAACATAAATTTAATTATTTTTAAGAGTTTTAATTCAAATAATTTTAAAATGCTAACTATAAAGTATAGAGTCTGCTGTTAGCTAGAGTGCTAAAAACTTGAAATATTTTATCTCAAAAAAAATCTCAAAACAACCCCAAGTGACATAATAATTAATTATCAGAGAAGGAAACAAGTTTAAAGAAGTTGATTGAATTATCTCAACTTAAACTATTATTGAGTGAAACTAGAATTTATTCCCAAGGCTGAAACTCTTTTTATTATGCAATGATGCAGCTGTTTCCATTGTATCTAATCATGAGTTATAAGCTTCATGGAGGCAGGCACTATATACTCAATTTATAAATTCTATACTCATTCCAAGGAGCAATTACTAAATAAATATATATTAAATGCATACATGAGCTAATGAGCCCATTCTTGGCAAAATGCATTTAATCAATAAGATATTAACTTTCTGAGGAACTATGACAACTTTTGAAGGGGAAGAAATTTGTCTCCTTTAATGATGATTTACCTAGTAAAACCTGGCAAGTAAGAGATATTTGGAGGAACAGGGATCAGGTCTTTCAAGAGTCTCTGTCATACCACATATGCATTCACTCCATCTATATTCAAGGCTGTATCTTTTTCCCCCCTCTGGCAAACAGTTCTATATACATGAAGTTCTTGTGTGTCCATCAACTGTCAATCAGCCAATGTAACTTGAAGTTCACTGTGGGTAGGTAAAGTAAGATAACACTGAACTACTGCTATCATAGAACTTAATGTCCAGAAAATTTGCTTGCATTTTCTATAAGAAAACACATTGGGAGTCTTTCTATACCTGGTAGTATGACATTGTATTTAAACACAACATGCGTGATTACAAACATTGATTACAAGTATATATTTAGGTTTTAAAGTATAGACTGCAACAGGGGCAAGGCTACCATTGTAGTTCAGTTAAATATATTGCCATTCAGTAATTATTTGCAGTTCACACAATGCTGTGTTTGGCCTAATTAGTAGTGATACTAACAAATAGAGTAAATAATATGCATTTTTAAGAAATTTATAATGTATCTGAGTGAAGAAGTCATATAAGCATTATCTAAATTGTGATTATCTGATTTGGGAGCATCTTATGATGAACGCTTAGAAGCTGTCTCTCCCTACTAACATTGCCACCAAGTCATGGTGGACCCAGGGTTCCAATTACTGAGTGGCTCAGAGACTTTGAGTTTCTTTACCATTTTCTTTCTTATTCTTATGATATATCACATTCTAACTCTGCTCCAAAATCTCTTTATATTTCATCTCATAATATTGCTTTGTAAATAGCACAGTTTTCCAAATAAGATAGCTTTACCATTCACTTGTATGACCTTAAGTAAGTTACATCACTTTATTTAGATCCAATTTTTTCATCTGTCAAATGATAGTAATAATAAACATGTTTTTTTTTAAAGATTTTATTTATTTGACACAGAGAGACATAGCGAGAGAGGGAATACAAGCAGGGGGAGTGGGAGAGGGAGAAGCAGGCTTCCCGTGGAGCAGGGAGCCCGATGTGGGGCTCGATCCCAGGACGCTGGGATCATGACCTGAGCCGAGGGCAGACGCTTAATGACTGAGCCACCCAGGAGCCCCAACATGTTACAGAATATTGTAAGATGTAACAGAAGAAAGAATTCCATTTTTGGTTATGATAGAGCAACTTAACATCTTAACCTTCATGTTGAGAAAAAATATAGAAATAAAATTAAATTAAAAAGGCAATTGAAGACATTGAATAACAACCATGACATCTAGGACTTCAGAGGCTAGTTCTCAGGAAAAAAGTCAGATCACAAGGAAGTAACTCTGCATGACATATCCCCTCAGTGAATTTGCTTCTTTCTGAACTGTACAGAGAAACAGTATGGCTAGCCAAATATAAGGGAGAAACTGGGAAGATAGGTAGAGCTGTCAACCCAGTAATTCGAGTTGAGATTTCCCTCAAGAGGTGGGCTGTGTAAACATCCTGGTTTTAGTTGAGGGCCTTGAAGAACAAGCAATAGGAGTAGGCGAAACAAAATAGAGTAGGACTTACAAAGATTAAAATAGCCATGAAATTTGCCATTCCAAATTTCATTTAGGAAAATGAAATTTCCTAAACCTGATAATGAGCATCTGTGAAAAACCCAAAGCTATCATCAGACTTAATGATAACATATTCCATTGTGGCTCAATCCAGGTGCTTGTGTCCCTGTCCCTTGTCTAACTACCTGCCCATAAGAGGACTAAGTCATCTCTGGAAAAAAGACACTATCATCCTGAATCTCTGAAATTTTTAATACAGAATTCTGGCGTTCGATAAAAGGGATATCTTTAGGCAGAACAAAAATAAATTCAGAAGTATAGAAATAGAGGAAAGGGTGAAGAACAAAGGAAAAAGTAAATATATAGAAAACACTAAATAAATATTAACAAAACAACAACAATAATGTATTCTGGAGTTTTAAATATGTATAATTTAATTTAAATATATGATAGCAACAGCACAAAAGGCATGAGGCAGCTAAATGATATAGAGTGTTTTAAGGTACCTTAATTGTTTAGAAAGTGGAAAAGGCACTCACTTACGATAAATGCTAATTAATCAATAATGCATATTAGCATGTCTAGAGTAATGTGAGATGTGTAACAAGTGACAGAATGAAAAGGAAAATGGAAAAAAATCAGTAAAACAATGCTAGATTAATTTTGAGATGGCAAGATAAGACAGAAAACAGTAAATGATATATTTAAGCCCAAATATTTGGGGGGTTACCTTGCATCTTAATGGACTAAACATTCTATTTAAAAGATTAAATTTGTCAAACTGGCCTTAAAAACATGATATGCTGCTGCTTACAAGAAACACACTTTAAATAATAGAAACCAGAAAAAAATGAAACTTAAAGTGTGAAAGAAAATGTACTATACAAACCCTAACAAAATGAGAACTAGTATAATTATACTAATATCACTAGAGCTGAAGTGAAACATTTTGTTGTGATAATGACAACTCATACACATTTACACACAAAGTAAACGTAGCTTCAAACTATAAAACACACAAAAGAATCTGGCATACAGAAACAAAAAAAAGAATTAGCCAAATCAACAATCATTAAGAGATTTTTAATATATCTCAGTAATGTATAGAACAAAAAAGTCAGTAATTATATGAAAGATTTTCATAACACAATAAAGTGATTGAACATATATATGCAACAAACAACTAAAAAAATGTTTAAGTCTACTGTAATATTTACCAATATTTACCGATTGCTAGACCATTTAATCAATTTCAACCAATTTCCAGTTTGAATTTGTAGTTTCTTTTTAAACTATGCAGGAATTAGACAAAATATAATAAAACCCCAAATTCTTAAACGTTGGAAAATTGTCAGAGCACATCTGAATAAGCAAATTTCCAAGAAAAAAAATATTACATAATGACCCAATGGGCTTTCTACCTGGAATTCAAGGTTGGTTCAACATATGAAAATTAATCAGTGCAATATATCAATAAAGGAAAAAATCCTACATAACTATTTCAATAAATGCAGAAAAAGCATTTGACAAAATAACCTTTCATGATAAAAAGCATTCAAAATATTAGGAAAATGAAATTTCCTAAACCTGATAATGAGCATCTATGAAAAACCCAAAGCTATCATCAGACTTAATGGTGAAAAACTGAAAGCTTTCCTTCTAAGAGCTGGAATAGGACACATAGCTACTATCACTACTTCTAATAAACATTGTACTGGAGATTCTAGCTAAGTCAATTAGGGAGAAAAAGAAAGAAAGTGATTCAGATTGAAAAGGAGGAAGTAAAAGTTGTCATTTGGAAAAGACACAGTCTTATATATAGAACATCGTAAAGAATGCACAAAAACCATAGATGGGTATAAAGTGCATGTATCATCACATTTCTACTGTTGGACCCTTGATACAGTTGGACCCTGGACACAGTTGAGAGTTTACTATACTGACAATCTTACATCCTACTTTTTCATTTTTTTATTTAATTTTTTAATTTTTAATTTTTTTAAATTTTATTATGTTATGTTAATCACCATACATTACATCATTAGTTTTTGATGTAGTGTTCCATGATTCATTGTTTGCGTATAACACCCAGTGCTCCATTCAATATGTGCCCTCTTTAATACCCATCACAAGGCTAACCCATCCCCCCACCACTCTCCCCTCTAGAACCCTCAGTTTGTTTCTCAGAGTCCATAGTCTCTCATGGTTCGTCTCCCCCTCCAATTTCCCCCCCTTCATTTATCCCTTCCTACTATCTTCTTTTTTTTAACATATAATGTATTATTTGTTTCAGAGGTACAGATCTGTGATTCAACAGTCTTGCACAATTCACAGCGCTCACCATAGCACATACCCTCCCCAATGTCTATCACCCAGCCACCCCATCCTTCCCACCCCCCACCACTCCAGCAACCCTCAGTTTGTTTCCTGAGATTAAGAATTCCTCATATCAGTGAGATCATATGATACATATCTTTTGTGCGTTCTTTATACCCATCTATGGTCATAGTATTAAAATGAGAAAATCTATATGCAAATGAGGAAATAATTAGGCTACCTTATGTCCTAGGTAGCCTACTTTAGGGGAAGATCTGAGAAGTATATGTAAACTATAAGGAAAGATGTAATGAAGCTGGAGAACTTGAATTAAATATAAAACATACTTTAAAGTCTGAGAGCATGAGTCTGCTCCTGACTTAATTTTATTTATTTTTTATCACTGACTGATAAATTCAATGACAATAATAAACAATGCAATTGTTAAAAAAATGCACAAAGAATTGTAAGTGTTTTAATAAATGATTAAGCAAAGATGCAGGATAGAAGATCAAAAACTGGTTGTATTGTATTTCTGTGTACTAACAACAATCTGAAAAGGAAATTGAGGAAAAAATCCATTTAGAATAAAGTACTTGAGAATATTTTTTTACAAGTGCAATGCTTGTACACTGATACCTATTGTTAAAAGAAACTGAGGCAGACCTAAATAAATGGAAAATAGTCCATGTTCATGGGAAGAGTCCACATTGTTGAGGAAGCAATCATCCACAAATTGATCTTCAGATTCAGTGTACTCCCTATCAAATTTCCAACTGCTGGTGCACCTGGGTGGCTCAGTTGATGAAATGTCCAACTCTTGGTTTAGGCTCAGGTCTTAGGGTCGTGGGATTGAGCCCCACAGCAGGCTCTGAGCCTGACATTCTTTCTACCCTCATTCTTTCTCTCTATCTCACACAAATAAATAAATAAAATCTTTAAAAAAAATTTCCAGCTGCCTTTTGTGTGCGTGTGTGCAGAAACAAGTTCTTCTTAAAATTCATATGGCAATGAAATAATATTGAGAAAGAAGAATAAAATTGGAGAACTTAAACTTCCTAATTTCAAAACTTACAACAAAGTTACAGTAATCAGGACAGTGTGGTACTAACATAAGGATAGATATATAGACCAGTGCATTAGAATTGAGAATCCAGAAATAAACATCTGTGGTCAACTGATTTTTGATAAGGGTGCCAAGACCAACGGTGAAGAAATAGTAGACTTTTCAACAAATGGTGCTGGAACAACTGGATATCCATCTACTAAAGAATAAATTTGGACCTTTCTCATACCATTAAAAAACTAGCTCAAAACGGATTGAAAGTCTAAATTAAGAGCTAAAACAATGAAACTCTTAGAGGGAAATATAGATGTAAATCTACAGGAGAATGAATAGGGCAACAGTTTCTTAGGTATCAACCACATATAAAATAGATACATGGAACTTCATCAAAATTAAAAACTTTGGGACATAGAGGACAGTGTCAAGAAAGAATTTAGACAACTGACAGAATGGGAGAAAATACTTGTAAATTATGCATCTGATCAGAAACTTGAAATTAGAATATATAAAGAACTCTTCCAAACCAATAATAAAAATACCAATAGCCCAGTCTAAAAATGGGCGAAGGATTTGAAAAGCCACTTCTCCAGTGAAGATATACAAATGGCCAATAAGCATATAAAATATATTCACCATTATTGGGCACAGAGAAATGCAAATCAAAACCACAATGAGATACCACTTCACACCAAGTAGGATGACTATAATCAAGATGATAAGAGTGTTGCTAAGGATGTGAGAAAAATGGAGCTCTCATACATAGCTGATGGTAATGTAAAATGGTGCTGCCATGATATTGTAAACAATTTGGCAGTTCCTCAAAAAATTATATGTAGATTGAACATACAACCCAGAAATTTCACTCCTAGGTACAAACCCAAGACAAGTGAAAATGTAGTCACGCAAAAGCTTGAGTTTAAATGTTCATAGCAGCATTATTCATAACAGACAAAGGTAGAAACCACCTAAATTTCCACCAATTGATGAATGGCTAAACAACTTTGGCATATCCGTGCAATGGAATATTATCCAGGCAAAAAAAGGAATTAAGTAGGGGCGCCTGGGTGGCTCAGTCATTAAGCATCTGCCTTCAGCTCAGGTCATGATCCCTGGGTCCTGGGATCAAGCCCCATGTCAAGCTCCCTGCTCAGCGGGAAGCCTGCTTCTCCCTCTCCCACTCCCCCTGCTTCTGTTCCTTTTCTTGCCATGTCTCTGTCAAATAAATAAATAAAATCTTTTTTTTAAAAAAAGGAATTAAGTACTGTTTCATGGTACAATATGGATGAGCCTTGAATATATTATTGCTAAAGTGATAGAAGCCAGACACAAAAGGCCACATATTGTGTGATTGCATTTATTTGAAATATCCAAGTATAAGCAAATCCGCAGACAGTTGATTTATGGTTGCCAGGGAATCAGTGGAGGTGGGAATGGGAAGTGATTGCTAATAGGTCTGTTAAAGAAATGTTCTGAAATTAGATATGGGGATAATTACACAACATTGCGAATAAAGACCACTGAATTGCACAATTTAAAATGGTGGAGTTTATGTTGTGTGATTAAATCTCAAAAATGAAAGAAGGGCAGAAAAATCAGTATTGAAGTATCCTTTATTAAATTAGACAGAAAAGAGCAGCAACTCAGTCCTAAAAAAATGTAAAAGCAAAGAAATAGCTTTGTCTGTTATGAATAACAAAAGTTAGAGTCAAAGTAGTGAAATAGAAAAATAAATGTGGGGGGATAAATATAAGTCAAAAGTTGCTTAATAGAAAAAAATAATAAATAATAAAATCCTGCCAAGTTTGATCAAGGAAAAAAGCACAAATCACCAATCAGAAATAATGTGATACTAGTACTAATCCCACAGAATTTTAAAATACAATATTTTAGGGACACTATAAAATTTAAATTAAATAGACAAATTCCAGGTAAAACACAATTTATCAAAACTGATAGCAGAATGAATAGAGTAACTGAATAGTTATAATGCTATCAAATATATTGAAACTATTATTAAAAGGCTACTCCAAGGAAAGCTCCTATCTCAAATGGACTCACTGGTGAATACTTCTAAATAATACAGAGAAATAAAACCAATCTACACACACTCACCCAAAAGAAAGAAAAAGAAATACTTCAAATTTATTTTAAAAGGCCAGAGCAACCTTTATATCAATACTAGAAGAAAATATTGTAAAAACAGAAAATTATAAACCAACCTCTCCTATGAACATAGGCATAAAATTTCCTAAATAAAATATTAGAAATTTGAATCCAGCAACACAGAAGAAAGATAATATAGCTGGCAACATACTAGGTGTGTCCCAAAAATGCATATGTATAACTTTTGAAAAGCAATCAGTGAAAATCACCTTTTTATTTTTTTAAATTTTATTTTATTATGTTATGTTAGTCACCATATAGTACATCATTAGTTTACGATGTAGTGTTCCATGATTCATTGTTTTTGTATAATACCCAGTGCTCCATGCAATACGTGCCCTTCTTAATAGCCATCACTAGGCTAACCCATCCCCCTACCCCCCTCCCCTCTAAAACCCTCAGTTTGTTTCTCAGAGTCCATAGTCTCTCATGGTTCATCTCTCCCTCCAATTCCCCCTCCTCATTTTTCCCTCCCTTCTCCTAATGTCCTAAATGCTATTCCTTATGTTCCACAAATAAGTGAAACCATATGATAATGGACTTTCTCTGCTTGATTTATTTCACTTAGCATAATCTCCTCCAGTCCCCTCCATGTTGATGCAAAAGTTGGGTATTCCTCCTTTCTGATGACTGAGTAGTATTTCATTGTATATATGGACCCCATCTTCTTTATCCATTCGTCTGTTGAAGGGCATCTCAGCTCTTTCCGCAGTTTGGCTATTGCAGACATTGTTCTTATGAACATTGGGGTACATATGGCCCTTCTTTTCACTACATCTGTGTCTTCAGGGAAAATACCCAGGAGTGCAATTACTGGGTCATAGGGTAGCTCTATTTTTAATTTTTTGAGGCACCTCCACAGTGTTTTCCAAAGTGGCTATACCAACTTGCATTCCCACCAACAGTGTAAGAGGGTTCCTCTTTCTCCACAACCTCTCCAAAACTTGTTGTTTCTTGCCTTGTCAATTTTTGCCATTTTAACTGATGTAAGGTGGTATCTCAATGCGGTTTTGATTTGAATTTACCTGATGGCTAATGAGATGAACAATTTTTCATGTGTCTGTTAGCCATTTGTATGCCTTCTTTGGAGAAGTGTCTGTTCATGTCTTTTGCCCATTTTTTGACTTGATTATTTGTTTTTTGGGGGTTGAGTTCAAGAAGTTCTTTATAGATCTTGGATACCAGCCCTTTATCTGCAGTGTCATTTGCAAATATCTTCTCCCATTCTGTGAGTTGCCTCTTTGTTTTGTTGACTGTTTCCTTTGCTGTGCAGAAGCTTTTTATCTTGATGAAGTCCCAGAAGTTCATTTTCACTTTTGTTTTACTTGTTTTTGGAAATGTACCTTGAAAAAAGTTGGTGTGGCCAATGTCGAAGAGGTTACTGCCTATGTTCTCCTCTAGGATTTTAATGGATTCCTATCTCACATTGAGGTCTTCCATCCATTTTGAGTTTATCTTTGTGTATGGTGTAAGAGAATAGTCGAGTTTCCTTCTTCTATATATGGCTGTCCAATTTTCCCAGCCCAATTTATTGAAGAGACTGTCATTTTTCCATTGCATATATTTTCCTGCTTTGTCGAAGATTATTTGACCATAGATTGGGGGTCCATATCTGGGCTCTCTATTCTGTTCCAGTAGTCTATATGTCTGTTTCTGTGTGAGTATCATGCTGTCTTGGTGGTCACTGCTTTGTAATATAGCTTGAAATCAGGCAACCTGATGCCCCCAGCTTTGTTTTTCTTTTTCAACATTTTCTTGGCGATTCGGGGTCTTTTCTGATTCCATACCAATTTTAGGATAGTTTGTTCCAGCACACTGAAAAGTGTCATTGGAAATTTGATCGGGATAGTGTTGAAGGTATAGATTGCTCTGGGTAGCATAGATATTTTAACAATGTTTATTCTTCCAATCTATGAGCATGGAAAGTTTTTCCATCTTTTTGTGTCTTCTTCAATTTGTTTCATGAGTGTTCTGTAGTTCCTAGAGTATAGATCCTTTACCTCTTTGCTTAGGTTTATTCCGAGGTATCTTATGGTTTTTGGTGCTATTATAAATGGAATCGTTTCTCTAATTTCTCTTTCTACAGTTGCATTGTTAGTGTATAAGAAAGCAACTGATTTCTGTGCATTGATTCTATATCCTGCCACATTACTGAATTGCTGTATGAGTTCTAGTAAATTTGGGGGTGGAGTCTTTTGGATTTTCCACATGAAGTATCATGTCATCTGCGAAGAGAGAGAGTTTGACTTCTTCTTTGCCAATTTGAATACCTTTTATTTCTTTTTGTTGTCTGATTGCTGTTACTAGGACTTCTAGTACTATGCTGAACAGTAGTGGCTGGCGAGAGTGGGCATCCTTGTCATGTTCCTGATCTTAAGGGAAAGGCTGTCAGCTTTTCCCCATTGAGTGTGATATTTGCTGTGGGTTTTTTGTAGATGGATTTTATGAACTTGAGGAATGTTCCCACTATCCCTATACTCTGAAGAGTTTAAATCAGGAAAGGATGCTGTATTTTGTCAAATGCTTTTTCTGCATCAATTGAGAGGACAATATGGTTCTTCTCTCTCCTTTATTCATGTGTTCTATCACATTGATTGATTTGCAAATGTTGAACCACCCTTGCATCTCAGGGATAAATCCTACTTGGTCATGGTGGATGATCCTTTTAATGTATTGTTGGATCCTATTAGCTAGGATTTTGTTGAGGAATTTGGAATCCATATTCATCAGGGATATTGATCTGAAATTCTCCTTTTTGATGGGGTCTTTGCCTGGTTTGGGGATTAAGGTAATGCTGGCCTCATAGAATGAGTTTGGAAGCTTTCCATCTGTTTCTATTTTTTGAAACAGCTTCAGTAGAATAGGTATTATTTCTTCTTTGAATGTTTGGTAGAATTCCCCAGGGAATCCATCAGATCCTGGACTCATGTTTTTTTGGGAGGTTTTTGATCCCTGCTTCAATCTTGTTACTGGTTATTGGCCTATTCACGTTGTCAATTTCTTCCTATTTCAGTCTTGGTAGTGTATAGGTTCCCAGGAAGACATCCCTTTCTTCCAGGTTGCTTAATTTATTTGCATATAGTTGATAATAATTTCTAATAATTGTTTCTATTTCCTTGGTGTTAGTCGTGATCTCTCCCCTTTCATTCATAATTTTGTTAATTTGGGTCTTTTTTTTCTTTCGGATAAGTCTGGCCAGTGGTTCATTGATCTTATTAATTCTTTCAAAGAAACTGCTTCTAGTTTCATTGATCTGATCTACTGTGTTTCTGGTTTCTAATTCATTGATCTCTGCTCTAATCTTAATTATTTCTCTTCTAATGCATGGCTTAGGCATTGTTTATTGCTTTTCCTCCAGTTTTTTAAGGTGTAAAGTTAGTTGGTGAATTTGGGATTTTTCTATTTTTTTGAGTGAGGCTTGGATGGCTATGTATTTCCTCCTTAGAACCACCTTTGCAGTATCCCATAGGTTTTAAACCCATGTGTTTTCATTCTCATTGCTTTCCATGAATTGTTTACGTTCTTCTTTGATTTTCTGGTTGACCCAAACATTCGTAAGCAGAGTGGTCCTTAGCTTCCAAGTGTTTGAATTTCTTCCAAAATTTTCTTTTGATGGAATTCCAGTTTTAAAGCATTATGGTCTGAGAATATGCAGGGAATCATCTCAATCTTTTGGTATTGGTTGAAGCCTGATTTGTGACCCAGTATGTGGTCTATTCTGGAGAAAGTTCCATGTGTGCTTGAGAAGAATGAGTATTCTGTTGTTTTAGGGTGGAATGTTCTCTATATATCTATGAGGTCCATCTGGTCCAGTGTCATTCAATCTCTGTTTCTTTGTTGATTTTCTGCTTAGATGATCCGTCTATTACTGAGAGTGGAGTATTGAAGTCTCCTACAATTAACGTATTATTATCAATATGACTCTATTTTGGTTAACAGTTGACTTATGTAGTTGGTTGCTTCCATCTTGGGGGCATAGGTATTTACAATTGTTAGATCTTATTGTTGGATAGACTCTTTAAGAATGATATAGTGTCCTTTTGTGTCTCTAACTACAGTCTTTAGCTTAACATCTAATTTGTCTGATATAAGAATTGCTATCCCAGCTTTCTTTCGAGGTCCTTTGGCATGGACGATGGATCTCCATCCCTTCACTTTCAGTCTGGATGTATCTTTAGGTTCAAAATGAGTCTCTTGTAGACAGCATATGGATGGGTACTGTCTTTTTATCCAATCTGCAACCCTGTGCCTTTTTATGGGAGCATTTAGGCCATTCAGGTCATTATTAGAAAGATATGAATTTATTGTCATCATGTTGCCTGTGAAGTCCCTGTTTCTAGAGATTGTCTCTGTAAATTTCTGTTCTATATCACTCTTGGGATCTTTCTCATTTTATAGGACCCCCCTTAATATTTCTTACAGGGCCGGCTTAGTGGTCGCATATTCTTTCAGTTTCTGTTGGTCTTGGAAGCTCTGCGTCTCTCCATCCATTCTAAATGACAGCCTTCCCAGATAAAGTATTCTTGGCTGCATGTTCTTCTCATTTAGTACCCTGAATATGTCTTGCCAGCCCTTTCTGGCTTGCCAGATAGGTCTGATGTTATTCTGATATTCCTCCCTCTGTATGTAAGGAATCTTTTCACCCTAACTGCCCTTAAGATGGTTTCCTTGGTTCGAAGATTTGTGATTTTTACTATTACATGCCAGGGGCATTGGTCTGTTTCCCTTGATCTTGGGAGGGGTCCTCTCTGCCTCTAGGACATGAATGTTTGTTTCATTCCCCAAATTAGGGAAGTTCTCAGCTACAGTTTGCTCAAACATATCTTCTAGTCCTCTCTCTCTCTCTCTCCACCCCCTCAGGGATCCCAATAATTCTGACACTGGAACGTTTCATGGTGTCACTTATTTCTCTAATAGTTTTCGTGAATTTTAAGCTCTTTCTCCCAGGCCTCCTCTTTCTCCTTTTTTTTCTATCAGCTTGTCTTCTAGATCACTAATTCGTTCTTCTGCCTCATTTACCCTAGCCATTAGATTAGCTAGATTAGATTGGATCTCATTGATAGCATTTTTAAGTTCTGCCAGTTCAGATTTCATTTCTGCCCTTAGAGACTCTATGTTGCCATTAATCAATTTTTCCATTCTAGCTATCTTGTTACCCTGAAGTCCATTTCAGACATCTTGGTTGTATCTGTATCCTTTTGTAAATCTGTGGCAGAAGTCACAGTCTCTGAGTCTTTCCTATTTTGGGGGTTTCTCCTCCTAGTTCTTCTGTTGAGGGGTGGTTGAGGGAATGTACAGAGACCAAATTATTGACCACAACCCAAGCAAGATGCACCTGTTTTATAGGGACGTTAGATTTGCTGGCCTCTTTTTCTCCCAGGCTGTCTTCTGGGGGAGGGGCCTGCTGCACAGTTACTCAGGCAATCCTGTTTGGGCAGAGTTGCCCTGCCCCCTGCGTGGGGGGATGGGCTCAGTGAAAACTGTTTTTCTGGGGCTTTTGTTCTCTGGAGGCTTTCCCTGGCAGCAGTCCATGTCTCTTCCGAGAGTCAGAGCAGAAGATACCATTTCCAACCCTCTGCCTCAGAGCAGAGAGATCGCAGTCTGTTCTTCAGTGAGCTCTCCAGGCCATACTATCTCCCTTTCTGTCTGTGCTGCTAAAAACTGCAGCGTCCTGGGTTGTGCGCCCCTCAGCAGCACTCCCAGTCTTTGCCTCCATGTCAGGGCACATCTCTGCCCTTTGTGCTTCTAAAAATGCCAGCCGCCCCCGTTCAAACATGTGGCCCCACTGCTCCAGGTTTTAGTCCAAAAGGGCTTCCCTGAAGTCCTTTCCCTGCCGCTACCAGTCTGCGAGTCTGTGCCTGTCCCCAGCGCTGGAGGCTTTCATGCACCAGTGGTGCAGGATTCCAAAGGCTCCCTCCCCCTTTCATTTACCTTCCGATATCTGCCCGCAGAACCACGGCTCCCTGCTACATACCTCGAAACCAACTGCCTGTGATATTCTGTTTGTAGAGATCCAGATATATCTTCTTACATCATCTGATTTCGTGGTTGTTCAGAGTGGTCTGGTAGATATCCAGCTCAATTCAAGGGACAAGTTGGAATAGGGTCCCTACTGCTCCGCCATCTTTTCCTCCACCTTGAAAATCTCCTTTTTAAAAGAATAAGAGAAATATCATAATAGAAGAAAATATTTGATAACATTCAATGCTTTTATACACACACACACACACACACACACACACACACACATATATATATACTCTCAACAAGCAAAATACAGAAAATATTTCCCATCAGATTAAGAGCACCTATAAAAGTACATATCTTCATGGTGAAATATTGAAAGCTTTCTCTCTGGTATCAAGAATGAGACAATAAAGCTATTATCACCACTTTTCAACATTTTGCTGGAAGTTTTAGGCAATGCAAATGGAAGACCAAAAAAGTAAAATACTGGATTGGAAGAAATCAAACTGTTTAGACAACATACTGGTATACATACAAAATCTAAATAAATCTGCAGATGAATTAACATAACTACAAAGTTAATATAGCAATGTCTCCAGATACAAGGTAAATATAAAAATTTCAACTTTTTAAAAAGGATACAATTTAAAATTGTTTAAAAATATCAAGTACGTGGGAAAAAAATCCAACAAAAGTTGTGAATGACCTCTACACAGAATAGAAAGCATTATTAAGGGAAAGTAAAGATACCTTCCCTCCCCAATTTTAGGAAGATACTGTGCACATGCAATGGAAAAATCAGTATATAAAAATGTCAGTGCTCTCACACTGAATTTATCATTTCACTGTAATTTGAACAGTACTAATTTGTCAAAATCAATAAGCTGACTTGAAAATTTATATGGAACAGCAAAGAACCAAGACAGTCTTGAAGAGGAATGAAGTTGAAAGACCCAACTACTAAACAAATTTATTATAAAGCACAATAATAAACCCAATAGGTTATTAAGATAAGAATGTACAAAAAAGACCACTGAAACAGAAAAAAAATTTTTAAAGGGTGAATTTATTTTATGACAAAGTTGACACTTCAACACAGTGGCAGAGCCAGGAGATCCAACTACAGGAGAGTGATGTACTATAGAAAAATCTGATCCCCTGTTGCTGGCTCTGAAGATGGAGGGAGGGGTATGGACCAAGGAATGCAGGTGTGAAAAGGCAAAGAAATGGATTCTCTCTTAGAAGGTGCAGAAGGAGATAGAGACCTGCAACAAATTGACATCAGCTGGGTGAGACTCATGTCAGACTTCTGACCCAGATAATTATAAGATAATAAATCTGTGTTGTTTTAAGCCATCAAGTGTGTGGTAATGTATTAAGCAGCAATGTGAAACTAACACAAGTTCCAGTACAGAAAAGTATGAAACTTAGCCCCCAATTTCTCACCATGCATAAAAATCAATTCCAGATAATTGTCTATGTAAGTGAAAACAGAATGAAAGCTCCTAAAGGAAGTATAGCAAAATAGCTTCATGAACTTGGGCTAGACAAAATTCTGTAAACAGAAAAAAAAAATGGCACAGGTGGAGATAAAAGCATAATAAAAGTAAAAGTTTCTACTTTTTAATGTCATAAAGTATTATACAAAGTAAAAACATAGCAGAAAGTTGTACTTTCTTAATGGTAAGAGATACCCAGAGCAAAGCAAAAAGACAATCTAGGGAGTAGGAAAAACTAATTACCTATATTTAGTTATATATGTGATATATATGTGTGTGTGTGTGTGTGTTTTATATGTTTAGTTATACATGTGTTATATATATGTAGTTACATATGAGATACATATAACAAAGATATATATAGACCTAAGATATGTAACTATTATAACTGTATATACAACTATATATACATATATATATAAGAACTCTATAAATCAGTAGAACTAAGAATTCTATAAGTCAATAAGTTAAAGGCAGACATTCCCATTAAAAAAATCAAAAAGACTTGAGCAGATACTTCATCAAAGCAGCTACGTTTGTCCAGCAATAAAAATGAACATATTGCAGCTACATGCAAAATCAATGACTATAATACCCAAAATGGCAAAAGAAGCCAGACACGTAACAGTACATACTGTGTGCTTGCATTTATATAATGTTCAAAAGCTAGCCTAATTACCCTATAGTTTTAGAAGTCAGGAGAGTGCTTATTCATGGCAGGAGGATTGTGACTAGAAAGGCTGAACAAGGAAGACTTCTCTGAGTAATATTCTGTTTCTTCATCTGGGTGCTAGTTACATACCAAGTGAATTCTAATTATGAAAATTTACCAAGTTGGGCACTCATGATTTGTGCATTTTTTAAAATAGATATATTATTCTTTGATAGAAAAGTTGACCATAAATGGAAGTAAGCAAACAGAAATATTAGTTCTTAGAGAATATAAGAAAAGTATTTATCTGGTTCATTGTAATCCTCCAATAAGTGGTAGCTCTGAAATTATTCTTTTAAACCTTTGTTTTTATCCTTCTACTTCTTAATAATGTGTAAGGAAACAACTTCCCTCTTTAATTTTACTACTCCACCTTTCATCAAGACAATATGAAAAATACTAGTGTTTATTTGCCTGTATCAACAAAGTTCTGAAATCAAATGCATAATTATGAATGGGTGCTATAAATTGCTAAAATGTATTTAAGTGTTTAGAAATCTCCTTCAGAATCTCTGCAAAAGGTATCTACTTCCTCCACTTCCTCTAATTAAATCCACTTTTCATCAAGTACCAGTAATCAGTATTTTTTAAATTACTCTAAGATTTTTTTTGTTTTTATAAACTTCAATTTTTAGTATCTACTAGTATAGCAATGTTTTCTACAATTTTGCCATATAGATAATGTACTATCCATACGTACACATGTGCATATATACTGGGTGAATGCATATTGTATGTGGTGTTTTTAATACACTTCAGTTCAAACAGGCTTTTATCAAAATCTAACTTCTAAAATTGTATTCATTTGAAAACACATTCTGTCTTGTGAAATATGGACTGAATAATGACCCTGTATAAACTTCTGAATGTAACTTTATATCCTAAAAACCCAAGTTTAAGACAGGCATGTAAAAATGTGGTTGAATTTTGTTCACGGTTATTTATAACTTGTACTCTTCACCATATATCCATGAAGTTTTCTTTAAAATTTACCCCATGAAGGAGCAGGGCAGGCATTATTCTCTATATTTCACACACAAGTGAAGTGAGACTTGGGTTAAGTGATTATCTAAAAATCACAAAGTTCCATTAGTTTCAGAGTCAAAGCAAAAACAGAGACCAAAATGCCCAAGTCTTGTTTTTCTAACTAAATCCATTATTTTTGTCCCCTCTACTCTGGTCTCCCTCCCCACTCCACCACCTGCCCTATTGCTTTGTGCACTCCTTGTACTTAAAATAAGAAAGCCCATGTGGGTGTTAAGAGTGCGTTGGGAAGTTTCTAAGAATATAGGTGAATCTTAAAAATATGACCTTTGAGGCGCCTGGGTGGCTCAGTTGGTTAAGCGACTGCCTTCGGCTCAGGTCATGATCCTGGAGTCCCGGGATCGAGTCCCACGTCAGGCTCCCTGCTCAGCAGGGAGTCTGCTTCTCCCTCTGACCCTCTTCCCTCTCGTGCTCTCTATCTCTCATTCTCTCTCTCTCTCAAATAAATAAATAAAAAATCTTAAAAAAATATGACCTTTGAAGTACAAGTAGGGTTTGGATTAGTGTTAAGCAGACAAGTGCCACCTAACACAGCAAATGCAGCTGGGGATGAGCAAAGTGAATGATTTCTTAAACTGACAGTATTAGGACGGGAAAAAAAGAGAGATTAGGTTGCAAACAATTGCAAGAAATGCAACCTATGCTTCAGTATTTCTACCCAAAGAATCAGTGTTCCTTAATGAAATTCTCCAGCAATCTATTTAGACTTAAAGGGCATATTTATGTTTTCAATTTAGCTCAGTTAGGATTAGAGGGAGGAGAGAAGATAAGACTCCCCGGGTGAGAAGCCAGACAATTTGCCTTATAGAGACAAAACATTAGACACATTTCAAATGCCAGATGTTCATCATGACCCATTCAAGTCTCTTTAGGGCAATTTGCCTTAGTAAATGTATTTTCATCGATTTCAAAAAAATTCATATAAAATGGTTTCACAAAAGAAAAAAAGGAAAGACAAAAGTTTTCCATGCAAGGACAGGGAAACATACAAAAATTGTTCTTTAAAGAGCAGGGGTCGGGGAGGAAACTACAAGTAAACAATTATATTTCTTATATTGTGTTTTTAAGAGTTATTCTGGTACCTCTTCTTCTGTCTGAATTTGATGCTACACAAAGTTCTGTGATTTTTCACTCCTGAACATATCGTGAATCTAGTTTTGTTCCCATTGTCACCTGGCCCATGCCTGTGCCTTTCTATTGGTCCACCTTTTGCAATAATTTGTGAAGATGCCACTACTTACCTTTCAGATTGGCAAAGATTCGAAAGTTTGACAATATACTCTCTTGGTGCAGTTGTACAGGGGAAATGTCACTCTCCGATATTGTTAGTGGGAATGCAAATTGATAGAATTTCTATGGAGAGGTTATCAGCAATACCTAGAAACATTTCTTACACATATATATTTCATCCAGCAATTCACCTCTAGGAATCTATCCTAGGGTTTCAAACCACTTCTAGGAATCTATTCTACCATTATTCTAGCCAAAAATATGAAAAAAAAATAGATGCACCAAGCTATGAGTTACAGTACTATGCAATTATAAGACTGGAAACCACCTGTATGTCTATTAGTAGGAGACGGGTTGAATAAACTATTATACATTTACCCTTTAGAGTCCTATAAGAGGGAATGAGGCATATCTCTATAAGCTATCATAGCATGCTTCAGGATATACTAGGTATAAAAGGCAAGGTAGAGAAAAATATGTTACCATTTAGCCAAGAGAAGAGGGAGATACAAATATAAATGCGTATTTGCTGTTAATTTTTTTTTAAGATTTTATTTATTGACAGAGCAAGAGAGCACAAGCAGGGGGAGCCACAGAGGGAGAGGGAGAAGCAGACTCCCCACTGAACAGGGAGCCTGATGCAGGGCTTGATCCCAGGACGCTGGGATCATGACCTGAGCCGAAGGCAGACGCTTAACGACTGAGCCACCCAGGCACCCCTTGCTGTTAATTTTTAAAAATGGAAAAATTATCACCAAATAAGTAGAAATCATTAACTATACAGGAAGAGCAGTATTAAGGTAGAGTTGTTTATAGATTTGACTTTGGAGACACATAATTGCATAATAATAAAACAAGTCAGTAAAAAGCAATGCTACAAATGAACCTGTGTATCACACTGGAGGCATAATTAGGGGAGATGAACTATTCCAAGTGGCATTAAATACAACATAATTTGACACTCTATTCCTAGCAGGATATACCCTAGGAACAAAATTATCCACAAAAAGATTTAAACTGTTTTAAGCAATTATATTTTTGGTGGTATTTTTATTCTAAGACTGTTAGTTGTGTGTTGTTATTACAAAGAACAATCATGCTAGTGCCATGAAACCCAGGATTTTCATTATAAAAGAAAAGATATAAATGAAAGATGGAAAAATTAAGTAATAATCCTCTGTTCTTAAATTTGAATTTAAAGTATGAGCTCAAAACATATATCTTAAAAACAAAGCTCTGTCCAAGAAAAGATGTAAAAACAGTGACCCACCATGGGGCAGTGAGTACTATTATTACCTAGACTGTGGCTTTCAAATATTACTTTTCATAAAAGTAGAATTTCTGGAGATTTTCTAGAATTTCTTAGAGAAAAGGCCAGTTTAAGGTCTGGCACAGTAAACATACATGCTGAACCTGGAATATCTTGTCATACCTGAAAATGAGGAAATTATCACAGATTACTACTAGAACTTACCACTGGTCAAGGATGGAAAATTTTGAATATTAAACAGGATTTATAACCTCAGTAGCTTGAGACACAAGTGTATTTATATATATGAGTTCATGATTCTTTAAAAGCACTCATTTATCATTATTTTTGACAACTATAAATTAAAGGGAAGTATTCATCATGTATCCCTTTTCCATTTACCAGTTTTACCCCAGGGATCAAATAGTTAATGGTAACAAAATAGAAGTGTTTCAGCTAATAAATAAATATAGAATGATTGAAATTGGCCATTGTTTTATAACTCCTAGTGAACTAATGGATCTAGGCCATGATTACTCATGGCCACTAACACCACAGAAAGACAATCTCCCAAAATAGTGATATCACCCATGAGGTATGCTTGCCAAAGAATCAGTGCATAATCTAACCAAGCCTCTAATCTATCTACTAAGTTACAGAAAATACAAGAGGCAGAGGAACATTCTAAATATCATGAGAATTCAATCAGCAAAGTTCAAAGTCATAGGAAGTTCTATAGAACAAAATGTCTAGTTTTTCCAATGAATCATTTTCAAAAATTAAAGAGATGTTTGTGGAATCTATAAAGAAAAAGGACTTGAGACCTATCAACCAATTATAATGCATGGACCTTATTTAGATTCTACTACAAATCTTATCTACATACATGCATATACATATATAATACCTAATTATATATAAATTGTATTTAATTTTAAATCATTTTCATTATAAATTATATTATTTACATATATTTAAATGTAAATATATAACATATATTTATATATTTTATATATAAATTGAATAATTCAAACTGAATAGATTTGACATTAAGATACTGTTTATTTTTAAGTATGAAAATGATTTTATGGTTAAGTGTGTTAAAAGAATATTTATATTTAAGAAATAAAATTGTTAAGCATCCAACTCTTGGTTTCAGCTCAGGTCATGATGTTGCAGGGATTCTGTTGCCTTAGTGCTGGCTCAGTTCTTGGTCACACCACTTTGAAGAATGAAGAGGTAGACCAGAGGAAGAGTGATGGGCAGCAAGGCAAAGTGAATTGAGCGATAGTACAAAGCTCCCAGAGAGGGAGGGGACCTGAGAGAGTTGACATTTTGGTGTTCAAATCTAGGGGGTTTTATAAGCTCTTTTGCAGAACTATTTTAAGGAACCAGAGTGTGGGCCCCCTACAGATTGGCTGCTAAGGTGTACCAATCAGGGTTTTGATCATGTCCCTGTCTACCTATTAAGTTATTGTTCACATGCTGTGCTGATGGTATTTTGGGCTGACATTTGGATACCAACTGCCTCACCTTATGATAGTGACCAGTGTTTTATGGTTAATTATTTTGTCTCAGGATATCTTGCAAAAGTTATTTCCGCAGATGCTGCTAGACAGCATTTGGTCTTGTCTAAGCTGTAAAATAGAATGCTATTGTGGTTTTGTCTTAGCCGTCCCAGCTCCCTGGTTTTGTTGTTGTTGTTGTTGTTGTTGGGGACCCTGGCCCTGACTACCCAAGTGTCCAACTAACTCCTAACAATGATCTCAGGGTTGTGAGATCGAGCTCCACACGGGGCTCAGTGCTCAGTGGGGAGTCTGCTTGAGATTGTCTCTCCTCCCTCTGCCCCTCTCCTGGCCTGCACACACTTGCACATGCACTTTCTCTCTCTCCCTCTCTCAAATAAATGAATCTTCAAAAATAAACAAATAAAATACAACAAAAACTGAAATATTCAGAGGAAAGAACATAATGTCTTTGATTTGCTTAAAAATAAGCCAGGTACAGGGGAGGTAAAAGTAATGACTAGATAAAACAAGAGAGGACTTAAGTTGATAATTGTTGAAGCTGGGTGGTACATGGAAGTTCATTATACTGTTTCTCTCTATTTTTTCTTTTTTTTTACATTTTAGTTTTTCACAGTAGTACAAAAAAGAAGAGCAACCCTGCATGGATCGGCCCCATGGTCTTGCACCCCACTCTTTCCTGGCTCCCTGTGCCTGTGCTTGAACCACCTACCCACCTTTACTGTAGGTATCCTTTCTGAGCACCTTTCCTGCCCAAGGCTTTTCTGTGCTGCTCCTTCTGCATGGAATACACTTCCTTACCCCTGTGTGCATTCCTAACTTCCACTCCATCCTTAAGACTTTGGCTCAGTTTTTACTTCCTAAAGGAATACCTCTGACTTTCTCTGCTCTAGGCTCTTGTAGTACCAGCTACCTCTCTTTTCTAGTAATTATCACACTTTTACATTAATTTACCTGATGATTTGTTTTACTCTCAGCCCCAGCAAGCCCTTAAGTCCCTAAGAAGAGAAGCCACAGACATTTTACTTAACATAGTACCCAGTACCTATCTCAGTACACAGTACTCTTGTTAAAGAAAAAAAATTGCACATCATACTGGTTAAAAATGACAAAACAGACTTTATTCAGTACGAGTGCAGTAGTGTAGAGAGAGTTCAGATAAACTGAGCTCAATTCCAATCTTTATAGAAGTGACTGGGTACTTGAAAGGGAAGATGAAGTAGTATGGAGGGGAATGAACAAGGCTCAATGCAGAGTAAGGCAGACAGAAAATTACAACAAGCAAGTAGGGATTTGTCAGTGTGATTAAGCCATCTGTGTCTGCTAACTGGTATTTGTCAAAGTAAGGCTCCTATCTTCCTAGACAGCCTGGAAGACAAGGGCCCTATCTTTCCTGATGATTGTATTTCAAGGGGATGGCTCCCAGGTCCTTGAGAAAGACATTCCTTGTTGTAAAAGTTAAAATACATCTCAGAGACAGAGAAAGAAATTATAATGGCAAGTTTTCTGAAATAAATGCTTTAAGAAAAAGGGTCTATAGGCAGGGGTTGACTGGAAAACACAAGATTTTTTGGCAACACTGAGCTTTCTCAGGCAGGCTTAAGGGGGTTGGGGCAATCATCCTACGGACATGGCCTCAAGAGCTAATTAGAAACTATGTTAGTGTTCAGGTATCTTAGTGGGGTCGGGGGGAGGGGTGAGATCATTTATGCTTAGAGTTGCAACTCCTATGTTGAGAAGAGGGCTCAGAGGAGCCTGTCTAGACTTTGGTCTTTGTTACTCTATAAATACTTGCTGAATGTTATACGGTATCTGTGGGGGTGGGGGGAGAAGTATTCAGGAAATAAGAAGCAAGAGGTATTCACATTGGAGTTAAAAAAGAGCTCAAGTTTCAATAAGAATAGAAGAGATAAAGTGCTTATTCTGAGTAGAAAAAGCTGGAGCAAGATTCTCTGATGTTATCCTTTATATTATAATAATGAAAAATAATTAATAAAAAGCTTCCTAATATTATTCGATATAAGTTTCTTTCCAGTCCTAAGAATAGTTGGGATTCTAAGTGGAAAAGAGAAAGAGAGATGTATTTCTCTGTGTCAATTTCTGCTTTGGAGTTTAAAATAAAAAAACAGGGGCACCCAGCTGGCTCAGTCAGTAGAGCATGTAACTCTTGATTCAGAGTTGTGAGTTCAAGCCCCACATTGGTCATGAAGCCAATCTTTAAATCAATCAATCGATCAATCATCACTAAAAATAAATAGATCCTTAGAATGTATTTAATAAATAAATTAATAAATTAAAGAGAGCATTTGTATGGCATTATAAGTATGAATGTCTACAAAGTTACCAGTAACCAAATGGAGAAATTACTATAATTTGCTTTGGGTGAAGTGACCTCTAAAAGTAAACCAGAGGTGGATTCTGACGTGCTTTATGAATCTGACAGGTAAGTAAACCAGATAAGCAAGCTCTGAATTGCAGACCCCCATGGTTATTTTTGCCTTTTTTTGGAAAACTCTAAAATGTTTCTTTATTAACTGGAGTTTAAGGAATGTGCCTTCTCAAAGAGCACAAAACATTGCTAATTACAGAAATAAGGAATACATGCAGCTTCCTATCTTCTTAATTATTTTACCTTTTCTTCTTTCACAAAACTCAAGCCAGTTGCCTGCTGAGATGTAATTCCTCATTCACAGAAGAAAGAAAACTCAGCTATAGCTAGTTAGAATCAGTAAGTCTTCCCAGGTTAGTACTTAGAAAGGAAGCATGCCATAAAAATTAAGGCAGATGTGTTTGAATTGGGGGAGGGTGGCATTTTTATTCTTTTGCTTTAAGTGGAGCACTCTAAACCCAAAAGATGAACTCTGCTGTGGAATGGTTGTGTGGAACAAACCGTAGAAACTTGGAATTCCTAAAGAAATACATGAACATTTCTAATTTCTTTTCAAACTAGGTCACTCACAGAGTAGTACTACCAGGAACAGGATGTGAAATTTATAGTGTTCAACTGAAAAAAACAAGTTTCTTAATGGTAACATGAAAGAAAACCTGAATACTTTAGAAGTAAGATGTCCTGAGAAGCATTTGGTGGGTATAAATGCTATTAACATTTATGCCAGTCTTCCAGACCATTTCTTTCCCCACCTTTATTTTTTTAACAAAAATTTCTCCAAATGGCAGTTCATTTTATGAGTATAGTTTATTATGGTGGTTCTCAAACTTTAAGCAAAAATTATCCCTGGAAATTTCTTTAAAATGCAGATTTCTGGACCTCTTTGCTAGCAAATCTGTTTTAGGTGGTCCAGATTGGTGCCAGAGTCCATATTTTTAACTAAGCATCCAGGTAGTTCTAACACACATGCTCTGTAAGCCACAATTTGAAAAATATTGATGGAATAAAATCTATCACGGTATATGGCTGGAAACTCTTGAGCTGCATTTATAATATAATTACTATAACAGCAAAGCTAAATGGCAGGCATAAAGTTGATAATCAATATCTACTTGTTGATGATTAATAGCTCTCAAAGTGAATTTTAATAAAAGTATAAAGTGTTATTATTTTAACTAGATTACAGTCCTATGAGACTCATCAGATTCTGATTATCACCCCCTATTGCAAGAAAACGGGCTTCATACTGGTGTCCTACACATCACTATGGGGTTCACTGTTGGGCAGCGTGGTGTGGACTAGGATGATAATGTTCTTACAGGTAAGAGCATGGGCTTCAGATAGGTTTTCACCGTCCCTATATATCAACTATCTGTGTACCTTTGAGACTTCCTCCTCCTTAAAGTAGGAATGATAATGTCAATGCCTACTTTCTAGGATTATGTGATGCTTAGATTTTTTTTTAAGTTTCAGTTAGTATAGAAGAGAAATATGTCGTGGATTTCCTTTAATACTGTAGGCATTTGAATGAAGAGGGAAAAAGTAACTTCATTTCTTGGCCCTCATAAGGCTGATTTTTATTGTCAAGAGAAAAGCAATGACATTTTTCAGAATCTGGTTCTTTTTTTTTTTTTTTTAAATTTTTTTTTTTTTTTAAAGATTTTATTTATTTATTCATGAGAGAGAGAGGAGGAGAGAGAGAGAGGGAGAGAGAGAGAGAGAGAGAAGCAGAGGGAGAAGCAGGCTCCCAAGGAGCAGGGAGCCCGATGCGGGACTCGATCCCAGGACCCTGGGATCATGACCTGAGCCGAAGGCAGACGCTTAACCATCTGAGCCACCCAGGCGCCCCAGAATCTGGTTCTTATGTAAGCCCAGAAAAGCTGAGAGTTGAAGATTTCAAGTTTGGGTCTTTGGGAATTTAGACATATTGCCTTGAAAATCATGAGAAACAGTGATTGTCTCACCTAGTGGCTATGGCTACACACCCTTTGTCTTTCTCTGACTTATTTCACTTAGCATAATGTCATTGAGGTCCATCTATATTGTTGCAAATGGCAAGATTTTTCTTCTTTTTAGTGAATGAATAATATCCCATTGTGTATATGTATGTATATACATATGTCACATTTTCTTAATCCGTTCATCCATTGATGGACCCTTCAGTTGTTTCTATGTCTTGGCTCTTGTTAAAAAACACTACAATGACCATAAGGATACATATAACTTTTCAACTTAGTGTTTTTGTTTTCTTCAGATAACTACCCAGAAGTGGAATTGCTGGATGATATGGTAGTTCTACTTCTAAGTTTCTGAGACATCTCCATACTGTGTTCTATAGTGGAAGCACCAATTACCATCTCCACCAAAAGTGTACAATAGCTCCTTTTTCTTCACATCCTTGCCAGCACTGTTTTTTTTTTCTCTATGAGAATAACCACTCTAACAGGTGTGAGGTGATATCTTTTCCTTGTGAGGTGATTGCATTTCCTTGATGATTACTGATGTTGAACACCTTTTTATGTACCTGTTGGCCATCTGTATCTCTTCTTTGAAAAAATATCTAATCAGTTACTCTGCCCATTTTTAAATGATTTTTTTTCTTTTTTGCTATTGAGTTGTATGAATTCTTTATATATTTTGGATTCTAATCACTTTTCAGATTTATGATTTGCAAATATTTTCTCCCATTCAGTAGATAACTCTTTTCATTACGTTAATAGGTTTTCTTTGTGCTCTAAAGAACCTTTTATTTTGATACAGTTCACTTGCTAATTTTTGCTTTTGTTGCTTTTCTTTTGGTGTCAAATCCCCCCAAAAAATTATCACCAAGACCAATCTCAATGAACTTACTGCCTATTTTCTTCTAGGAGTTTTATGGCTTCAAGTATAACATTCAGGTCTTTAATTCATTTTGAGTTAATTTTTGAATAGACTGTAAAAGAGTGCTCCAGTTTTCTCGACACCCACTGATATTCTTGGCTTCTTTGTCATAAATTAAGTGAATATATGTGTGTGGTTTTATTTCTGGAATTTTTATTCTGTTCCATGTTCCATGTTTTTATAACAATATCATGTTCTTTTGATTACTGTAGCTTTGTAATATAGTTTGAAATTAGGGAGTGTGATGGCCTCAAGCTTTGTTTTTCTTTCTAAAGATTGCTTTGAATATTCAGAGTCTTTTGAGATTCCATATAAATTTTAGGATTGTTCATTCTGTATCTGTGAAAAATGTGATTGGAATTTTGATAGGAATTGCACTGAATCTGTAAATTACCGTGGGTAGTATGGACATTTTAACAGTATTCTTCAAATCCATGAACACAGTATAGCTTTCCATTATTTGTGTCTTCTTCAGTGTTTTTAATTAATACCTTATAGTTTTAGGTGTACAGGTCTTTTACCTCCTTGGTTAAATTTATTCCCAGATATGTTATTTTTTTGATGAATTGGGAGATTGTTCTCCCAATTTCTCTCTCTGATAGATTATTACTAGTGTACAGAAATTCAACAGATTTGTTTACATTGATTTTATATCCTGTAACTTTACTGAATTTATTGATTAGTTACATTTTTGGGGAGGAGTGGAGTCTTTAGAGTTTTCTACCTATACTATGTCATCTGCAAATAACGACTATTTTACTTTTTCCTTTTCAAATTGATTGCCTCTTTCTACCTAACTGTTCTGGTTAGGACTGCCAATGTTACACTAAGAGTGAGGAGAGTGGGATTCTTGCCTTGTTCTTGATCTTAGATGAAAAGCTTCCAGCTTTTCATAATTGAATGATGTTAGCTATCGGCTTGTCATTTATGACTTTTATTATGTTGAGGTGCATTCCTCTCTACTCATTTTGTAGAGAGTTTTTATCATAAATAATGTTGAATTTTGTCAAATTCTTTTTCTCTATTGAGATAATTTTATTATTGGTTTTGTTAATGTGATATATCATGTTGATTGATTAGCAGATGTTGAACCATCTTTGCATCCCTGGAATTAATCTTGCTTGATCAATGTATGATACTTGTAACGTTCAGTTGAATTTGGTTTGCTAAAATTTTGTTGCACATTTTATTTCTAAGTTCATCAGGGATACTGACATAATTTTCTAGTGGCATCCTTGTCTATTTTTGTTAGCACAGTAATGCTGTCCTCATAAAAATAATTTTGGAAGTGTTTACTCCTTTTCTATTTTTTGTTAGAGTTTGAGAGAATTGGTAATATTTCTTCTTTGAATGTTTGGTAGAATTTACCAGTGAAGCAGTCTGGTCCTGGAATTTGTTTGCTAGGAGGTTTTCAATTACTGATTTAATCTCCTTACTAGTTATCAGTTTGTTCTGATTTTCATTGTATGTTTCTAGAAACTTGCCCATTTCTTCTAGATTGTGAAATTTATTGACATGTAATTATTCATGGTAGTCTTTTATGATCCTTTGCATTTCTGTGGTATCAGTTGTGATCTCTTTCATTTCTAATGTTGAGTCCTATCTCTTCTACCCCTGGTGAGTCTCACTAAAGAGGTATCAATTTTGCTTAAGAGCTGGTTCTTTAAAAAGATAGTTTCATTGTTCTTTTCTATTGTCTTTTTAGTCTTCGTTTCATTTATTTCCCCTCTGATCTTTGTTATTTCCTTCCTTCTACTAACTTTGGGTTTCATTTGTTCTTCTGTTCCTTTAGGTATAAAGTTAGGTTGTCTGAAATTTTTCTTGTTTGGAAAGTTAGGTAGTAGTGATAAACATTCTAATATATATATAGTCCTGTGTGACCATTACCATAAATCCTGCTGGTCATAAGAGCCAGACAATCTAGAATCATTACCTGGGTATCAGTTGCAAAACTCTGGTGCCAGGCTTGTGTACAATCCCCTTTCCAGGAGAACAGAATCAACGAGCCTAGAGTGTACCTCAGTAAGCCCCTAGAGGTGTGCCAAACCAGAAGCCTTCCCCTCAGGCCTAAGCTCCAGGACAAGCAGATAAGCCTCTTTCATAGAAAAATGAAAGGGGGGTTCGTATGCTTTCTGTGCAGTATCCTGGGGAATGACAGCTGGCCTAGAACTGTCTCTCCCTTGGTTACAGCCCCATGGGACCCAGCAACACAAGCTCTGCTGGCCAACAGAGCTAAGTGATAAGGGGCATCCCCTGGGCAGCAGCCACAAAAACTGGATCACCAGACATGTGTACAGGCTTCAGTCTGGGAGATACTTCACTCTGCAGTGCAGCAGAGGGAAGGTACAAAGAGAGTGCCCACCCTCTGAGATTTCTGGAGAAAATTACAGTGGGCCCTTAGATGTGTGTTTATTTATAACTATGGAGATAAGCTAAACACAGAAAGACTGTGTACTTAGGTCTCTTTCCTCTTCATGTGCCCAGGAGGTGGTAGCCACTTAAGAACCGTTTCTCCATTGGTAACAGTCCTATGGGACCTATGAGCATAAACCCCATTGATCACCAGAGCCAGGTGATCTAGTGATGTCCCCTGGTGGCAGGCACAAAAACTGAGGCACCACACAAAGGTGTAAGTTCCTTTCTGTGAGATACCAGTAAGCTGGAGGAAGGCAGAAAGAGAGCACATACATGGTGTCACCGGCCTTCATCCCTGGAGTGCATTTCAGTAGGCACCTAGATGTGTGCCAGACCAGAAAACCGCGCCTCAGGCTGAAGTTTCAGGATAAGAAAATAGGTGTTGTTCACAGAAAGACAGGGGGTGTGTTTTAGTCCACTGTCTAGTACCCTGGGGGTGGTAAATGGCAGACTGTCTCTGCTACAGTAACCTAAGGCACAGAAATGCAAGCCCATTAGCCACCAGAGCCAGGCAGCCATGGGATCTCTCCTGGGCAACAGCCACAAGTGTAAAAGCTCTCCTTCAGGAGATACTGGCTCTCTTGAGAGCAGCAGAGGGAGAGTGCAAAGATAGCTGTGTGTTTAATTAGATTCCTGTCCCACCCCGCCTCCCACCCCCCGCTCCCCCAGCCCAAGTCAGTACTTTAAAATAAGTAAGTAAGCTTCTTTCATATTAAGTCTGGGCACCTCTCCATGGGCTGCCTCTGCTCAAGCTCCTGTAGTCTACATGTGAGCCCTTTGAGGGCTGTTGCCATATTTGCTATAGCACTTGGGTTTTGTGGATATCTGAGCCCCATTGGTCTTCAAAGTCAGATGTTTTGGGAGCTCATCTCCCAGGTGCAGTGCCTGATGTGAGATTCAAATCCTTTGCTCCTTAGGGAGAAGCTCTAGATTTTGTGTTCCCTCCTTGGGGATCTCCATGCCAAGAGTGGGGTTTATGGCAAGATTGTGTCTTAGCCTCTCCGTCCCACCTTGATTTGGGTTTTTTCTTATTTACTCAATGTGTACAAGTTGCTCAGATAGTTTTTAGGTTCTTTTTCTCAGAGGAAACTATTCCATATGTAGCTGTAGATTCAGTGTGTTCTTGGGAGGTGGGTTTAAGATCTTCCTACCTTGCTGTCTCGAACTGGAATCCTCATATTTTTTCTTTCTTATAGTTTCCATCTGGCTGCTAAAAATCTTCATGTGTTTATTTGTTGTCCAACTTTTCTACTAGATCCTTAAACCTGTTAATTTAGTTATTTTATATTTCCTGATAGTTTCAACATTTGGCACTCAGTTGAATTTGGTTTTATTGATTATATCCTGACAGTGCATTTTTTTCTTTCCTTTTTTTTTTTTTTTGTGCCTTGGAAATCATCTGTAGAACAGAATAAACTGAAGAACATAGTATTTATGCCCCCAAAGAAATATTTCTTTTTATTTAGACTTTTATATTTATTCATTCTTGTGAGGAGTTGAGTGCTTTTGGGGTTTGTTGTTGCTATAATTACTCTGTATAAATTTATCATCTGCTTCACATTCCTCTAGCCTTACCTTGTATTTAGGGTAGGGTTTAACTTGTCATACGATTTTTCCAAATATTCCCATTATACCTTCAGCTTTAGATTTTTCTCTCTGAATTTACACCTCAGAGAGTAGATCTCTCCAGGTTTTTGCCCCTTTCCCAGAAGTACACTCTTGTTATTTGGCTGTTGTATGGCTTGGTGGCAGGATTCAGAGGTGGGATTCTATTGTTCTTAGCCATGTTCTAGGTCCCTACATGCTGAAGGTATGCCTTTCTCAGTGAACTTGCTCCTACCCCTGCAGCAGTCTGGGCCTGGATGGTTTTTCTGCCCTGACTCAAGTAGAGCTCCCTCCATCGCCATTGTCTTCCTTCAGCCATAATGGGACTACTGAGCGTTTTGCTACTCTTTGCCCAGTGGTTTAAGGCTTGTTTCCCTCAGGACAGAAGTTTCAGGGAGGGTTTTATCAGAGAGGAGATGGCTCTTCTCTTCCTTGAGGCCTGCAGCCCGCAGGAGGATTTCTTCAATCCCCTTCACTACGTACCCTAAGGTCCATGAAGAAAAGTCTGTAAATGGCTGCAAATTCCCTCTGTGTCTGTGTTCTAGGGATTTCTAAATTCTAATAGTCAACTTAGCCCTAGTAATTAGCTAGAAATTTTAGCCAAAATCTCACAACTTATATGCTGGCTCCCATCTTCTTCCCATGTTTCCCCCAGGAAAACCAGTGCATACTTCTCCTTAGAGGGGCTTGTCTTTACTTAGATTTCAGACTAGTTTGTTGCCCTGCAACCTCAGTTCTCTGATTGGTTCATGAAAATTAAGCTTTCATAAATTGTCACTTTTTCAGGCGAGAGCAACACTTTGTAGTTTTTGCCATCCTGAATGGAAGCCAGAAATCCACTTTAACTTCTTAAACATATGTTCAGGGTTTTTCTAAGTAACATAATATTAATCTGAAACATTTTAAATCCCTTAATTAAAAACATTATATCTGATTAAAGTTTCTCTGTAGCAACTAGGTCCAGTCTTCACAAATGTAACCGGGAGTTTTTCTTATTTTGCATGTGTCTCATGACTAAGGCCTCTAAAAGCAATTGATCTTATTTTAATCTTCACTGAATGTTATATTAAAAAAGGTTGCTAAAATTTTATCTGTTGCTTATTTAATGCTCAAGACTTTGACGAATAACAGAGTTCTAAATCTCCTGGAGAAATCAGGTCTTCAGCTGTTGATCTTTTCACTGATCATAATGTCCCTCCAACATTTTAAGATATTCCTGTTTAATTTCCATTTCAAAAGTTCTCTCTGATCTTTAGTATAAGACCTTAATAACCTGACAATTCTGAGATTTAATTAGGGAGACCAAAGCTGCTTCATGTAAACTAGAAATTCACAGGGATTAATTAAGATGATCAGCCCTTCCAGATTAGCTCAAACATCTACCTCAAAAAAATACCAATTGTACAAAGTTTTTCCTGTTTGGTGCACTTAGGGAGATGTTGAGAAGGAAAATTTTCAAAGATGGGTACTGTTCACTGTATATATTCTTGGCATTCTATAGTGGCATTTGCCAACCACATCTAATGTAAGATGTAGACCCAGAAAAATGAAAAATAATCATATTTTAATCAAAATCCTCATCTAAGATTTTAATCTACCTATATTGTAATAAACCATTCTGGGGTTTGATAATTTAATTGTAGTCAATTTTTAAGAGTTAGCATGTATTGACTAGTTACTGGATACCAGGCATTCTGCTAAGAACACTATATGTACAATTTTATCTAATTTTCATAACATCACAGTAAGATAGATAATATTTATCTATCTCCATTTTACAGAAGAATAAAGATAAGACATATTCTTGGGTCCCCAAGGCTAGAGAGGGGAGGAGATATTTGTCTCCAGATGCCACTGTTAACTATACATAATGTAGTGCCCGTAACATCATTTCTATATATTACATCCATAGCAGCATAGTGTCAAAGGAAAGAGCCTTGTACTGAGATTCTTCCTACTTGGGTTCCAAAGCTGAAACTAGATGTGGACTCCTGGTCAAACCACTACCCTCTCCTAGCCTCAGAAACAGCTCTGTTGTGAAAGAATTGGATCAGGTAGTTCTTTCAGATGCCCCTAATTCAGGAACTGGCCTTAGAGTTAGGGAGCAACCTGCATAAACTAATTCATACTAGGCTATGAATGATCAACCCTAGATGTTTCAGGGACATTTGCATTTTCAAAGAGCAAATGCCTTAGGAACCAAATGACAACCCTAGGCAACAAAGCCATTAGGGAACCAGGAATGATGCCATCTCTAATTTCATCTGTAGTGCCTGTCTTTCTTACTCTTTACCAGCCTTTTTTTTAAAAAAAAAAGATTTTATTTATTTATTTGAGAGAGAGAATGAGAGAGAGAGAGCATGAGAGGGGTGAGGGTCCGAGGGAGAAGCAGACTCACTGCTGAGCAGGGAGCCCGATGCGGGACTCGATCCCGGGACTCCAGGATCATGACCTGAGCCAAAGGCAGTCGCTTAACCAACTGAGCCACCCAGGCGCCCTTTACCAGCCTTTTTCATTTGTTCATTCTGCTTATTGTTCAACTAAATATCCTGCCAGCCATATGCTAAAATTGAGGAGATATAATAGATCATTTTAAAACATGGAAGGAATGGGAGGGAAGATCTTTCTGTGAGTCCAGATAAAGAGATATATTTCAATAAACTTTCATATGGGCAACCACAGTATTGCTCATTTCCTAGCAACTGTTTTTATACTAATGTCCAAATGACAGTAAAATGGTCAATTTTGTACTTCTCCCTAATACATAGTCAATATAGTAGACATACCGTAGTATTTTTTGGCGACATCATGAGTGGACTGGAAAGCTTGGATAGAGCAGTTGAAAAGTTGTGAATAACCCAGTTTTAAGACAAAGATGCTTTCATCATGGTACATATGTAATTCACTGCTCTTTCAGTAGTCTAGAGTAAATTTACCTCTCCAATTATCTTTTGATTAAACCCCATTTTTAGCAGAATCATTTCTACAGTAAGTAAAAGAGAAATAATATATGGTATTTGAGAGTTTAAGCTTGGGCATGAGACAAACCTGGATTTAAAATTACACTGTCCTTTACAAGTTGTATGTCCTTGAGAAGTTTAGTTTATAAGGTTCAATTCCCTTCTCTGTAAAATGATGGAGACAGGATGGTGTTTAAAAAAAAAAAAAGCACAATACCACTGAGTACATTTAAAAAATCTTATGGGCTTTATTCAATGATTCATGAATCAGGGAGCATCTGCTCTAGCAGACAGGAACTCCAATGAGCTGTACAAGATGGAGGACTTTTATAGACAGGAGGAGAAGGAATAAGGAAATTACACTAAGCAAAAATAGTGAATTCGTTATTGCAAAGTTAGTTTCCTTTAGGAAATGGTAGGGATCTATCAGGCAGATTATCTAATTCTGATCAGACTATTCCTGGTTGACTGGTTCAAGATAGTATTTCTGGAAAAACTAAAACTGTAATTAAGTCACTAAATCTCAGTTTGGTGACAAGGGGCTCATTAAAAGTGACTCCATTTTGGGCCTGTTGTCTTGTTTTTAACCAATGTATAATTAATGCCAATGGCGCTTCATAGACTGAGGGACAAGTGGGATTTTGTATTTAAAACAGTCTCTGTTTGACAACATTTACAATTTGGTCTTTTAAAGTTGGCTTTGGTGATTTTTAAAGAGGTTCAATTATTTTCCTCCCTGTATAATAATTTAAAAACTTTAAGCCCTAGAGCTTGATGTGTTAACTAATCTAAATACTTCCCCTTAAAGATCAGAAGAGCCGAGTGATATTTCTTTGACGTCACAAATTTAATGGCAATTCCTAGACTATATTTTACTTTGCTTCTTTCCCAAATCAATGCTCACCCTTCCTTTCCCCCCCTCTAGTAATCAAAAAGTTGCATCCAAAAATATGGCTTTGTATGGTTATATACCAGTTAAATGTATTAGTCCTGGAAGTAGAGCTAAGTTCACGTACTGGCTCACCCGCTTCCCTATGTGACCTTAGGGAAGTTATTTTACCACTCTGTGCCTCAGTTTCTTCTTCTGTAAAATAATGAATAAAAGACAAATAAGGCAAAATCTCTAGTGAAAACCTTCATAGGCTCTGCAGAGAGACAGATGGTAAACAGTTGTTATGGTGTGACATTGGATGGAGGATGGCCTGGCTGCTATGAGAGCAGGTGCATGACAGGTTGGAAGAGTACCATTTTGAGCACAAAGGTAGTGGATCCTACTGCTGAATTTGGAAGACTGTCTCCTCCACCTACTGCCTGTGTAACCTTGGTAAGGTACTTGAACTTTCTATGCCCCATGTCCTCATCTGCAAAATGGGAATCCTAAGAGTATCTACTCCATAGAATTGGTATGAGGATTAAATAAGTCAAAGCACTGAGAACTGAGGCAGAACTTAGCAATAAATAACAGCTATTATAAATTGATTTTATTCATCCATATGTCCTCTTATTTAAAATAAGAAAAAAATGTATGCTACTTTCCCAAATTATATGTAACACCTCTGACTCCCAGCTCTTACCAAAGCCTCAAAACTGTATAATCCCCTCGACATCTACTTCCATGTATTGCAGTAGAGTTTAGATGCTCCAAATTGAACTTGTCTTATATTTAAGACCTCTCTCTCATATATATGTATATATAAGAGAGAGGTCTTAAATATATATATATTTTTATATATATATATATATATTTTTTTTTTTTATTTATATTTATTTTTTTTTTACCTCAGTGGTACCCAAGGTAGAAACACAGGAACCTTTCTAGACTTTTCCTTCCTCTTGACCCTCATGTTCCACATCTAAATAGCCCCTGGATTCTGCCACTTTCACCCCCTAAGTATCATTCATCTACCCATATTCCAAAGAGTGAATGAATCCTATGAGGGTAGGAATCCTACCTCTTTCATGGATTCTCAGTGACTGTTACTCCTAGAGCTGGAAATAACAATGAACCAGACCTACTGGCTACTGGCCATCAGAATTTACAGTTTAAGGAGGAAGACAGATATTTAACAAATAATTGAAGGTATTTCTCAGTTAAGTGTAAGTTGTGATAAGTGCTGTGGAGGAAAAGTACAGAATGCAATAAGAACATATAAAGAGGACAACATTTAAATATGGAAAACTTGAGCCTCAGATTGGGCCAAAGAGCTTTAGTGGCAGAGTCTGAAACAAACCAAAAGTCTTCTGAACTTACCCAAGTCAGACTTTTCTTATCCAGACCAAAGCATATCCTTTGCCACAAAGGACACAGGTGGCTGAGGTCTTCTGAAAGAGCATGTTCCCATCATTGCAGCAGCAGCTCAACCCAATTGCTATCTTCAAAATTGGAGGGCGAGTTAACATGGACATGGTGGCGCTTAGTGTCTGTGGGATCCATTTCTTTCCCTTCTCATTGCTGCTGACCTAATTCAAGGCAGCATTATTTCTCACCCAATTATCATCACAGCTTTCTCCTCATAGCCTCAGATCCTTTTTAAAGACCCCAAGCCCTTCACACTTTTTATTTTTATTTTTCAATGAAAATTTGAATATGTTCCTTCTTTGCCTAAAGCCCTTCAGTGGCTTTAGATAAAATCTAAAATCCTTAACAATACTGGCAGGCTCTTGCATCTGATGTTCCTGCCTTATATCTGCCCCTCTCCAGCTTTCTCCTTAATCTCCAGCAACAGAGGACTGTTTGTCTTCTTCCACTCACTTTAGAATTTCATATGTGCTGTTATTTTACCTCGTAAGCTCTTGTGCAAGTATCCTTACTTTAAGCCTAAATCTTCAACCTTCATCTTGCACACATTCTATTTCTTCACAGTGACCTTTCTTGATACCATCTCTCCCACTGTCACCACACACACACCAATAATTCTCAACTTCAGCATGCAAAAGTATGATCTAAGGAGTTTGTTAAGAATGTTGCTTCTCAAAGCCCACCCCCAGAGTATCTGGGGGTGGATCCAAGCATTTTTTTTTTATTTTTACTAACAAATATCCCCAAGCGTTACTGACCAGGTGGCTTTCAGACCACACTCTGAGAAGCCCTGGACGATGTTAACTTCTCTTGCTCTGTGACATCAGAGTATGTTAACTTCTCCATGGACATCTACACTGCTCTTTTAATTCCTTGTTCTAAATCTGTAGTCCCTGCTAATTTGTGTGCTGTACTGCTAGGGCAGGGACTTTGTCTGTGTTGTTCAGCCATAATCCATAGCAGAGTAGAAACCCACGAAATAACTTTTAAATTGATGATAATGCCTTACTTTTGTAGAATGCCTAATAATTTATGAAGAGCAATACATGTAAATCAGGAAACAGGGCCTTGAGAATAGATGTGTACGCATGACATGGAGGCACCAAGCTTGAAACCATGGGAGGCCACTGACTTCAGAAGGGTGGCTGATCTGCTTGTTCAAACTCCTTTATTCTAGCTGCCTCCATACTGGTCTCTTCCTTCCCCTCTGCATGCTCTGGTGACATGTAAGCCTTAACTGAAGAGTGGGGCTCCTGCCACCTTCCATTTGCTCTGCTGATGAGCTGCCAAAAGAGAAAACACCAAGGACAAAATGCTGTCACTAGTGAAAAGACAAGAGGCTCTTGCTGATCCAAGGACTTCACTGCAGCTCTATGCTTGGAGGGAAAGGGTAGTTGATGGGCAAACTGAATCAGCATTCTGAAGGCCTCCTTTCTGTTTCTACAGAAACTTTTAGCAGGGGGAGGACTGAGGAGGATACAAAAAAATCTCAAGCCTGCCTCAGGTCACCAAGAAGCAGCAATTCTCCCAGTTCACACAGTCCCCATAATGTGGTAAAAAATATAAAAGGTTCAGGAAACCTGAGTTAAAATCCTGAATCACCGGAGGTATACAGTAATGGTTAGTTAGTGGAGAGTTAGAACTATCAAAAAATGAAATTTCCTGAGCCTGTCCCTACCAGCTATGATCCAATAGATCTGGGATCTGTTGTAGGTAATCAGAGGACACCTTGAAATATTGGTGTTTTGACATGTACAAGTTTGGGACTCTTTATGAGCCTTCTTTCCTCAATTGCAAAGTCCAGCCTGACCTACTTCATAGGATTACTTTAAGAGAGAGTGTATTTCGTGAAAGCCAAAAAGTACTATAAATATCTAGAGATTATATTACTAGAATTGTTGATAAGTGTTAATAATTATTTCCAAGAAATCTTTGAATTGTAATAGATGCTTTCTAAAGGCAACCCATACATAATAAAGTAACCTAAATAAATAGCTAGCAATTGGAATTTAAGGATCTACTTAATTTATGAGGAACAGGACATATCTTGATTTTTGTTCTGTCCCCAGTTCCCCACATGGAATAGATGTTAAGAAATACTGTTAAGTAGGAAAAGAAATGGTATCTTTCTGATAGCTAGTAGATGACGTATCAGCCCCTCAGCCTCTTTACTGAACACCAACCTCCTGCTTGGCACTGTCCTGGGCCTGTGAGGCCGCATGTCCTCTGGATTTGTCTTCTGGAAACACAAGATAAAGCCACATTTTGGGGACAGAGGAGGATTTCCTTAAAAAGCATTCCCTTGCAAATGCCTTGCTCCTTCAAAGAAAGGAGCTGTGGGATGCCTAGCTATATGGCAGAGATAACCTCAGAAGATTTGGGGAGCTTATCATCTCCCTTCCCCCAAGTCATCCTTTTGTGCTCACCTGTATTCTGGTAATTGATTAGTCACAGCATAAACAAAAGTTCCCAACCCCACCTTGTGTTTACAAGGCAGCATGCCAAGTAAACACAGAGAAAGAACAGGTGGGCTGTTCCAGTCCAGAGGGACAGAGCAAGGAGACTTACCATAGTAAGGGTGGCTAAACTGCCATGGCAACGAGCAAGCTGATCACTTAGGCACCTTCACCCACTCTATATCCACAGCCTTTATAGGAAAAGGGAACACATGTCCTTCCTGAGAGCTTTGGAATTAATGCAGTAGCTGTTTTCTTTACAAGGTGCCTAAATTCGTAGTCTATTTAGTTTTGTTTTTCTTTTCCATACTTCCTTGAAATCTGAGGGAATCCATTAAGCTGCAGATTGACCTTTGCCTTTTTAAGCTCTATAGAATTATTTATATTTATTAATTTGATATTTACTGAATTTAAAACTAATTAAAGACATAATTTATCCTCAAGTCCTTACAATCTAGAAGGAAAACAAAGCATGAGCAAAACTTACTATGATTCAAAATCAAAGTGCCTGGAAAGGGTTCTGTAGGCACTTTGCATTCAGAGTTAATATTCATGATTTCAACAATTCAAAAGTTATTGAAGTGGCCCATGGCATGATGGAATTTTGAGAACTGAATTCCCTTTGGGTTAAGACTGGTATATGGGAATGAATCACATCACTGGCAAATGAACCAAGCTAGCTTCCCAATACCTGCACGTGGCTTCATTGCTTTCCATTCGCTGACATTTATACTAGATCTATCGGTTAAGCATCTAAAGTATTGAAAAATATTTTAATTCTAAAATTTTGACTTTTATGTGGAAAGTGATGTGGTATTTTTGAAGAACTCATGGGCTCTTTCAAATATTAAGAAACTATTTTAGTGGGAAAGGATGTTAGAAATTTAAGAAAGGAACAGGTTTATTTGGTAGAGAAAGTGAATATTTTGAGAGGTACTTTATGGAATTAATGGCATTGAAATTGGCTTTGAAGGGCTTGGACATATGACTTGGTAAGTGAATAAGTTTAATATGAGGAAGGACATAAAAACATCAAGAGATTAAATCAACAATGAAATACCACTACACATCTATTAGAATGGCTAATTTTTTTTAAAATGCCAATATGAATGCTGATAAAGGCCTAGAATAATGGGAACTCTCATTCATTGCTGGTGGGAATGCAAAATGGTACAGCCACTTGGAAAAATAGTTGGTCATTTTTTTTCCAAGCTGAATACAATCACAATCCAAGGTATTGAATGTTTAAAGGAGCTTTATTCCTAATTACCAATAAATGGAAGCAACCAAAATATCCTTCAATAGGTGAATGGATAATTGTGGTACATTCACACAATGGAATAGTATATAGTGATAAAAAGAGAAGAGCTATTAAACCACAAAAAGGCATGAGGAACCTTAAATGCACAGTGCTAAATAAAAAAAACCATATGAAAAGGACATATACTGTAATTCCAATTGCATGACATTCTGGAAAAGGCAGAACTATAGAGATGGATTAGTGGTTGCTTGGGTTACAGGAGGAGGGGACAGAGTTGAAATACAGAGGTAAACTACAGGATTTTTTGGAACAGTGAAAATGTTCTGTATGATACTATAATTATGGATACATAACATTATGCATCTGTCAAAACCCATTGAACTTTACAGCATAAAACAGTGAACCATAAATATGTAAATTTTAAAAAAACATTTAGGATGTTTAGGGATCCCAGGAAGGAAAGCAGATTTTGACAAGTGAATCTAACTCTTCTATAAATGCATGAAACAACCTCACTGAAGACAGTGGTGCAAAAAGGCACTAACCTAAGTAACTTAGGAAATTAGTTGAGTTTGTAAATCTAAACCCAAAAGGAACCATACATAGTGACTGTACTCTAGTTGATCCAGTTGTGCCTCACCTGAGTTACGAGTTAATAATTCTCATATTGTTATACACCTAAAGTGGGACTGAAGGATTAAGTAAATGGAAGGCAGATGGTGGGAGCCAGATTTATCACTGAAATACTTTATAGATAAGCAAGTTCTGTAGAATTATCCTTGTGGTGATGGATTAGAGCTGAAGACATCTGTTTGAACTAATATTTAGCTCTACAAATATTTCTATATGTAATGGTATGTATTTGTATTAAGCTATGTATATTCACAGGTTAGTATACACACATATATTTCCTTTTTTTAAATTTTGTTATATATTTACTTGCTCTGTCACCTGAGAGCAACGAGCATATCTAGTACCCAGATCTCCATTTTAAATACCACTCTCCACTAGAAATAATAGCGTTCCTTGGAGAAATGGCTGATTTTAGGACTGAGGCAGAAGATACAAAAGATGAGCCTGGAGTATTTTGTAGTGCAAAAGGTGTTCAAAGAAAGTATTCAAAGACAGGAAAACCACATTGATTTAGGATATGTCAAAGGGACACAGAAGCCAACTGAAAGAGCTTTCAATTGACAAAGCAAAATGAATTCGACCAACAAAATACAGTATTAGATTATAACCCCAAACAAAAGGAAATACAGGCATGCCTCAGTGATAGTTCAGGTTTGGTTACAAACAACAGCAATAAGGTAACTATTGCAATAAAGCAATATTTGTTTTCCCAGTGCATATAAAAGTTATGTTTATACTATATTGTAGTCTATTAAATGTGCAGTACCATTTTGTATAAAGAAACAATGTATATATATTAATTTAAAATACTTTATTGCTAAAAAATATTAACCATCATCTGAGCTTTCAGCGAGTCCTAATCTTTCTGCTGATGAAGGATTTTGCCTTGATGTTAATGGCTGCTGACTGATCAGGGTGGTGGTTGCAAAAGGCTGAGCTGGTTGTGGCAGTTTTAAAGATGAGACAATAATTAAGACAATAAGACAAAACGAGGTTGTTTCATGCATTTATAGAAGACAATGAGACAAAATGAGACATTAAGTTTCCTGCATCAGTCACCTCTTCCTTTCATGAAAAATTTCTCTATAGTGTGATGCTATTTAATAGCATTTTACCCACAGGAGGACTTCTTTTGAAATTGGAGTTAACCCTCTGAAACCCTGCCACTGCTTTATCAACAAAGTTGATATAATATTCTTATTTATTTATTTACTTTTTATTAAATGTTTTATTTTATCTTAATTTCATTTAGTTAACCTACAGTTGTTATATTAGTTTCAGGTGTACAATACAGTGATTCAGTAATTCCATACATTGCTCAGTGCTCATCGTGATGACTGTACTCTTAATTCTCTTCACCTATTTCACCCATCAGTTTGTTCTCTAAGAATCTATTTTTTGGTTTGTCTTATTTATTTTTCATTTGTTTGTTTTGCTTCTTAAATTCCACATTTAAGTAAGATCATATGGTATTTGTCTTTATCTGACTTAGCATTATACTCTAGTTCCATCCATCATTTTATGGATTATATATATACATATATAGCCATACATATTATATAAATAACATGTATATATCACATCTTCTTTATTCATTCATCTTTCAATGGATACCTGGACTGCTTCCATAGTTTGGCTATTTGAAGTAATACTGCAGTAAACATAGGGGTGGATATATCCTTTTGAGTTAGTGTTTTTGTATTTTTTTAGTATGTTAGTCACCATACATTACATCATTAGTTTTTGATGTAGTGTTCAATGATTCATTATTTGCGTATAACACCCAGTGCTCATTACAACACGTGCCCTCCTTAATACCCATCAGCCGGCTACCCCATCCTCCCATCCCCCTCCCCTCTGAAACCCTCAAATTGTTTCCTGGAGTCCATAGTCTCTCATCATTTGTCTCCCCCTCTCATTTCTCTCCCTTCAGTTTTCCCTTCCTTCCCCTAATGTCCTCCGTGCTATTCCTTATGTTCCACATGAGTGAAACCATATGGTAATTGTCTTTCTCTGCTTGACTTATTTCACTTAGCGCAATCCCCTCCAGTCCCATCCATGTTGATGCAAATGGTGGATGTTCGTCCTTTCTGATGGCTGAGTAATATTCCATTATATATATGGACAACATCTTCTTTATCCATTCGTCTGTTGAAGGGCATTGCAGTTCCTTCCATAGTTTGGCTATTGCGGACATTGCTGCTATGAACATTGGGGTGCATGTGCCCCTTTTTTTCACTACATCTGTATCTTTGGGGTAAATACCCAGTAGTGCAACTGCTGAGTTGTAGGGTAGCTCTATTTTTAACTTTTTGAGGAGCCTCCATACTGTTTTCCAGAGTGGCTGTACCAACTTGCATTCCCACCAACAGTGTAAGAGGGTTCCCCTTTCTCCACATCCTTGCCAACATTTGTTGTTTCCTGTCTTGTTAATTTATGCCATTCTAACTGGTGTAAGGTGGTATCTCAATGTGGTTTTGATTTGAATTTCCCTGATGGCTAATGATGATGAGCATTTTTTCATATGTCTGTTAGCCATTTGTATGTCTTCTTTGGAGAAGTGTCTGTTCATGTCTTCTACCTATTTTTTGACTTGATTTGTATTTTGGGTGTGGAGTTTGAGAAGTTCTTTATAGATCTTGGATATCAGCCCTATATCTGTAATGTCCATGGGCTGCCTCTTAGTTTTGCTGACTGTTTCCTTTGCTGTGCAGAAGCATTTTATCTCAAAGTCCCAAAGGTTCATTTTTGCTTTTGTTTTCCTTGCCTTTGGAGACATGTCAGGAAAGAAGTTGCTGTGGTCTATGTTGAAGAGGTTACTGCCTAGGTTCTCCTCTAGGATTTTGATGGTTTCCTGTCTCACATTGAGGTCTTTCATCCATTTTGAGTTTATCTTTGTGTATGGTGTAAGAGAATGGTCATGATTTCATTTTTCTGTATGTGGCTGTCCAATTTTCCCAGAACCATTTATTGAAGAGACTGTCTTTTTTCCATTGGATATTTTTTTCCTGCTTTGTCGAAGATTAGTTGGCCATAGAGTTAAGGGTCCATTTCTGGGCTCTCTATTCTGTTCCATTAGTCTATGTGTCTGTTTTTGTGCCAATACCATGCTGTCTTGGTGATCACAGCTTTGTAATATAGCATGAAGTCAGGCAACATGATGCCCTCAGCTTTGGTTTTCTTTTTCAACATTCCCTTGGCAATTTGGGGCCTTTTCTGGTTCCATACAAATTTTAGGATTGTTTGTCCCAGATCTCGGAAAAATGCCAATGGTATTTTAATATGGATGGTGTTGAAAGTGTAGATTGCTCTGGGCAGCATAGACATTTTAACAATGTTTATTCTTCCAATCCATAAGCATGGAATGTTTTTCCATCTTTTTGTGTCTTACTCAATTTCTTTCATAAGTGTTCTGTAGTTTCTAGAGTATAGATTCTTTACCTCTTTGGTTAGGTTTATTCCTAGGTATCTTATGGTTTTTGGTGATATTGTAAATGGAATCAATGCCCTAATTTCTCTTTCTACAGTTACATTGTTAGTGTATAGAAAAGCAACTGATATCTGTGCATTGATTTTGTATCCTGCCACACTACTGAATTGCTGTATGAGTTCTAGTAATTTGGAGGTGGAGTCTTTTGGGTTTTCCACATAAAGTATCTGTCATCTGCGAAGAGAGAGAGAGTTTGAGCTCTTCTTTGCCAATATGAATAACTTGTATTTCTTTTTGTTGTCTGATTGCTGATGCTAGGAGTTCTAGTACTGTGTTGAACAATAGTGGTGAGAATGGGCATCCTTGTCATGTTCCTGATCTTAAGGGCATTGAGAATGATATTTGCTATGGGCTTTTCATAGATGGTTTTTATGAACTTGAGGAATGTTCCCTCTATCCGTACACTCTGGAGAGTTTTAATCAGGAAAAGATGCTGTATTTTGTCAAATGCTTTTTCTGCATCAATTGAGAGGATCATACGGTTCTTGTCTTTTCTTTTATTAATGTGCTCTATCACATTGATTGATTTGCAAATGTTGAACCACCCTTGCATCCCAGGAGTAAATCCCACCTGGTCATGATGGATACTCCTTTTAATGTACAGCTGGATCCTATTGGCTAGAATCTTGGTGAGTATTTTGGCATCCTTGTTCATCAGGGATATTGGTCTGTAATTCTTCTTTTTGATGGGGTCTTTGCCTGGTTTTGGGATCAAGGTAATGCTGGCCTCATAGAAGGACTTTGGAAGTTTTCCTTCTGTTTCTATTTTTTGATATTAATTTTTTAAGATTTTTTAATTTTATTTATTTGACAGAGAGAGAGAGACAGCAAGAGAGGGAACACAAGCAGGAGGAGTGGGAGAGGGAGAAGCAGGCTTCCTGTGGAGTAGGGAGCCTGATGTGGGGCTCGATTCCAGGACTCTGAGATCATGACCTGAGCCGAAAGCAGCCACTTAACCGACTGAGCCACCCAGATACCCCTGTTTCTATTTTTTGAAACAGCTTCAGAGGAATAGGTATTATTTCTTCTTTAAATGTTTGGTACAATTCCCCTGGGAATCCATCTAGCCCTGGCTTCTTGTTTTCTGGAAGGTTTTTGATTACTGCTTCAATCTTGTTACTGGTTATTGGTCTGTTCAGATTGTCTATTTCTTCCTGTTTCGGTCTTGGTAGTTTATAAGTTTCCAGGAAAGCATCCATTTCTTCCAGGTTGCTTAATTCGTTGGCATATAATTGCTGATAATAATTTCTAATAATTGTTTCCATTTCCTTGGTGTTAGTCATGATCTCTCCCCTTTCATTCATGATTTTATTAACTTGGGTCCTTTCTTTTTTCTTCTGGATAAGTCTGGCCAGAGGTTTATCTAATTAATTCTTTCAAAGAAGCAGCTTCTAGTTTCATTGATCAGCTCTACTGTTTTTCTGGTTTCTGTTTCATTGATCTCTGCTCTAATTCTTATTTCTCTTCTCCTGCTTGGTTTACGTTTTATTTGCTGTTCTTTCTCTAGCTCCTTTAGGTGTAAGGTTAGCTTGTGCATTCAGGATTTTTCTTTTTTGAGTGAGACTTGGATGGTTATGTATTTCCCCCTTAGAACCACCTTTGCAGTATCCCATAGGTTTTGGACCAATGTGTTTTCATTCTCATTGGTTTCCATGAATTGTTTAAGTTCTTCTTTAGTTTCCTGGTTGACCCATTCATTCTTTAGCATGATGATTCTTTATTTTGGTTAACAGTTGGCTTATGTAGTTAGCTGCTCCCATGTTGGGGTCATATTTATAATTGTTAGATCTTCTTGGTGGATAGACCCTTTAAGTATGATATAGTGTCCCTCTCCATCTCTTACTATAGTCTTTAGCTTAAAATCTAATTTGTCTGATATAAGAATTGCTACCCCAGCTTTCTTTTGAGGTCCATTTGCATGAGAAGTGGTTCTCTATCCCCTCACTTTCAATCTGGAGGTATCTTTAGGTTCAAAATGAGTCTCTTGTAGACAGCATATGGATGGGTCATGTCTTTTTTTTTTTCTTTTGTTGTTGTTTCAGTTTGTTTTTTTTTAATATTTTTATTGTTATGTTAATCACCATATATTACATAATTTGTTTTGGTGTAGTGTTCCATGATTCATTGTTTGTTCATAACAAGGATGGGTCATGTCTTTTAATCCAATCTGCAACCCTGTGCCATTTCATGGGAGCATTTAGGCCATTCACATTGAGAGTGACTATTGAAAGATATGATTTTAGTGCCATCATATTGCCTGTGAAGTCCCTGTTTCTATAGATTGTCTCTGTAAATTTCTGGTCTATATTACTCTCGGGGTCTTTCTTCTTTTATAGAATCCCCCTTAATATTTCTTGCAGGGCCAGATTTGTGGTCACATATTCTTTTAGTTTCTGCCAGTCTTGGAAGCTCCTTTTCTCTCCATCCATCCTGAATGACAGCCTTGTTGGATATAGTATCCTTGGCTGCATGTTCTTCTCATTTAGTACCCTGAATACGTCTTGCCAGCCTTTTCTGGCTTGCCAGGTCTCTGTGGACAAGACTGACATTATTCTGATGTTCTTCCCTCCATACATAAGAAATCTCTTCCCCATAGCTGCTCTCAGGATGACTTCCTTGGTTCTAAGATTTGCAAGTTTTACTATTACATGCCAGGGCACTGGTCTGTTTTTAGTGATCTTGGGAGGGGTCCTCTCTGCCTCTTAGACACGAATGTTTGTTTCATTCCCCAGATTAGGGAAGTTCTCAGCTACGATTTGCTTAAATATACCTTCTAGCTCTTTCTCTCTCTCTCTCTCTCTCTCTCTCTCTGCCCGCTCAGGGATCCCAATAATTCTGACACTGGAAAATTTCATGGGGTCAATGATCTTTCTAAGTGTGATCTCATGGGCTTCTAGCTGTTTATCCCAGGCCTCCTTGGCTTCCTTCCTTCCTATCATCTTATCTTCTAGCTCACTAATTCATTCTTCTGCCTCATTTACCCTGGCTGTCAGGGTATCCAGTTTAGACTGCATCTCATTCATAGCATTTTTAAGTTTGGCCTGATTAGATCTCATTTCTGCCCTTAGAGATTCTATACTGTCACTAAATTTTTTCTCAAGCCTAGAGATCAACTTCATAATTGCTACTCTGAAGTCTGTCTATGACATCTTGCTTATATCCATATCCATTAGGTCTGTGGCAGAGGTCATAGTCTCTGGTGCTTTTCTTTTTTGGGAGTTCCTCCTCTTAGTCCTTCTGTCAAGGGGTGGTTGAGGGAATGTACAGAGTCCAAAGTACTAACCACGACCCAAGTAACAAGCCCCTGTTTTATGGGGACCCTAGGGATGACATCCTCTTGTTTTTCCAGCCTGTCTTCTGGGGGAGGGGCCTGCTGTGCTGTAACTCAGGCAACCCTGCTTGGGTAGAGTTGCCCTGCCCCCTGTCTGGGAGGTGGGCTCAGTGGAAACCAGCTATTTGAGCTTTTGTTCTCTGGAGGCTTTCCATGTCTCTTCCAGGAGTCAGAGCAAAAATGGCCACACCCAAACCTCTGACCCAGAGCAGAGAAATTGTAGTCTGCTCTTCACTGAGGTGAAGTCCTGGAGAGGACACACAGTCTCCATTTCTGTATGCACTGCTAAAAACTGCAGCCTCCCACAATGGTGTGTGCACACACCAACTCTCCCAGAGGTCGACCCCAGGGCCGGGGGTGTGTCTGTCCTCTGTGCTTCTAAAACCGAGAGCCACCCCAGGTTCACCTGTGCACACCCACAGCTCCTGGATCCTGTCTGGAGGCTGCACTAAAGTCCTTTCCCAGTCTCTAGCACTCTGCAAGTTTTCCCCCCAGTTCCCGGAGCAGGATGCTTTTGCATTCCAGTGTTCTATCACTTTCCAAGTGCCAGCTTATGAAAGTTTCCTCCCCCAACTGTTTATCTTCCAATATCTGCCCTCTGCCCGCAGATTCACGACTCTGCCCTTTATACCTCACGACCAGCAGGGTTTTTCTCTTTGTAGAGATCCAGATGTATATTCTTCATTTCAGGCTGATTTCATGGGTGTTCAGAATGGTTTGGTAGATATCCAACTAAATTCAGGGGACTGGTTAAAACAGGGTCCCCTACTCCTCCGCCATCTTGCCGCTACCTCCTAATGTTTTTGTATTCTTTGGGTAAATACCCAGTAGTGCATTTACTGGATCATAAGATAGTTCTATTTTTAATTTTTGAGGAATTTCCATAATGTTTTCCAGAGTGGCTGCACCACTCTACATTCCCACCAACAGTGCAAGAGAGGGGTTCACCTTTCTCCACATCCTCACCAACACCTGTTGTTTCTTGTGTTTTTGATTTTAGTGATTCTGACTGGTGGGAGGTGATATCTCATAGGTTTTGGTTTACATTCCCTGATGACGAGTGATGTTGAGCATCTTTCCATGTGTGTGTTGGCCCTCTGGATGTCTTTGGCTTGTTTTTAAATTGGATTGTTTTTTGGGTGTTGAGTTATAGAACAACTTTATATACTTGGATGTTAACCCTTTATTGGATATGTCATTTGTAAATGTCTTCTCCCATTTCATAGGTTGCCTTCTAGTTTTGTTGATTCCTTTGCTGTGCAAAAGCTCTTTATTTAGATGTAGTCTCAATAATTTATTTCTGCTTTTATTTCTTTTGCCTCGGAAACATATCTAGAAAAATGTTGCTATGGCCAGTGTCAGAGAAATTACTGCCTGTGTTGTCCTCTAGGATTTTTATGGTTTTAGGTCTTACATTTAGGTCTTTAATCTATTTTGACTATTTTTGTGTATGATGTAAGAAAGTGGTCCAATTTCATTATTTTGCTTGTAGCTATCCAGTTTTCCCAACACTCTTTGAAGAGACTTTTTCCTTTGCATATTCTTGCCTCTTTTCAAACATTAATTGACCATATAATAATGGGTTTGTTTCTGAGCTTTCTATTATATTCTATTGATTTGTGTGTCTATTTTTGTGCCAGTACCATACTGTTTTGATTACTAAAGGTTTGCAACATAACTTGAAACCTGGAATTGTGATACCTCCGGGTTTATTTTTCTTTTACAATATTGCTTTGGCTATTTGAGGTCTTTTGTTGTTCCAGTTCTGTAAAAAATGCTGTAGGTATTTTGATAGGGATTACATTAAATCTGTAGACTGTTTTGAGTAATATAGACATTGTAACAACAGTTCTTCCAACCAGTGAGTGTGGCATATCTTTCCATCTGTTTGTGTCGTCTTTAATTTCTTTCATCAATGTTTTATAGTTTTCAGAGTACAGGTCTTTTACTAAGTATTTTATTATTTTTGTTTCAGTTATAAATGGTATTGTTTTCTTAATTTCTCTGTTGCTTCATTATTAGTATACAGAAATACAATGGATTTCTATATCGATTTTTATATCCTGAAACCTTACTGAATTCATTTATCAATTCTAGTAGTTTTTTTCATGGAGTCTTTAAGGTTTTCTGTATATGGTATGTCATCGGCAAAGTGTGAAAGCTTTATTTCTTCCTTATAATTTGGATGCATTTATTCCTTTTTATTATCTGATTGCAATGGCTAGGATTTTGAAAACTATATTGAATAAAAGTGGTGAGAGTGCACATCCTTGTATTGTTTCTAATCTTAGAAAGGTCTGTGTTTCACCACTGAGGATGATTTCAGTCATGGGTTTGTCATATATGGCCTTTATTATATTGTGGTATGTGCCCTCTAAGTGTACTTTGTTGAGGGTTTTTATCACCAGTGGATGTTGCACTCTTTCAAATGCTTTTTCTACATCTGTTGAAATGATCATATGGTTCTTATCCTTTCTCTTGTTGATACCATGTATCACATTGACTGATTTGTGAATATTGAACTATCCCTTGCATCCTGGGAGTAAATCACCCTTGATCATGGTTAATGATTTTTTTAATGTATTGTTTGGTTTGGTTTGCTAATATCTTGTTGAGGATTTTTGTTTCTATGTTCATCAGAGATACTAGCATGAAGGTAATGCAGGCCTCATAGAATGAATTTGGGAGTTTTCCTTCCTTTTCTGCTTTTGGAAAAAGTTTGAGAAGAATAGGTGTTAACTCTTCTTTAAATGTTCAGTAGAATTTGCTTGTGAAGCCATCCAGTCCTGGACTTCCGTTTTTTGGGTTTTATGATTACTGATTCAATTTTGTTGCTGGCACTCAGTGTATTCAAGTTTTCTATTTCTTCCTGATACATATTTGGGTGGTTATGTTTCTAGAAATTTATCCATCTTGTTGTCCAACTTGCATATAAGTTTTCATAAATTTCTCTTATAATTGTTTGGTGTCAGTTGTTCTTTCTCCTCCTTCATTACTTTTTTAAATTTTATTTTATTATGTTGTTAGTCACCATACAATACATAACCAGTTTTTGATGCAGTGATCTATGATTCATTGTTTTAGTACAACACCTAGTGCTCCATGCAGTATGTTCATTATTTTTTTTAAGATTTATTTATTCATTTTAGAGAGGGAAAGAGAGCACAAATGGGAAAGGGAGAGAGAATCTCAAGCAAATTCCACACTGAGCCTGCAGCCTGATGCAGGACTTGATTTCACAACACTGAGATCATGACCCCAGCCAAAACCAAGTCCAATGCTCAACCAACAGCACCACCCACGGACCCCAACTCCTCTTTCATTTCTGATTCTTTTGGGGGATCCTCTTTTTTTTTTTGATGTGTCTAAAGTTTTATCAATCTGTTCTATTATATTTTTTAGTTTCTATTTCATTTATTTATTTTTCCTTCATTATCTTGGTTTTGTTTTGTTTTTCTTCATTTTTGTGTAAGGTTAGGTTGTTTATTGAGATTTTTCTTGCTTCTTGATGCAGACCTGTATTGTTATAAACTCCCCTCTTAGAACACCTTTTGTTGTAGTCTCAGAGATTTTAGTCTACTGTGTTTTCATTTTCATTTGTCTCCATGTATTTTTTTATTTAATCTTTGATTTCTTAGTTAACCCATTCATTGTTTAGTACCATATTATTTAACCTCCATGTATTTGTGCTCTTTCCAGATATTTTCTTGTGGTTAACTTCTAGTTTCATAGGGTTGTGGTCAGAAAAGATACATGGTATGACTTAAATCTTTTTGAATTTTTTGAGGCCTAATTGTTTTTGTGGCCTAATATGTGATCTATCGTGAAGAATGTTCAATTTTTATGTTGAACACATCTTTAGTTTTTGATGTTGTGTTCAGTCATTCATTAGATGCATATATAACACCCAGTGCTCATCACAACACATGCCATCCTTAATGCCCATCACCCAATTATGCCATCCCCCCCCCCCCCCCCCTGTAACTCTCAGTTTGTTTCCCAGAGTCCAGACACTCATGGTTTATCTCCCTCTCTGATGTCTTCCCATTCAGTTTTCCCTCCCTTCCCCTATGATACTCTGCGCTATTCCTTATGTTCCACATATGAGTGAAACCACATGATAATTGTATTTCTCTGCTTGACTTATTTCACTTAGCATAATACCCTCCAGTTCCATCCATGTCGATGCAAATGGTGACAATGCCTGACTTCAAGCTATATTACAAACCTGTGAGCATCAAGACAGCATGGTATTGGCACAAAAACAGACACATAGACCAATAGAACAGAATAGAGAGCCCAGATACGGACCCTCAACTCTATGGTCAACTAATCTTTGACAAAGCAGGAAAAAAATATCTAATGGAAAAGACAGTCTCTTCAATAAATGGTGCTGGGAAAATTGGACAGCCACATGCAGAAGAATGAAACATGACCATTCTCTTACACCGTACACAAAGATAAACTCAAAATGAATGAAAGACCTCAATGTGAAACAGGAGTCCATCAAAATCCTAGAGGAAAACATAGGCAGTAACCTCTTCGACATTGGCCACAGCAACTTCTTTCAAGATACATCTCCAAAGCTAGTGAAACAAAAGCAAAAATGCACTTTTGGGACTTCATCAAGATAAAAAGCTTCTACACAGCAAACAGTCAACAAAACTAAGAGGCAGTCCACAGAATGGGAGAAGATATTTGCAAATGATATTACAGATAGAGAGCTGGTATCCAAGGTCTATAAAGAACTTCTCAAACTCAACACCCAAAAAACAAATAAGTCAAAAAATGGGCAGAAGACATGAACAGACACTTCTCCAGAGAAGACATACAAATGGCTAACAGGCAATGAAAAAAAATTAAACATCATTAGCCATAAGGGAAATACAAATCTAAACCACATTGAGATACCACCTTACAACTCTCTGAACAGAAAAGTGACCACTTTCGGGAAGGTAGGACATGCAGAGAAGTGAATCCGAGGCAATATTCAGGAGGATAAGACGGCGGGGGAGGGGGCCTCTGTCAGCCGCTACTGGCAAGTGAGAGAGCAGCAGAGCACAAAATCGGAACTTTTAGAAGTCTGTTCCACTGAGGGACATTGCTCCAGTGGCTAAGCAGGGGGTGGAACCCTCGCTGGGACAGTACGGTCTCAGGAAACTCGTGGTCACAGAAATACCGGGGGTGCCTGAGTGCAGCAGAGCTCCCAGGTATCGGAGTGGGGAAGCCAGCTGCAAAGATGGAGCTGAGGAGTGGACTCTCAGCTCGGGGTTGCCATAAACTGTGATCTGTGGCACAGTCAGGCCACTGCTCTTCCAGTAGAGACCCAACAAGTGCAGATCCAGGGAGACTCCCCTTCCTCCCCGTGGAGGAGCAGTGTGGGAGCTCACCACAGGGATCTGCTGGGTTTGGAGACTCCAAATGGGTTCATGTGCCAGAGATAGAAATGCTCGGTCACAGGCCAGGTGAGCACGGAGTGTGGCGGGAGACCGGGGAGATGGGAGTGACTGACTGCTTTTCTCTGGGGGCTCACTGACAAGTGGGACCCCGAGTTCTCGGCTTCTCCAGGGCAGAGATTGGGAGGCTGCCATTTTCACTCTCATCCTCCAAAGCTGTACGGAAAGCTTGCAGGGAACAAAAGCTCCCAGAGCAAACCCAAGCAGATTATTTAGCCCAGACCTGGCAAGGGCAGGGAAATTCCACCTCCGGCAAAGACATTTGGGAACCACGGCAACAGGCCCCTCACCAGAAGATCAGCAAGAACAGCCAGCCAAGACCAAGTTTACCAATCAATGAGAATGGCAGAACTCCAGTGCTAAGGGAATACTGCACATAGAATTCATGGCTTTTTTCCCCTGATTCTTCAGTCTTTCAAAGTTAATACTTTTTTTAGTTTTCTTTTTTTTCTTTTTAATTTTTCTTTTTCCCTTTTTCAACCAACATCTTATCAATCCCTTTATTTAAAAAAAATATTTTTTATTTTTCATTCTTAGAGTCATATTCTATCCCTTCATAGTAGTTAATCTTATTTTTGGTGTATATATATATATATGTATATACATATATATATATATATAGTTCTCTCTTTAAAATTTTGGGATAGTTCCTGCTAAAAGACCAAAATATACCCTAAATCTCTAGTATATGGCTTTGTCCTAGTCTCCTGCATGATCACATTCTCTCTCTCTTTTTTTTTAATCCTCTTCATTTTCAACCAACTACTTAACAATTCCTTTATAAAATCTTTTGTAATTTTCACCTTTACAGTCATATTCCATCCCTTCATCGTATTAACACTTATTTTTGTACATATATAAGTTTTTCTTTCTTTAAAGTTTTGGGAGGCACTTTCTTCTAACAGACCAAAATACACCCAAAATCTAGTGCGTGGCACTGATCTATGCACCAGCCTGATCATATTTAATCATATTCTGTTTTGTCCTTATCTTTTTCTTTTTTCTTTCTTTCCATTTCTTTTCCCCCAGTATCAGGTCTTTTCTGATTTATTTAGTGTATATTTTCTGGAGACGTTGTTACACTGTTAGATTTGTTCTCTCATTTATCTGTTCTCCTCTGGACAAAATGAGAAGATGGAAAAAATCACCTCAACAAAAAGAACAAGAGGCAGTACTGCCAGGGACCTAATTAATACAAACATTGTACGATGTCGGAACTAGAGTTCAGAATGATTTTAAAGATACTAGCTGGGCTTGAAAAAAGCATGGAAGTTAATAGAGAAACCCTTTCTGGAGAAATAAAAGAACTAAAATCTAACCAAGTCGAAATCAAAAAGGCTATTAAGGAGGTGCAATCAAAAAATGGGGGCACTAACTGCGAGGATAAATGAGGCAGAAGAGACAATTAGTGATATAGAAGACCAAATGATGAAGAATAAAAAAGCTGAAAAGAAGAGAGATAAACAACTACTGGATCACGAGGGCAGAATTCGAGAGATAAGTGATACCATAAGATGAAACAATATTAGAATAATTGGGATCCCAGAAAAAGAAGAAAGAGAGGGAGGGGCAGAAGGTGTATTGGAGCAAATTATACCAGAGAACTTCGCTAATGTGGGGAAGGAAACAGACATCAAATCCAGGAGGCAGAGAGAACCCCTCTCAAAATCAAAGAAATAAGTCAACACCCCGACATCTAATAGTAAAACTTATGAGTCTCAGAGACAGAAAATCCTGAAAGCAGCTCATGAGAAGAGATAGGTAACCTATAATGGGAGAACATTAGATTGGCAACAGACCTATCCACAGAGACCTGGCAGGCCAGAAAGGACTGGCATGGTATATTCAAGCACTAAATGAGAAAAATATGCAGCCAAGAATACTATATCTAGCTAGGCTGTCATTGAAAATAGAAGGAGAGATAAAAAGCTTCCAGGACAAACAAAAACTAAAGGAATTTGCAAACATGAAACCAGCCCTCCAAGAAATATTGAAAGGGGTCCTCTAAGCAAAGAAAGAGCCTAAAAGTAACATAGCCCAGAAAGGAACACAGACAATATACAGTTACAGTCACCTTGCAGTCAATACAATGGCACTAAATTCATATCTTTCAATAGTTACCCTGAATGTAAATGGGCTAAATGCCCCAACCAAAAGACACAGGCTATCAGATTGGATAAAAAAACAAGACCTATCGATATGTTGTCTGCAAGAGATTCATTTTAGACCCAAAGACATGCCCAGATTGAATGTGAGGGGGTGGAAAACCACTTACCATGCTAATGGACACCAAAAGAAAGCTGGGGTGGCAATCTTGACATCAGACAAATTTGATTTTAATCCAAAGACTGTAATAAGAGATGAGGAAGGACACTATATCCTACTTAAAGGGTCTATCCAACAAGATCTAACAATTGCAAATATCTATGCCCCGAACTTGGGAGCAGCCACTTATATAAGCTAATTAATAACAAAAACAAAGAAACAGATTGACAACAATACAATAATAGTGGGGGACTTTAATACCTCCCTCACTGAAATGGACAGATCATCTAAGCAAAAGATCAACAAGGAAATAAAGACTTTAAATGACACACTGGACCAAAGGACTTCACAGATATATTCAGAACATTCCATCCTCAAGCAACAGAATACATATTCTTCTCTAGTGCCCATGGGACATTCTCCAGAATAGATCACATCCTAGGTCACAAATCAGGTCTCAACCAGTACGAAAAGTATGGGATCATTCCCTGCATACTTTCAGACCACAATGCTTTGAAACTAGAACTCAATCACAAGAGGATAGTCGGAAAGAGCTCAATACATGGAGGCTAAAGAGCATCCTACTAAAGAATGAATGGATAAACCAGGAAATTAAAGAAGAACTAAAAAAATCCATGGAAATAAATGAAAATGAAAACACAACTGTTCCAAATGTTTGGGATGCGTAAGAGGAAAGTATATAGCAATACAAGGCTTTCTCAAGAAACAAGAAAGGTCTCAAATACACAACCTAACCCTACACCTAAAGGAGGCGGAGAAAGAACAGCAAATAAAGCCTAAACCCAGCAGGAGAAGAAAAATAATAAGGATCAGAGCAGAAATCAGTGAAATAGAAACCAAAAGAACAATAGAACAGATCAACGAAACTAGGAGCTGGTTCTTTGAAAGAATTAACAAGATCGATAAACCCCTGGACAGACTTATCAAAAAGAAAAGACAAATGACCCAAATCAACGAAATCATCAATGAAAGAGGAGAGATCACAACCAACACCAAAGAAATGCATACAATTATAAGAACATCTTATGAGCAACTCTATGCCAGCAAATTAGATAATCTGGAAGAAATAGATGCATTCCTAGATATGTATCAACTACCAAAACTGAACCAGGAAGAAATAGAAAACCTGAACAGACCTATAACCACTAAGGAAATTGAAGCAGTCATCAAAACTCTCCCAACAAACAAAAGCCCAGGGCCAGATGGCTTCCCAGGGGAATTCTACCACACATTTCAAGAAGAATTAATACCTATTCTCCTGAAACTTTTCCAAAAAATAGAAATGGAAGGAACACTTCCAAACTCAATTTCTGAGGCCACCATTACCTTGATCCCCAAACCAGACAAAGACCCATCAAAAAGGAGAATTACAGACCAATATCCTTGATGAACATGGATGCAAAAATTCTCACCAAAATACTAGCCAATAGGATCCAACAGTACATTAAAAGGATTATTCACCACAACCAAGTGGGATTTATCCCTGGGCTGCAAGGTTGGTTCAACATCTGCAAATCAATCAATGGGATACATTAATAAAAGAAAGAACAAGAACCATATGATCCTCTCAATAGATGCAGAAAAAGCATTTGACAAAGTACAGCATCCTTTCTTGATCAAAACTCTTCAGAGTATAGGGAGAGAGGGTGCATACCTCTATATCATAAAAGCCATCTATGAAAAATGGACAGTGAATATATTTCTCAATGGGGAAAAACTGAGAGCTTTCCGCCTAAAGTCAGGAATACAGCAAGGGATGACCACTATCACCACTGCTATTCAACATAGTACTAGAAGTCCTAGTCACAGCAATCAGACAACCAAAAAAAATAAAAAGCATCCGAATCAGCAAAGAAGAAGTCAAACTCTCACTCTTTGCAGATGATATGATACTTTATGTGGAAAACCCAAAAGACTCCACCCCAAAACTGCCAGAACTCATACAGGAATTCAGTAAAGTGGCAGGATATAAAATCAATGCACAGGACTCAGTGGCATTCCTATACACCAACAACAAGACAGAAGAAAGAGAAATTAAGGAGTCAATCCATTTACAATTGCACCCAAAACCATAAGATACCTAGGAATAAATCTAACCAAAGAGGCAAAGAATCTGTACTCAGAAAACTATAAAATACTCATGAAAGAAATTGAGGAAGACACAAAGAAATGGAAAAACGTTCCATGCTCATGGATTGGAAGAACAAATATTGTGAAGATAGTCAATGCTACCTAGAGCAATCTACACATTCAATGCAATCCCTATCATAATACCATCCACTTTTTTCAAAGAAATGGAACAAATAATCCTGAAATTTGTATGGAACCAGAAGAGACCCCAAGTAGCCAGAGAAATGTTGACAAAGCAAAGCAAAGCCGGCAGCATCACAATTCCGGACTTCAAGCTCTATTACAAAGCTGTCATCATCAAGACAGTATGGTACTGGCACAAAAACAGACACATAGATCAATGGAACAGAATAGAGCCCAGAAATGGACCCTCAACTCTATGGTCAACTAATTTTTGACAAAGCAGGAGAAAAATAACCAATGGAAAAAAGTCTCTTCAATAAGTGGTGTTGGGAAAATTGGACAGCCACATGCAGAAGAATGAACCTGGACCATTTCCTTACACCACACACAAAAATAGACTCAAAATGGTTGAAAGACCTTAATGTGAGACAGGAGTCCATCAGAATCCTAAAGGAGAACACAGGCAGCAACCTCTTCGGCCTCAGCCGCAGCAACTTCTTCCTAGAAACATCACCAAAAGCAAGGGAAGCAAGGGCAAAAATGAACTATTGGGACTTCATCAAGATAAAAAGCTTTTGCACGGCAAACGAAACAGTCCACAAAACCAAAAGACAACCGACAGAATGGGAGAAAACATTTGCAAATGACATATCAGATAAGAGGCTAGTATCCAAAATCTATAAAGAACTTCTTAAACTCAACACCCAAAGAACAAATGATCCAATCAAGAAATGGGCAGAAGACATGAACAGACATTTTTCCAAAGAAGACATCCAAATGGCCAACAGACACATGAACAAGTGCTCAGCATCGCTCGGCATCAGGGAAATCCAAATCAAATCCTCAGTGAGATATCATATCACACCAGTTAGAATGGCAAAAATTAACAAGTCAGGAAAATACAGATGTTGGCGGGGATGCAGAGAAAGGGGAACCCTCCTACACTGTTGGTGGGAATACAAGCTGGTGCAGCCACTCTGGAAAACAGTATGGAGGTTCCTCAAAAAGTTGAAAATAGAGCTACCCTACAACCCAGCAATTGCACTACTTGGTATTTACCCCAGAGATACAACTGTAAGGGTCCAAAGTGGTACATGCACCCCGATGTTTATAGCAGCAATGTCCACAATAGCCAAACTGTGGAAAGAGCCAAGATGACCGACAGATAATGGATAAAGAAGTGGTGTATATATATATATATACAATGGAATATTAAGCAGCCATCAAAAGGAATGAAATCTTACCATTTGCAATGATGTGGATGGAACTGGAGGGTGTTATGCTGAGCGAAATAAGTCAATCAGAGAAAGAAAGGTATCCTATGACCTCACTGATATGAGGAATTCTTAATCTCAGGAAACAAACTGAGGGTTGCTGGAGTGGTGGGGGGTTGGAGGGATGGGGTGGCTGGGTGATAGGCATGCGGGAGGGTATGTGTTATGGTGATCACTATGAATTGTGTAAGACTGTTGAATCACAGACCTGTCCCTCTGAAACAAATAATATATGTTAAAAAATTAAAAAAGAAGAAGAAGAAGATCGCAGGAGGGGAAGAATGAAGGGGGGGAATCAGAGGGGGAGACGAACCATGAGAGACTATGGAATCTGAAAAACAAACTGAAGTTTCTAGACGGGAGTGGGGGTGGGGGGATAGGTATTAAGGAGGGCACATTCTGCATGGAGCACTGGGTGTTATACACAAACAATGAATCATGGAACACTACCTCAAAAACTAATAATGTAATGTATGGTGATTAACATAATGACAAATAAAAAAAATAGAGCTACCCTACAACCCAGGAGTTGCACTACTATGTATTTACCCCAAAGATACATATGTAGTGTAAAGAAGGGACACCTGCACCCCAATGTTCATAGCAGCAATGTCCACAAAGGCCAAACTGTGGAAGGAGCCAAGGTGTCCAACAGATGAATGGATAAAGATGTGATTCATATATACAGTGGAATATTACTCTGGAGAATGTTCTATGTGTTCTTGAAAAGAATGTACATTCTGCTGCTTTAGGATGGAATGTTCTCAATATATGTTAATTCCATCTGGTCCAAAGTGTCATTCAAAGCCACTGTTTCCTTGTTGAGTTTCTGTTTGGATGATGTGTCCATTGATGTCATTGGGGTGTCCCAAACCATTAGTATATTACTACTGATTACTTCCTTTATATATGTTATTAACTGCTTTAAGTATTGGGGTGCTCCCATGTTGAGTGCATAAATATTTATAATTTTTACATATCTTGTTGGATTGTTGCCTTTATTATTACATAGCGCCCTTCTTTGCTCTTGTTACAGTCTTTGTTTTATGTCTATGTTGTCCAATTGCTGGGTCATAGGGTAGTTCTCGTTATAACTTTTTGAGGATCCTCCATACTGTTTTCCACTGTTTCCCAGCAATTGTACTACTAGGTATTTATCCAAAAGATACAAAAATAGTGATTTGAACGGGCACACACACCCCAGTGTTTATAGCAGCAATGTCCACAGTAGCTAAAATATGGAAAGAGCCCAGAAGTTCATCAACTGATGAATGGAAAAGATGTACACACACATACACATACAATGGAATAAGACTCAGCCATCAAAAAGAATAAAATCTTGCCATTTGTAATGACATGGTGACATGGATGGAACTAGAGGGCATTATGCTAAGCTAAATCAGTCAGGCACAGAAAGACAAATACCATAGGATTTCACTCATATGGAATTCAAGAAATGAAACTGATAAACAAAAGGGAAGGGAAAGGAAAATAAAATAAGATAAAAACGGAAAGGGATGTAAACCATAAGAGACTCTTAACTCTAGGAAATAAACTGAGGTTTTCTGGAGGAGAGGTGGGTAGGGGGTGGGGTAATTGGGTGCTGGGCATTAAGGAGGGCACTTAAAAGAATGAGCACTGGGTGTTACATGCAACTGATGAATCACTAAATTCTACCCCTGAAACTAATAATACACGAAGTGTTAACTAATTTGAATTTAAATAAAATCTAAAAAATCAATAAATTAAATAAAGTATGTTTTCTAAGTATGCTACCCAGCTTTCTTTTGACATCCATTTGCATGATGAATGCTCTTCCATCTCTTCACTTTCAACCTGTATGTGTCTTTAGGTCTGAAATGAGTCTCTTGTAGGCAGCATATAGATGGGTCTTATTCTTTTATCCATTTCATCACCCTATGTCTTTTGACTGGAGCCTTTAATCTATTTACATTCTAAGCAATTATTGATAGGTATGTATTTATTGCCATTTTGTTACTTGTTTTGTGATTGTTTTTATAGTTTTTCTCTGTTCTTTTCTTGCTCTCTTCTCTAATGATCAGTTGGTTTTCCTCAGTAATATATTTGGATTCATTTATCTTTAATTTATGCGTATCTATTACTGGTTTTTTATTTGTGGTTACCATAGGGTTTGTATATAACATCTTCTGCATATATCAGTCTATATTAAGCTAATGGTCGCTTAAGTTTGAACCCGTTCTTTACTCTTCTCCCCTCCATGTTTTAGGTATATGGTGTCATACTTTACATGCTTTTATTTTTTGAGTCCCTTAACTGATTTTTATAGATATACTTTTTTACTGCTTTTGTGTTTCCCACTTTCCTTACTTTTGTTTATAGTCTTCCCTTCCCACTAAAAGAATCCCTTTTCACATTCCTTGTAGGGCTTAGTGGTCATGAATTCCTTTAACTTTTTTTTTTTTTTGGTCTGGGAGACTTTTTTTTTAAATTTTTTATTGTTATGTTAATCACCATACATTACATCATTGGTTTTTGATGTAGTGTTCCATGATTCATTGTTTGTGCATAACACCCAGTGCTCCACGCAGAACATGCCCTCCGCAATACCCATCACCAGGCTAACCCATCCCCCCACCCCCCTACCCTCTAGAACCCTCAGTTTGTTTTTCAGAGTCCATCGTCTCTCATGGTTCGTCTCCTCCTCCGATTTACTCCCCTTCATTCTTCCCCTCCTGCTATCTTCTTCTTTTTTTTTTCTTAACATATATTGCATTATTTGTTTCAGAGGTACAGATCTGTGATTCAACAGTCTTGCAAAATTCACAGTGCTCACCATAGCACATATCCTGCCCAATGTCTATCACCCAGCCACACCATCCCTCCCACCCCCCACCACTCCAGCAACCCTCAGTTTGTTTCCTGAGAGTAAGAATTCCTCATAGCAGTAAGGTCATATGATACATATCTTTCTCTGATTGACTTATTTCAC